>NC_063177.1:35962302-36333346 GCF_023159225.1 Perognathus longimembris pacificus | reverse complement strand
TAACCCAAGGCGTTCTCGTAACCTCTGTGTTTGTTACCAGCAGCAGTACTCAAACACTGGCCATCCCCAAGTTCCATGTTTGCACCCTTGACTAGAGGTCAGGAGCTCAGGTCCTGGGAAGAGAGTGAAGAGGCCTAGTCCCCAATTAGATTATCCTTACTCCTAGGAGCCTCTAGGAGACTGTTGGTTTTCTTTTTAAGATATATGGCTTTGTTTGTTTTGTGCTGGTCCTGGGGCTTGAACTTAGCCTCACATTCTTGCTTGCCTTTCTCATTCAAGACTTGGTACTCCACCACTTGAGCCACATCTCTACTTCAGGTTGTTTTTATTTTGGTGTGTGTGTGTGTGTGTGTGTGTGTGTGTGTGTGTGTGTGTGTGTGTGTATGTGTCCATCCTGGGGCTGGAACTCAGGGGCGAGTCTGTTTCCCTGAGCTCAAGGCTAGTAGCACTCTACCACCTGAGCTCAGCTCTACTTCTAGCTGTTCTGTTGTTGTTGTTGTTGTTGTTAATTGGAGATCAAAGTCTCATGGACTTTCCTGCCAGGGCTGTCTTTGAACCTCAATCTTCAGATCTCAACCTCCTTAGTAGTTAGGATTACAGGCTTCTGCCACTGGTATCCAGCCATTTTAAGCTTTCTTGCTGGTTATTTGGAAACAAGAGTTTCACAGATTTGTCTGCCCAGGTTGGCTTCGAACTGTGATCCTCAGATCTTAGCTGACTAAGCATCTAGGTTTACAGGTTTGAGCCCCCAAGGGTTGGCTGGAAACTGTATGCTTTGTTTAAGTCCCCTGTAGTCAACAGAAAAGAATACTCTTTTATAATGATGCAGGGGCACTTAATGACTCCTCTTCCTTCTCCACCCTTTCCATCAAGGTCTTGTGCAGCAGAAGGGATCCCCTTCTTCTAGAAAGTCCTTCCTGTTCTCTAATTGCAATCCATCATAGTGCCTGGAACTTGCTCCTTAGTCCAGTCCCTGTGCTGCCTCTTTCTGACCTGAACCTCCAGTGTGCCCGTTGTCCTGTAGGCACGGAGGCCCTTTCCCCCCAGAACAGAGTGAAGGGTTGGCATCTGAAACCCAGGCTGCACTGATGCTGTGGGGGTCAGGAGAAGGGTGGTGGCCCCTGGGGTACCCCTGGCTCATTTTTTCCAGAGCCTGATGCCCTCAGCCCCTGTAGGAGGTGGTGAGAGGAAATGAGCTCACACTGACCGGCAAGCGAATTCCTCCCTCCACAATGCACTCACACGCCTCCCCCACCCAGTCCCACTTCCCAGAAAGTGCCGCTCTCCCCCACCCTCCTGCCCTCCCCACCTCTTCCTGCACCTTGACCTGTACCCCCATCCTGCCCAGCCCTTCCCATCCATCTTCTCCTTCTCTTTCCGCCCCGCCCCTCCCAACCCCTCTGACTCTGTCTCACTCTCTGCATCCTGCCGTACACCCAAGGCCATTTTTCTCCATGGATGTTCTTTCTTTAGGATTTGGAGAACTAGAGCGCCACATGGAGTGGAGCACGTCCCACCCGGAGAATACTTCCTATATGCCCCATTTTCTAATTCTTCTCCCAAGCCAGTGTTCTTCCTGCATCCACAAGAGTTTTTTAGAAGCCCTCACCTGCAAAGGCATAGGGGAGGTCAGGGGGGCAAGCTAGGTGATCTTGGGGATACCAAATATGTTGAATTTCTCTCGAGGAGCCTGGTCTTCTCAAATCTTGTCTCTGAGAAACAGAGCTGGCAGGCCGGAGAGCTGAGGACAAGGAGAGATGCCTCTGGCTCTCTGAGATTTTGTGGGACAGGAGTGGCCAGAGAATTGGGCACCCCAGAGTGAATGTTTATCTTGGACAAAGGTGGAGTGGCAAGGGAGAGCAGGCTTCCGTGGTCGCGTGGGTAGGAAATGTGGAAGGATGTGAAAGGAAATGACAGTGAGTGCGGGATGTGACAGAGGAATGATGGGACCCAGACATTTGGATTCTAGACTGGCTTAGACAGAAACTTGGAGATGTGTCATGTCCCCTGTGGCATTCAGCAGGGATGAGAATGGAAAACAGCAAGCAAGGAGATTAGATGGGGAGGAGCATTACCAGGACAGGGGGCAGGGGGCAACAAATATGGGAGCTTTCAGCCCTTTGGACCTATTGAATGGAAGAGGGAAAAGATAGAAGAAGCCAGGTTCCAGTGGCTCACGCCTGTAATCCTAGCTACCCAGGAGGCTGAGATCTAAAGATTATGGTTCAAAGCCAGTCCAGGCAAGAAAGTCCATGAAACTCTTATCTCCAATTACTACCAAAAACATTTAAAGTGGAGGGGCTGGGAATATGGCCTAGTGGTAGAGTTCTTGCCTCGTATACATGAAGCCCCGGGTTGGATTCCTCAGCACCACATATATAGGAAAAGCCAGAAGTGGTGCTGTGGCTCAAGTGGTAGAGTGCTAGCCTTGAGCAAAAAGAAGCCAGGGACAGTGCTCCGCCCTGAGTTCAAGCCCCAGGACTGGCAAAAAACAAAACAAAAACACTGGAAGTGGAATTGTGACTAGTCTTAAGGACAGTGCCCAGGCCCTGGGATTGACACATATCACACACACACACACACACACACACACACACACACACACACACCAAGTTAGAAGAATCTAGAACAACTCCAAGGCTTGGAACATCAGACAATCAGTTGTCCTATTTGTTCCCAGGGAGAGTGAACAGGGTAGGTGCTAAATCCTTTGGATGCATTATTTCATTGACACTTTACAAAGACCCTGTAAAATAAACATTACTTTGTTTAGTGGATAAGGAAAGTGAGGCCTAGGAAACTCAGGTGTCTTACCCAAGACCACACAGGATTTAAACCTATATATTTGGGCTCTAGAGTGCACATAGGACTTGATACCCCTTTCCAATGACCATGAAGTTCAGTACCCTTACCCAACATCATAAGACAGGCTTTATTAAACTTCCCACTTTGAAGTACTCCTACTGAATTTGTATTGATGTATTAGCTCACACAAAGTCCAAAGCCAAAATTCACTATTAATGTGTGCTCTGTAGGTTTCAAGAGACTAAGGGCCATGAACTTGGCTACAGTGGCAGGCCTATCCACGAAAGGGGAAAGCGCTCCCCCTGGTGGATAAGATGAGAGAGCAGGTCTTTTCACCCCCACATTTTCTCCTGTCACCTAAAGAAAATTCTATGTCCTCCCAATTTGAATCTCTAAAGCAGGTGGGATCCAGTTCAATCAAGTCAAATGATACTTATTAAGCACCTACTACCTGCAGATGGCTGTGTGGGCTACTGGGGACAGATGTCATTAATGTCATTAATAAACCCCTACACTAGAGAGGTCAATGAACCCAAACAAGGATGCCTGGGATGGTGCTGTAACGGTGATGTAGTGAAGGGAGAGGCAGGGGGCCTTGGAAGGCCGGCAGTGTCTGGTCCAGACTTTGAAGGCCCTCAAGTGGCAAATGTCACAGAAAGGAGGATGGGCTGGGGTGTGGGCTCTGGAAAAGCCCCAGGCTTCTCAGCAAGTGGACTCATTGAGACCCCTAATGGTACTGGGTGGGGAAATGAAACACTCAAGATCATGCCAGTCCCTACTCTTATCCCGGATGCCAGGTCCCTGAGGAGTCCTGTGAAAGAAATCCCACCTGAATGCTCGTTGGTGGGGGAAGGAAGGCTAAAGACCCCCTAACTTTACCCCTGGGGGGGGAAGGGGCATTAGGAAGCTGACCAACAGCCAGGAGACCTCTGAACAGCTGGCACCAGGTGCAAATGAGGGACTGTAGCTTCCTTGGGCTGGCAGCAGGAAAAGAGAACCACAGCTAGCCAGGCCTTGTGTTTAACAAGCTAACAAAGATGCCCCATGCCTGCCACTCTAAACTGACCATCTTCAGGAGAACTGTGCTTGGAAAGCCTGTACCATGGGCCAGGAGAAGAAAAGGGCTTGGGCTGGGTCTCAGAACTACTGGCTCTGTGCCAGCAGAGCTTGAAGCTCCAGTAGCGTGGACTGTGTAGTTGAGCATGTAAGCAAGGCTTAACAGTGACTTATAAGGATCAGGGCAGGGTTGGGAGTGTGGCTTAGTGGTAGAGTGCTTGCCTAGCATGCATAAAGCCTTGGTTCGATTCCTCAGTACCACATAAACAGAAAAAGCTGGAAGTGGTGCTGTAGCTCAAGTGGTAGAGTGCTAGCCTTGAGCAAAAGAAGCTCAGGGACAGAGCCCAGGCCCCGAGCTCAAACCTCAGGCAAATAAATAAATAAATAAACCAACAAACATACATCAGGGCATCCTCTAGACAGGCTTTGGAAATACCAAAATGGAGAGGAAAAGACCCAAAATGTGGAGCACAGCCACTGAGTAAATGAGGAAACAGCCTCAGAGAGGTTAAGGCACGTATCTAGGAGCTTCCAGCTAGAGCTCAGGACTCCACAGCAAAGTCCTTGTTCTTTCTGGGGCTGTGCTCCCTATGGAGAAGATGGGGGATTCTACCAGGCAGACCATTTCAGCTTGAGGATGCTGGATCCTATAATTCTGTGATTCTATGCGAGGAACTTGCTGTTCTTCCTGTTTCTGCTATAACCACCGCCCCCCACCCCAGCCTCTACCTAGACATCCACATACTGCCACAAGAGAGGCTTGTCCCCCTCACCTACCTATCTCTATTCTGCCCTTCTGAAAGGTGCCCCTTTGAGAGATTCCAGGAAATAAAAAGAGGAGAAAGGGCTCTGGCACCAGTGACTCACACCTGTAATCCTAGCTACTCAGGAGGCAGAAATCTGGGGATCACGGGTCAATGCCAGCCTGGGCAAGAACATCTGTGAGACTCCTATGTCCAATTAACTACCAAAAAGCTGGAAATGGAGCTGTGGCTCAAAGTGGTAGAGCATTAGCCTTGTGCACAAAAGCTGAGGAACAGTGACTAAGCCCTGAGCTCAAGCCCCAGGATTGGCAAAAAAACAAAAATTAAAAGAAGAGTGAGAAAGGAGGAAAGGGGGACATGGAGGAAGGAAGGAGAGGAAGAGAAGGGGGAAAAAGGAGGCAGGAGGGGTGGTTCCCACCTCCCCCCAGGCAGCTCTGGAAATCCCCAGCAGCTGCTCCTCTCCCCCGTCTGGCCCTGAGCCAGACATGGGAGGAGTGAGAATAGTCCAATGGGGAGAAGGAAGGGGTGGGCCCACTATGGGGTGGGGGGGGGAAACCCCCTTCAGTCCTGTCGCCTACTCTACCCACAATTCCAGCCCCTTTGAGAGATTCCAGGCATGCTCCCCTTTAAGGAAACCTTACATGCCAAAATCCAGACATACCAAGCAGACATATCAGCACTTTGCACTATAAAAGGATTCCTTGCTTTACAAGAGGGCTCGGCACATGGAGAACTTAAAATAGGAGCTTTCCCCGTGTGTGGAAAGCAGCTAGGATTTCAGAAGCACCCATACAAGCTGCTTTCTGAGACCCTGAACTAGCAACTAGCCTGGGCAGCACTAAGGCCTTAGGTACCTAGGCCCACCACCTCCAAACTGTGTGCATCCTGAGAGTTTATATCATGAGAAATAAGCTTCTGTGTGGGCCTCATAGTCCAGAGAGCAGGCTGTGCTTGAGAGAGGTGTTCTAGAACATCTATGTAAGGTCTAGAGAGCTGAGCTGCACCCCTATAGCTGGAAGAGATTTCATAGCAGTCTGAAAGTGTATGCAGACCTGAAGCCTCCCAGTGACTCTCC
The DNA here is from genome assembly GCF_023159225.1 of Perognathus longimembris pacificus. Lineage (NCBI taxonomy): Eukaryota > Metazoa > Chordata > Mammalia > Rodentia > Heteromyidae > Perognathus > Perognathus longimembris. Next base: position 36,327,646 of record NC_063177.1, on the reverse strand, counting down.
AGAGTCAAGACAGAAGCCCATGGCCTAAAGCTATGCGCGGTTGTTGTACACTTGTAATCTCAGCACTCAGGAGGCTGAGGCAGGAAGACTACAAAGCCAGCTGTTCAAGGCCAGTTCAAGGCCTTGTGGCAAGAGTGCTTGCCTTGTATACATGAGGCCCTGGGTTCAATTCCCTAGCACCACATATGCAGAAAATGGCCAGAAGCGGCACTGTGGCTCAAGTGGTAGAGTGCTAGCCTTGAGCAAAAAGAAGCCAGGGACAGTGCTCAGGCCCTGAGTCCAAGCCCCAGGACTGGCCAAAAAAAAAAAAAAAAAAAAAGGCCAGTTCAAGGCCAGCCTGGGCTATATAGTGAGACCTCAAGAAAAAAAGAAGGAAGAAAGGAAAGAAGAAAGGAAGGAGGGAGAGGAAGGAAGGGAGGAGAGGAAGGGACAGAGGAAAGAAGAAAGAAAGAAAGAAAGAAAGAAAGAAAGAAAGAAAGAAGAAAAGAAAGAAAGGAAGGAAGGAAGGAAGGAAGGAAGGAAGGAAGGAAGGAAGGAAGGAAGGAAAGAAATGAAGGAAGGAGGGAGGGGAAATAATGGGCTGGGGCCATAGGTAAAGAGATCAACACAAGCAAGGAAGAAAGAGGGAGGGAGAAGGGAGGGAGGGAGGGAGGGAAGAAGGAACGGAAGGAGCGAGCTGGGCACTAGTTGCTCATGTCTGTCATCCTAGCTACTCAGGAGGCTGAGATCTGAGGGTCATGGTTCAAAGCTAGGCCAAGCAGAAAAATCTGTGATACAAATTATATCTCCAATTAATCAGCAAAAAGACAGAAATGGAGGTGTGTCTCGATCAGTTAGATCCTTGAGTGGAAACAGTCAAGTGACTCAGGCATGAAGCCCTGAGTACAAGTTCCAGTACTGGCACACACATGCACGCACACACACACACACCCATGTGCACTCACAAGGAGAGAGAAAGATGGGAGGAAGGGGAGAGAGAGAGAAAGAGGAGAGAGAGAAGAAAGCAAACCAGCTCAATGTGGTGAAAGCTCAGTATGACGTCCTGACTCTTCTCCCAGGGGAGAAGCCTTGGCCAGGTCTGTGCTCTGGGGAAAGGGAAGAAGTGACCCCCAGAATAAGTAAGGAAGGCAGGAACACTTGGACTGTGCTGCAGGAGACAGAATTGGTATTCCTAGCCTAGCCTCTCCTTTAAAAGTGTGTGTGTGTGTGTGTGTGTGTGTGTGTGTGTGTGTGTTAAGGTGAAACTCATATAACACAAAACTCATTCTTTTATAATAAGCATTTTAGTGGCACTTAGTAGCCACTTAGCTTTTTTTTGGGGGGGGGCAGTGATGATAACAGCAGATAATGAAGAATTGAGTCTCCTTTGCCTTGCCAGCCCTTAATGCTCTAGGGAGCTGCCACTGGACATTTAAATTAATGCCCAAGATGCCAAACAGACCTAGAGATAGGATAGCTCGCAGCCCTGCCCCAAAACATCCTGCCCTGCCAGAGAAGACGCCCAGAACACTTCCAGATTCTCCTGGACCCCTCTCCAACACCCCCCCCCCCACACCCCCAACTTAAGGATCATACTGTCTGCTGGCAGCTCACCATCACAGGTAAGCCCCACACAAACCCCATCTGGTATAGTGTAGGGAGCCTGAGCTTACTCAGAGCCCAGGGCCCCAAGGAGCCTGGGGCAGGGAAAGGGAGGTGAGTAGGAAGACTCAGAACTTACAGGCATGACTGGTAATGGGAAAATTCACCCCACCTCTGCAGACCACACCCCAAAATCCCACTCCAAAGAAGCTGGGCCAAGAGAGAGGCGACAGGAGGAGCAGCCCAGCCCTTGACACCCACCAGCCTGCTGTCCCTCTTCAGGGCAGGGGACGCAAGCCAGGACGGGAGTCCCTCGCTCATTGATGACTTGTCTGGAATCTGATGAGGTGCATCCAGGATGATAGCTCTGACTGGGGGGGGGGGGGGGGGGGCCCTTCCCTGGCTATTATGCCTAGCCCACACCTTGGGAGCCATACACACATGTACGTACACACACACACACACACACACACACACACACACTGGCTGCGGGGCTGCATTCGGGCACATGTGAAAACCTCTCCCACCCCACCCCACCTTCTCACTGCCACGAAATGGTGGCGGCAGCTGCTACAGCTGCTCTAACTGGGAGAGGAGGCAGCCTGGCTGGGAGAGGTCCCCTTGACGGGCAGGGGGGTGGGGAGCGGTATTCTGAAGTCCCACATGGGGACCCGGGGTGGGGTGGGAGCACGGAAAGGAATTGTAAGAACCGGGAGACACCTCCCCGTCCCCCCACCCCCGTCCTCGGCAACCCCCCCCCCCACCCCACCCACTTCCTTCTGCAAACCCGCTGTCCCTGGTGGTGGAGGGCACGGGCTGGGACCTTGCCTCGCAGGGGCGGGGGCCGGTTAGTGTGAGTGCCGTCTGTCTGGAGAGGAGGTGGGGGAGGGCGCCGTCTGCGCGCCTCCCAGGATGTCCGCGCAGGGACGGAGGTAGTACCCGCGAGCGTGCGTGCCTGTGTGTGTGTGTGTGTGTGTGTGTGTGTGTGTGTGTGTGCGCCCCGCCCAGCGCCCCCGCGCCACCCCCCCCCACGCCTCGCCCGCACGGCCTGGGCCACCCTCACCCTCGATCGTGATGCACCCACCCCTCCACCCGGTCAGAATGCCCCCCACGCCGGCTCTCGGACCCGCGCTCCGCGCCCGCTCACCTGCTCCATGCTGCGCCCACTAGGTCGTCCTCGTCCGCGCCACGTCGGCCCCGAGGGGCGCAGGGGGCGGCGGCAGCCCCTCCATGCGACCCCGGCCGGGCAGCTGCACCCGGGGAGCGCGCGCGCCACCAGGAGCGCCTGCTGTCAGCCACCCAAGCCCCCTCCCCCGGCCGCCGGGCCCCGCCCCGGCCGCCGGGCCCCGCCCCTCTGCCCGCCCCCCTCCCCCAGCCCGAGGTGGGGGCCGCGCGGCGGGCGAGCACACCCTCCCCGCAGTCACCTTGCCACTCGCGGGCGCGCGCGCGCGGGCGGGAGCACACATGCACAGTGCACACGGGCCTCACACATCCAGGGGCTCCTCCTGCCTCGCGCCCACCCCCCCCCACCCCCAATGCTGTGCGTCCTGGGGTCAAGCAGGGGTGAGAGGATGCCCTTGCCATTGTAAGGGAGGTCGTCCCTCTCCTCACTCCTGAGGGTCAGGACTCTACAGGCTTCCCAAGCAGCTTGGTGGCGGAGCTGACACCACGGGCCCAGACTAATGGTCTCCTAGGCCAATGGGTCATTTCAGAGGTTGTCTGAGAACAAGAATGTCAACCCACAGGACATGGGCAACGCATTGGGTCATCCCACTCGGGGATGAGGGTATAAACAGACAGCTGGGGGGGGGGGGTGGAATGGGGGGAGTGACTGCTCCTGGACACCAGGATCCAGACTCTATGCAAACATGTCCTGAGGCCTTGGGCTGGGGAGCGCGGGGATGGACGGGGTTTGCTGTTCCCCAAACACTGTGCCAACTCCCAGGCATGTGCCAAACAGGAGGATGCTGACCTCTTTATCCAATGCCAGAGAAGGGATATGTGAACTCCAGATGTCACTTGGGAACTTGAGTTGGGGATAGTGAGGCCACTCACTCTGGCAAAGACCAAGAGGGTGTCAAACACACTCCTTCCCCAAGTATACAGCCTTTGGGGGGGGGGGTGTTCCTGCCAGCCCACAGCCTGTGGCCTGCCCCTAGCGCTGGGCCAAGCAGTTGTATCACATAATAAGGTGCATGGGAAGCCGGGGCGGAGTCCTGGAGGCAGGCAGCAAGGTGGGGACCTCCCTGAGCCTGGGCTGGCTGCACTAGCCCGCTGGGCCAGTGTCCAGGCTGGCATGAAGGTGGCGTCTTCTCTTCTCACCCAGCCCTGGCCTCTTCAGCAGGCACCGCAGGGTAAAGGGAGAAGGGGGCAGGGAGTGGAGATGGAGAGTTAAGATCCTCAGCGGGCTAGACAAAGGGGGCTTTATAGTCTGGGTGTGTGAGGGGGCTGTTGGGGGTGGGAGGCAGGAATGTAAGCTCAAGACCTTGAGTTCCCAGCAGCTCATTTGGGGGCTGAGTTGGACACATGCACTGCCCCCCCCCCCCCCGCCCCGGCCATCTTATCATTTGGCCCTGTGGTGCATTGGCAACTTAGCTCCTGAAACTACAGCCCCTCAGGCATTCCACCCTGTCCTGGTGAAGATCTGGCTGGCACTTCCCACTTGCTCTGCCCAGCTGCCTGGGGCCTCTTCCCAGCTTCCTTGCCAAGCCCTCTAGGCAGCCTCATGCCACTATCTGCTATGCAGGGCCACTGCTGGCTGCTTGGGGAAGGGAGGGTGGACTTGGGTGGGGTCATAAGGCTATGAGGTCAATGGGGCTCTTTGTCCCTTCAGACGAAATCTGTCCTGGACTAAAGAGACAGAAGACAGAAAAGGGCCAGCCAATAAGTATATTGTGTCCTGCCTCACCCCACCCTATGGACCCTGAAGAGGTCTCTCTCAGACCCTGGTGGAGCTGGGTCCTGGCTTCTGCCAGGCTCCATTCTTTCTCATTGGCTTTCCCCTGGTTTGTCCTTCAGTGCTTGGGAGAGAAAGGTAATGGCAGCCCCTTATTCTGAGCTTCTGACAGCTGCTTCTTGATCAAGTCTAAGTTATGGTATTCTGCTTTGCAAGCTAAAGAATTATCGACACAGGCAGGCACTGGTAGCTCACACCTGTAATCCTAGCACTCAGGTGTATGAAACCCGAGGACTGCAGTTCAGAGCCAGCCCAGGAAAGAAAGTCTGTGAGACTCATCTCAAGTGGTAGAGCACTAACCTTGAGCACAAAAGCTTAGTTAGGGACAGCCCCCAGGACCTAGTACTGCCCCCCCCAAATAAAAATAAATTAACTAGCAGAAAGCAGAACTGGACGGTGGCTCAAGTAATAGATTACCAGCCGAGCAAACAAGCTGAGTAAGAAATCAAGCCAAGCAAGGGTGAGGCTCTGAGATCAAATCCTAATACTATCAAGAAAAGAAAGAGGAGAAAGAATGGAGAGGAGAGAGAGGAAGGAAGGAGGGAAGGAGGGAGGGAGGAAGGGAGGTCAAATCCTAATACCATCAAGAAAAGAAAGAGGAGAGAGGATGGAGAGGAGAGAGAGGAAGGAAGGAGGGAGGGAGGGAGGGAGGAAGGGAGGGAGGGAGGGAGGGAGGGAAAGAAAATGTCCAATTTTCCTCAGTACCACAATTACCAACAATCTCTTGGTAAGGCCTCAAGCCCCACTAGGAGACAGATCAAGATTGAAATGCGTTGTCAGCTGAGTGATGGTCTTGGGCAAGTATCCTCACCTCCCGCACACCAGCTTCCTTTCTGAAAGCCAGGAATGGTAATAGGGCTGCTTCACAGGGTTCTTGAAAGGTTAGATGCAAATGTGGGCGGTGAGCACTTAGTCCACGGCAGGCACACAGACAACCAACACTAGTTAAGTACTTTCTACAAGGGCTGAGTCAGTGCACTTGACTGCTTTAGTTCAGCAGTGATCATTTCCGACCTTGTCACCCAATTTGGAGAGGCCATACCCTGGGTACAACCCAGTGTTCTTATGAGGGAGGGCACAGAAATAATGATGGATAGGCTCTAGCTTGGTCTCCCACCCCCTCCCTATGCTAAAGAGCAGAGACCAATCACAGGAGGGCCACAACCCAAAGGTGCCCTGGACCTGGGAAGGGATGAATGAGGAAGTGGGGGGGGGGGAGGGGGGGAAGGAGGAGGGGGGCTGCACCTGCTGCTCTGAGAACAAAGCCAAGCATGATGCAATCCTGGCTGGGTGCAGCTGAGGTTGCTAGGCCCTGGGAGAGGAAAGTGCGTATTGGGTGGGGAGGGCATGGGCAGCAGCGTGGACACATAGTTCTGGGGTCACCTGATCCTGGATTCACAGCCCAACTTGTGGCTCTTTGTGTGGGTTCTGGCCCCCTTCCCATACCCCTTACCCAAGGCCCCTCCCCAAATAGTCCCCAGTGTTTTATGGGTCTGACATGATGCAATGGAGGCGTCATCGTAGGCAGCCTCCTCCCCTGAGGGGCAGATGAGAGCATGCCTCAGGGTTCAGTCTCAGCCCCCTTTCTCCACTCTTCCCCTCTCCTCCAGAGACAAAAGGGCAAAATCCTCCAGAGAAGGTGGGAAGAGGGCTCAGGAGAACTCCATCCCAGAGCCTGCACAAAACTGTACCTGTCGATAGACTAGAACCCAGGGCAGACACCAAGTGGGTCTAGGGCCTCAGCATCGGTCACTAGCTAACGCCCAGGCAGGAGGAGTGGGCAGGGGCATGAGCCTGGCACACACCAACTTGGGGTACACAGCTCCCATTTCCAAACCCACCCCAAGAAACCCATAAAACAAAAATTTCTCATTCCCTCTCTACCTGCACCAAGGAACAGGTAGAGGATGTGAAGACCCAGGTCATCCAGGGGGCAGGGCATAAAATGGGGCAGAAGAGGGCTGGAGGTGCTGTTTAAGAACATTTAGCTAGCTGGGCACCATTGGTTCACTCCTGTAATCGTAGCTACTCAGGAGGCGGAGATATGAGGGTCACAGGTCAGCCTGGAGCAAAGCTAAGGAAGAGTGCCTAAGCCCAGCTGGGTGGTCTAGCCCAGTGTAGCCACTAGGTGGCAGGAAAAGGCCAAGGACTCATTGGCTTTCCTTCATCACCAGCAGCAGCCCCTCCCCAGCTCCCTCCACACAACACTCAGCTGCCCTCCTGCCTGGCTCCTCAGCCCTCGGCCACCTCCAGCACAGGGCTCCTGAAGCCTGCACATTCTTCTCTCTGCTTTCTGAAAGGCAGAAATTCTCAGTCTTTCTCTTCAAAACATCATTAAAAAATAATCAGACCAGGCACCCCGGGGGCTCATGCCTGTAATCCTAGCTATTCAGGAGGTGATCTGAGGACGGAGGTTTGAAGCCACCCTGGGCAGGAAAGTTCACGAGACTCTTATCTTCCATTAATCACCAATAAAGTCAGAAGTGGAGCTGCGGCTCAAGTGGTAGAGCACCCGCCTTGAGTAATAAAGCTCAGGGACAGTGCCCAGGCACTGAGTTCAAGCCCCAGAACCAAAACAAAACCAAACCAGGATTAGTGGACATAGCTAGTTCACAATGGACCATATTTTTTTCTTTTTTAAAATTAGCTTACATTAGTTAAGGGAGGTAGGAAGGATTTTGTTGTTATACTTTCATACATTTACAATAATATATTCCAGTCTATCTTACTCTGTTTCTCTCCCTAACCCCTTCCCCTCTGTCTTTCTAAAACAATTTCAACACATTTCATTGTTCTATATTCATAGATGCAAATACTCTATCTGGACACTATTCCACCTCATTTATCCTCCTTGTTAGCTCAATCCCCTCTCACTAATATCCATCTCCTTTTCTTTTTTGTCAGTCCTGGGGCTTGAACTCAGGGCCTGAGCACTTGTCCCTGGCTTCTTTTTGCTCAAGGGTAGCACTCTGCCACTTGAGCCACAGCACCACTTCTGGCCTTTTCTATATATGTGGTGCTGAGGAATCGAACCTAGGGCTTCATGTATATGAGGTGAGCACTCTTGCCACTAGGCCATATTCCCAGCCCCTCCCATTTATTTTGTTTTGGTACCATACTGGAGATTGAATCCAGCCAGGGCTCTAGCACTTGAACTATGCCCTCAGCTCTTGGGGGGGGGGGGGGCGGGGAGGGTGGAAGGCCAGTCCTGGGGCTTGAACTCAGGGCCTGGCCACTCTCTGAGCTCTTCTTGCTCAATGCTAGTGCTCTACCACTTTGAGCTACTTCCTGTTTTCTGGTGGTTAATTGGAGTCTCACAGACTTTCCTGCCCAGTCTGGCTTTGAACCTTGATGCTCAGATATCAGCTTCCTGAGTAGCTAGGATTATAGGCACCAGTGCCCAGCCCAAGTCACTGCTCTTAACCACTTTGCTGTGGTTTCATTTGAACAGGGCTATTCCTTCACCTGAAGACTTCAAATGATAATTGTGATAATGATGATGACCAATACAAGTCTTCCACAGAGCCAGGTACTGGCAGTTCGTGCTTGTTTTTGTCAGTCCCAAGGCTTGAATTCAGGGCCTGGGTACTGTCCCTGAGCTTCTAAAAGAAGCACTCTACCACTTGAGCCACAGCACCACTTTCAGTTTATGTGGTGCTGAGGAATCAGACCCAGGGCTTCATGCATGCTAGGCAAGCACTCTATCACTAAGCCACATTCCCAACCCCTCATGCTTAGTGATTTTTGTTGTTTATTTTTGATCAGTCTTGGGGCTTGCAACTCAGGGCCTGAGCACTGACCACTTCCAGATTTTTCTGTTTATGTGGTGCTGAGGAATCGAACCTAGGGCTTCATGCATACGAGGGACTCTATCGCTAAGCCACATTCCCAGCCCCTCATGCTTGTTTTTTTTGAGATTGGGTTTTCCACCTTTGCCATAGCTGGCCTTGAATTCATCATCCTCCTGTGTCCCACTCTCAAGGACAGAGAATACTGGTGCATAGCATTATGCCTATCTATACTAAGCATTTTGCATGCATTATCTTACTCGCTCACAGGTAACGCATCTAATAATATTTTCCCCATCTAAAGAGGAGGAAACAAATGGAGAGAGCATTAGAAAACTTCCCAAGATCACACAGCCAAGCAGACATCATAGAACCAGGACTCAGCTCAGGTTTGCTAATCCCAGGCCAGGCCCTCTCAGTAGACTCCTGTGAAGAGGAGACCAAGAGCCCCTGGGGTACATCTGAGAAGTCAACACCACCTGAGCATTAAGACTAGCAGCTGCAGAAAAGCAATCTCCATTTACGATGCAACTTCTTCACATGAACTCTGTATCTCACAGAAGGGCTGAGCTCTTGTTCCATTCATTCTGAACCTTCAGAACCACCTCAAGCTCAACCATTATCATCTGACACTTTTCCAGTATAAACATGGCTGGACACTGTCATTCTCCATCAGGGATTGTCATCCTTCAATCTGCAGAATAAAGGACCAGAGCCCAAACCAAATTTCTCTAAAGGGGTCAAAGAAAGGGACCTTGACTCTGAGGGATGAGCTGAGTAGCCTGAGAAAAGCACCTGAGCTGATCTCTGTATTGCATAGTTTCTGCCATGAGCTCAGCAGGACCAGGGCAGGCTCAGTGAAATTGGTGGTTTGGTGGAGTCTATGGACTTTCCTGCCCAAGCTGATTGCAAACCATTATCCTCAGATCTTAGCCTCCCTAGTAGCCAGTAGCTACTCCCCAGCAGCTAGCAGTAGCTAGGATTACAGGTGTGAGCCACTGACCCCTGGGTTTACCTATATTCTTGACTGATAGTATTGACTTAACTGCTCAAATAGCCACAATCTCTTAGATTCCAAGTGAAGCATTTTCCCTTGTAATATTCTTCTCACTTCTTCATTGAGCTATTTTTCTTTCTCCTTTCTGTCAGGGTGTGTGTGTGTGTGTGTGTGTGTGTGTGTGTGTGTGTGTGTCCAGACTGGCCTCAATTGTTTGAGCTATTTTTCTTTCTCCTTTCTGTCAGGGTGTGTGTGTGTGTGTGTGTGTGTGTGTCAGGGTGTGTGTCAGGGTGTGTGTGTGTGTGTGTGTGTGTCCAGACTGGCCTCAAACTTACCGTTCTTTGATCCACCTGACTTGCTTTTATTTTTTTTGGTCGGTCATGGTGCTTGAACTCAGGGCCTGGGTGCTGTCCCTGGGCTCTTCAGTTCAAGGCTAGTGCTCCACCACTTGGGCCACAGCTCCACTTGTGGTTTTCTGGTGGTTAGAGATAAGAGTTTCATGGACTCTCCTGCCCAGGATGGCTTTGAACTGTCATCCTCAGATGTCAGCCTCTTGAGTAACTAGAATTACAGGCGTGAGCCACCGGCACCTGGCATGCTTCATCTTTCTGAGTGCCGGGATTATAAGCATATACCACCATTCCTAACACAGACATCTTTCTTCCAAGAGGGATTACCAGGAGTCAATGCCACCAGAACTATCAGAATTAATCAGATACAGTCATAACAACAAAAGATGTATTTGGGCCTAGCAAAGGGCTTTATGACTGACTCCCTTCCTTCTGATCAGTCCCATGGAGCTATGACTTCCAAGACAGGAAAGTCAACTCCCTTGGTGTGCTTCCCTAGGAGAGCTCAGCCAGGAACCTGCAATTTCCCCAAAAGGCACAAAGGTAGTCAGTCCATTGGCCTCCTATGGAGTGAAATTGGAGAGACAAATTCCAATGCAATGAAATGATTTCTAAACATTTTTATTTCAAATCTCTTTTCACCCCTCCCCAAAAAGACATGGGTCGGTACAGCAATCATAAAAAGGAGATACAAACACAAGAGTCAAAGGTCTCCCGCACTGACACTTACAAAAACCGGGAATTGTACATAGGATTTCCAAACAGGACCTGCAGCAGCTACTAATGTCCCTTTACAAGAGTCAAACATGCCTATTAATACAGTATATACAGACACCCCGTTCTGGAACTAATACAGGGACATCCCAACACCCACCCCTCTATACCCAGAAAAATACCAAAACACACCCAAAGTGCATTTGTTTTGCTTATATCAAAACATCTTTCCCTCTCCCTAGCCCTCCCCCAGGCCCTCCCACCCCATTTAAGATTGGCCTGCAAGTCTATTTTAACCATTTAGTCATTTTTTTATAGTTTATGAAAATAAATTATACAGCAACTATTTTAATAAATTAAGCACAAAAGGGGAGAGGAGAGGACAACTAAATGGGAAGACAAGAGCCAGGCCACGCTTTGGCTTGGAGTGGAGGGCAGGGGTGGCTAATTGGGACAGAGTGGTTGCAGGGAGTGTGGCTCCCCTTCTAGTGAAGAACTGGCAACCACAATGAAGCCAGAATGACACCCTTCATCATGGACTTGCTTAAAAACAACCAAAAATGTACAGCAGTGGCTGTGCCATGGAGCACCGGTTGGGACATCCCAACAGCAGGCCTGCCCACAGGGTGGTGCCCAGATCCTGCCTGTCCTAAGAAGCACCAGAGACGGAGTGGTCAGACCAGCCTGCAGCTCCATCTGAGCTGGCTAGGGAGCTGTGGACACAGCTGAGTGCGGCTGCGTGCGCATACATGATTAGCCCGGATGGGTTCTGATGAATAGTGTCCTGTTTTCCTTATACTTTGTCTCCAGGAGCAATTACAATCGCAGTCCAGCTGCGACCTGATGTTGGTGTCTTCTTATCATGGTTGGCTGCTTTTGCCGGCCCCTTTATGGCCTCCTGGCATGGAGGAGTAGGAGAGGGGTAGGGAGCACTTGTAGGAACCCTCTAAAACCTGCTGAATGAAATGGGAGTGAAGGCATGTCACAAACTCAGCATGCAGGGCTGGCTTCCTGGGAGGTAGATGAGAGTGGGCAGGAACAGGAAAAGGTGCAGAGGGCAGGAAGGGAGATAGGAAGAACTAGGTGACCCCCCCATCCCAATACACCCCAAAAAGCAATGAAAAGGACAAAGATGATATGAAATCTGCTGTAAAGAAAGGTCTCTTTCTCTGGCAGATTAGAGAATCAGTATTGTAAATGCAACTCTTTCCTCTATTTCTGAACTGCAGTACCTGAGTCCCCAGAGCCTGTCTCTGTGATTCAACCCCATCTCTCTTCTCCAAAAACTGTTCCTTTTACTCAAGGCCTCCTGTCATTCTGTGCTGAGCATGAGGGCTCCAATGTCAAAACAGGTTACACACCAGGACTTGTGGACTTCTGTGGCCCCATAATCCTACAGCTATCATAATAGGGCATATTTTTTTTCATTTTCTTTTTTTTTTAATAAAAAAGGTTTTACTCCCCAGGAGCAAATAAATCATTTTGAACTACTGATAAACACTGCTGCAGTGAAAAAGAAAGATGGCTACATGTATGCAATAGCACAAATTCAGTGTAAAGACAGCTGTGTTGACGACTAGAGATAAAAAACCACTTATCCATCTCTCCCTTTTCCACAAACCAAACCAAGAGGATTCCCATAGGGAAAATGTCTAACTCAAAAGCTCTTCCCCTACACACGGGGGCCATGTCATTCTCTTCAAGTGGAAAACAAATTCCAGTGCCCCGCCAGTGGAGATCTCTCGATACTCCAACTAGAAGCAAGACTTCTGCAAATCAAGATCCAAATACTCACTCACTCACCACACACAAACTTGCAGACTTTTTCAGGAGTCAGAGCTACACCCTACTGCCTGGTCCTCAAACTTCTGGACTCAAAATGAAGGGAGAGGAGGTGAAGAAGAGAAAAATCTCACTCTGGGGGAAGAAAGCTCATCCTATCTCCAGTTCCTTCTGGGATGGGGGCTCTAAGCAGACCGTGCTCTGCCTGAGGCCCGGTAGGAAGGTTGGCTCTACTCCAGTCTCACACACCTGGATCTTGGGGTCTCTACTCCCCAGCACTTCCAGATGCATCCTGGAGAGGACATGCTATCTCTACATCATTCCCAACTATACAATCAGCCCAAATGACAAGAAGGAAAGAAGATTCCACAAGAACAGCTCCCTGTTGTCTTTCTTCTCAGGACGCTGGTACTGCCATCCACATTTACTTTATCTTGGCATAGGTAGGAGGCCAGGCCACTGTCATCATAAATGGTCCCAAATTATTTCATGGACCAGCTGTCACTCACGTCTCTAGTTCTCCACACCAAAGCCCCCACCCTGCTACTCCTGTGCTATAACTATAATACCAGTATTTCAAGTAACAGCAGGTTGCAGCAGTAGTTGACACTAGCTCATATTGGCTCATACCATCATGAGGAATACAGTAGATCAGTCATAAACAAGGACCTGAGAGTACTGACACTCCCCACCCACAACACAGAAACCAACAATGAGTCTCTAGAAGTGAGAGCCTTTCCCAGTTGGTGACTTTAGCATAAAACCAGAGAGCAATGGGTATACCCGGTACACTGCATTTCTTCTGGCACTGCTCAGCCCTGGCCCAAGTGCTAACCACCAAGCCTTGCTCCTATTCCCTCTGCTCTACTGCCTCTAGCCAATCTGCACTGTAGTCAACTGCCTCAGTCCCCTTCTCCCCACTGCTCAGCTAACTTGCTCTATACAAGGCCACGCCCACCAGCACCAAACACTTATGGGGGATGGAGATTGCAATGCTGTTTTGCAGTGTGTTCAACTGAGGAAGGGTCAGGATAGTCTAAGCTATGAGAAAAGCACACAGACCACATATGTAAACACTCTTCCTCAGGAGGGTGGGGGGAGGGGGCAGGCAGTTGGGCATGCCTCTGCAAGCCAGTTTGGTTTTGTTCCTGAGTGTATAAATTCTCTACTGCAAACCCCAGTACCACAAAGGTGCTCACTGTTGACTACCATCAGCTCCTTCACAGAGCTTGAGCTGATCACTTCTGGCTTTAGCCTCCACTTCCCTACCATATCCTTTCAACTTTTAGACTTGCCACATGTCTGAGAAGTTTCAGTCTAGACCATTGCACTGATGTCAGATTCTGTAATGATGCTGCTCTAAAAGACCAGTGCACTGCACAGCATGCCACGCAGATTTTTGCTTCATTGCTTTTGTTCATGTATTTTTCTTCTTATGCTGCCCCTGCCTACAACCCAAAGCCTCATCACTGCAGAGCTTTCCCGGACCATCTGGTCTTCTCTGATCTCACCCACTCTAAATGTCTTTAAAGACAGTTCTGATTCTCTACCACAATAATTTGTTCTCCAATTGCATCATGAGTAGCAGTGACCTTAAAGTTCCCTTAGTCCAGGAAACATGTTTATTAATCAGCCAAGAGCCATGAAAACCTACTAAATTTTCTGAGTACCTAAAATGGGGGGTGGGAGGAAATTATAGGTAGTCTGCAAAGACCTCATTGGGTTTCATACCTCAGGCTCTATGGTAGGGTGACATCTTCTGCAAAATGGCAAACAACTTACTTTCCTGAGGCAAGATGCACAGGTTATGGCAATCTCTGGATCATAATCTGTGTGTGTGTGTGTGTGTGTGTGTGTGTGTGTATGTGCACGCGTGCATGTGCTTGTGCGTGTTAGTACTGGGGCTTGAACTCAGGGCCTCGTGCTCATTGCTTGGCTTTTTTTTGTTCAAATCTGGTGCTCTACCACTTGTGAGGCATCCATAACTTTATTTCTAGCTTTTTGCTGGTTAATTGGATAAAAGAATCTCATGGACTTTCCTGCCCAGGCTGGCTTTTAACTGTGATTCTCAGATCTCAGCCTCTTGAGTAGCTAGGATTACAGCCAAGAGCCACTGACACCTGGCTGGATAACAATGTTATGCATTTAGTAACACTGCCCTTGAAAGCAAAGAAAGGAAATGTATCAGATGTACCATGGGCTGGGCTTATGCTGCGAAATTCATTTTGTGGGTTATTTCTTTATAGTAATAATGCATATTTCCTCTTTGTGCAGCTACAAGGAAGAAAACTGATCCTTCCAGGCAAGGCTTCCAGATGAGAAAGTCCATAAAACAACCAAGACACAGGGGCCTTGCCCCCAAACTGACATTATTTGTCTCATGAGCTGAGGCAGACACAGCAATAGGTAGAAGAGTAATAAAGACCCAACAGCTCAGCTGTCACATTTTAACAGCAAACCTCTCCCATAAAGAGTATCTATGAGAAAGCAAACTCACAATATTGTATGATTGGCAATGGCTGGCTACAGGCATAATTAAAGACCATTGAAAAACACTGAGTTTTTTCTCCTCCCCTTATCACGTCCAGTTGTGAAACAAGCAACTCTCTAATCAGCCATCTGATAGAACTTCCCACTGAACGGAGGGCAATAGGATCTGACTCAGGAAATGTCTGGGTTGCTAGAATGAAGACAAAAATAAAGACGCCATTGCTACCTCTAGGACAACAAATAAACCCAAATAGCCAAGAGGTGATGCTCTTCCTCTGCACTAAGGAAATCTCATCAAGGTTGAGACACTAGGCTTTCTCTAGGAAAAGGACAATAACTGTTTCTCACCTTCCTCTACTTTCCCTCTCACTAACTGATAGACAGATGGAGGCAACATGAACTCCTAAACCATGGGCCCAGTTTGCCATGAAGTTATCCAAAAGCATACTCCATTAACCTCAGCATCCCAGACTGGAGCTCCCAACTGCTCAGGTGATGGAACATGACTGCCTCACCAGCTGAGGGAAGCAATAGCAATGGAGGTGATAGGATGTTACCAGACTCAAGTGAAATGGACAGTTATCTCAGGAGCAAAGGGCTGAGGGTGAAAGGATAATGGGGTAACTTCGGGTCACAGAGCTTAAAGAATGAAGTAAAACAGAATGAAGACATATTCCACGACAGTTGATTCTGAAATCAAGTTTCCAACCCTTACAAGGGGGGCTGTGAGGAGTCACTACTTCCTCTAGCAAAGTACTTGCCAGTCTATCTAACAATCTTCCCTGCCGACCACCATCCTCCTTTCTCCAGATCCTACTGATCCTTGGCAATGAGGAGCTGATTCTTCTTCCTACAGAAACTTCCAGTTCTACTTTGGCTCCTCGCTCTTCCTAAGATCCACGGTGAGGACCTACATTTTGCCTTTGTCACCAGCTGAACTAGACTCCTCTACTCCCCACCCTTTGGACTTGATCTTCCTTTATACTACTTACAGTCCAATGGGCACAAAGCTTAGCTGCCTTCAAAGTGAGTTTTCCATTCTGAGAAATGGAAATATCAAACCCAAAACTTGTTGAAAAAAACAAAAACAGAAACAGTGTTGAGACTTCTTCCAGTTTTCCAAGGAGCTTATCTAGTTCTGGGGGTATGCCAAATGGTGGAGCCCCACTCAGAGTATGGCTGTGTGCTTCTTCCAAGCCCCAGGGCTGCAGGGGAAACAAAGTCTGCACAGAGACTCGCGATTCATATTCCCTCTTGTTTTTTCCTAGTTCTTTTTTTCATTTGGCTCTTCAAACTGGAGCTTGGCAATCAGATGCCTAGGTAAAACACAGAAAGAAGAAGTTAGGATGGTTTGGTTCAACAGTATACAACCAAAATGGAGTGACAGAACAGACTAGCGGCCAGAGGTTGGAGAAGTGAAGCTGGAAAAGAGAATGGAGCCTGGACAGCCAGATGCTTGTGCAAATATCAAAGCTGGCTGGGGAGAAGCGATGACCTCTGTGGCAAGCCCATTATTGACTGCCAAACTGGGGTCCTGAAATAAACGAGGAAATATATCCTACAATATTACTCATATTCTCTTTTCTCTTTACCTTTTGGTTTACTACCCACTTTCCCTTATTTTTTCCTCTGAGGCCCACTTGGTCTAGGGGCTAAAAAGAAAACTAAGACAGGAAGTTGTGTATTTTCAAAAGTTATTATTTTTCAGATGAAGTCTCTTATCTTTGCCTAAAGCTGTTCTCAGACCCCAGTTCTCCTTCTTATGTCTCCTGTGTAACTCGAATCAGAGCTGTGACCACCACCACCTAGCTTGTTAGTTGAGATGAAGTTCTCACCAAACACATTCCAAGTTTTCTTTCCCATTGGTTTCCTGCTTTATGTATCATATTGTATTATCAAGAAAATGATTGGGCTGGGGATATAGCCTAGTGGCAAGAGTGCCTGCCTCGGATACACAAGGCCCTAGGTTCGATTCCCCAGCACCACATATACAGAAAACGGCCAGAAGCAGCACTGTGGCTCAAGTGGCAGAGTGCTAGCCTTGAGCGGGAACAAGCCAGGGACAGTGCTCAGGCCCTGAGTCCAAGGCCCAGGACTGGCCAAAAAAAAAAAGAAAATGATTGAAGATAATGATCTATATTTAGTTGCACTTATATGTCCTTATTTGTATATTACTTGGCTTTTTTTTTTTTTTTCCAGTCCTGGGTACTGTCAGACCTTTTGTGCTTAAGGCTAATGTTTGACCAGTTGCTTTGCATTTGCTAGGCAAGTGTTGATTCCTTGAACCATGACACCAACCTTTTGTTCTTTCCTTCCTCCTTGCTTCCTCTCCTCCTTCTTCCGTCCTTTTCTTTGTGCTGGGCCTTGGACTTGAACTCAGGGACTAGATGCTGTCTCTGTGAATTTTTGTTCAAAGCTAGTGTTCTATCACTTAAGCCACAGCTCTACTTCTGATTTTGTTTTCTTCTCCAGTTAGAGATAAGAGTCTCATGGGGACTTCTCTGACTGAATTGGCTTTGAACTGCAATCCTCAGATCTCAGCCTCCTGAGTAGTTGGGATTACAGGTGTGAGCCACCAGCACCTGGCTCTTTATGGTATTTTCTTGTTTTCTTTTCTGTTTTTTTTTGCCCGTTCTGGAGCTTGAACGCAGGGCCTGGGCACTGTCCCTGAGTTTTTTACTCAAGGTTAGCAATCTACCACTTGAGCCACAGCGCCACTTCCAGCCTTTTCTGTTTATGTGGTGCTGAGGAATCAAACACAGGGTTTTATGCATGCTAGGCAAGCACTCTCTCACTAAGCCACATTCCCAGCCTCTTTATAGTGTTTAGAACTCTTTCTAGATAATCTAATCTGTCTTTGAATCAGTAATCCTCCTGTCTCAAGTGCTAAGATTATAGTTATGCACCATGCCCAGCCTAAGCATTTCTTTTTTTTTAAACAACAAAAATACTTGGGGCTGGGGATATGGCCTAGTAGCAAGAGTGATTGCCTTGTATACATGAGGCCCTGGGTTCAATTCCCCAGCACCACATACACAGAAAATGGCCAGAAGTGGCGCTGTGGCTCAAGTGGCAGAGTGCTAGCCTTGAGCAAAAAGAAGCCAGGGACAGTGCTCAGGCCCTGAGTCTAAGGCCCAATCCTGGCAAAAATAAATAAATAAATAAAAATAAATATTTTTCTTTTTATTTATGAGTTTGTCATTTCAGGTATTTGTTCCAATGATATAAAGCTGATTGGAAACCAGCAAACAAAAACTTATGGAGTATAACAAAAAGAAGGGCTGGGGATATGGCCTAGTGGCAAGAGTGCTTGCCTCGCATACATGAAGCCCTGGGTTCAATTCCTCAGTGCCACATATATACAAAAAGACCAGAAGTGGCGCTGTGGCTCAAGTGGTAGAGTGCTAGCCTTGAGCAAAAAGAAGCCAGGGACAGTGCTCAGGCCCTGAGTCCAAGACCCAGGACTGGGCTGGGGATATAGCCTAGTGGCAAGAGTGCCTGCCTCGGATACACGAGGCCCTAGGTTCGATTCCCCAGCACCACATATACAGAAAACGGCCAGAAGCGGCACTGTGGCTCAAGTGGCAGAGTGCTAGCCTTGAGCGGGAAGAAGCCAGGGACAGTGCTCAGGCCCTGAGTCCAAGGCTGAGGACTGGCCAAAAAAAAAAAAAAAAACCCAAGACCCAGGACTGGCAAAACAAAACAAAACAAACAAACAAACAAAAAAGAAAATTAAAAGGAAAGTTTATAGCAATTAATACCTGCATCAATATCAACCTTTGTAGACATATTTAGCCTAATTTAAACACTATGCAATGTATATATCAGGTGAATCCCATATAATGTTTTTTTTTCTCATATTAAGAAAAGTATTTTGGGGGCTGGGAATATGGTCTAGTGGTAAAGTTTTTGCCTCGTATACATGAAGCCCTGGGTTCGATTCCTCAGCACCACATATATAGAAAAAGCCGGAAGTGATGCTGTGGCTCAAGTGGTAGAGTGCTAGCCTTGGGCAAAAAAGCCAGGGACAGTGCTCAGGCCCTGAGTTCAAGCCCCAAAACAAAACAAAAAACCAAAAAAAGTATTTTTATAATCTTTAAAGGGTTGTACAAAGGAACTGCCATTCACCAAAACAGTTCATGAATATAGTGCATCTTGATCCATGTCTACCTTTTCAACACCCTTACCCACCTCCCACTCCCCCCCACTCCTTTACTTATCTTCATTTTAGGTTATGTATTGGGTTGTAGTTTGTTTGTTTGTTTTTTGCCATTTAACAAAGCAGTTTATGTGTACAATGCATCTTGATCTGTGTCATCACTTCAACATATACACCCTTTTTTTGACATACCCCTTCTTTTACATTTCACAATTCTGTGGTATATACAGTGAATTCCAACCCGCATTCTCCCCATTTCCCCTTCCATTCTTCTACCCATCTCCCTCCTCTTAGCTCCACCCTCCCCATTGGTAAGGATCCATTTCCTGGTACTTATTTTGTTGGGCTCTGACTTAGTATTTTTAACAAATTATACTATTTGCACTCTTCAAAGAGTCTATAACTCTTGTTTGTTTATTTATTTTTTATTTTTTATTTTTTGGCCAGTCCTGGGCCTCAGACTCAGGGCCTGAGCACTGTCCCTGGCTTCTTTTTGCTCAAGGCTAGCACTCTGCCACTTGAGCCACAGCGCCACTTCTGGCTTTTTTCTATATATGTGGTGCTGAGGAATCGAACCCAGGGCTTCATGTATACGAGGCGAGCACTTTACCACTAGGCCATATTCCTAGCCAGTCTATAACTCTTATGTTAATTAATTTATAACCTCTTATTTACCACCCGGCATGTTTACTTGTAGAGTTATAGGTACATTGTAGCTACCACAATGAAGAAGACCACGCAACCCATGTTTCTTTGGGTCTCAGCCTAAGCATTTCTTGTCTGACTTTCTTCCAGAGTATATGCTCCTTGAGGAGTCCAGTTGCCTGGACTGGGGGTTCACATGGGGAATTATGGGGCAGCATGAGGCTCAACAAATGATGAAAACTGCTCAGTACACAGGCTGGACAGGGAAGCAGAGTTTCCTTACCCTTGGTGGTGACCAACAGGGGACCTCGCTACGTGGAAGGCTCCACCTCTTGCTTCTGTTTGGAAATGAGCTGCGCTTCCTTTAGAGACAGGTATACCTCTTCCTGAGGATCATAGTAGTAGAACTTTCGGATATAAGAGATCAGAGGTCTGTGAAAAATAAGGAGACACATAAAGTTTAAAATTATAAAAGATATACTCCTTTGTGGGCTGGAATGTGGCTTAGCAGTAGAGTGCTTGCCTTGCATGCATGAAGCCCTGGGTTCGATTCCCCAGCACCACATATATAGGAAAAGCCAGAAGGGGCACTGTGGCTCAAGTGGTAGAGTGCTAGCCTTGAGGAAAAAGAAGTGAGGGACAGTGCTCAGGCCCTGAGTCCAAGCCCCAGGACTGGCAAAAACAAACAAACCAAAAAACCCAAAAACATTATACTCCTTTGTTCAACCCTTCTTTCTTCTTCATTCCTCATGTGGCTAAAATTATACCAAAGTCTTTCTGCCAATCTAACAAAACTCCTACCTTTTCCTCCACTGCAGTTTTATCTCTCTCTTATCACTCCTACTCTGCTCTCCATCAGGCCCACAACAAGAGCAGACACACTCTTTCTCCCTTTGGCTGCAATGTAACAGTTCTAGAGTTAAGTAAAACACAGGAGATGTAAAAGGATGCTGCCTGTGAATACTTTAGGCCAGCCTCTTCCTGTGTGAGCAGCTTGCAGGACCCATTGCTATTTCGAATCCACCCCAATTCCTTCCCCAATCTTAACAACCCCATTGTACTTAGGCAGTGGGAGATCCGGGATATGATCTATTCGGACGAGCTGTCGGATCCGGAATCTGCAAAGGTGCTGAAGGGATTTGACATTGCTGAATCGGGACACTGGATACAGCAACTGGACTGGAGTTGGTGGCAGTCCTTCAAGAATGAAAACAAACATTCAGCGGGAACAATGAAGCTAACTACAACTTCCTTATGAATAGAATCCAGTGAGAGGTAAAAGGGCTTCTTTATATATACATTCTGCACAAGTCTTTCCACAAAGGGTTCATTTTCCACTTATAAAAGAACTACTACACTTCACATTCAAGGTAACTTGTTCTCCTCTACTGATGCTTTCCTCAGTATCACTTAGAACCCAGGACCTCATGCATGCCAGGCAGATGCTCTACCATTTTAGTAATGGGCCAACCCAATATCATCATTCTTACCAGCTAACAATCTTGCTCCTCAGAAGAGCCCAATGTGAAATGGTAGCTAGAGGGTTTGGTTGGGGCCAACTGGCCAATCCTAGGCTTGAGGCTTTCAGGAAAAGGCAAGAACTTAAAAAAAATCTCCCTTTTGGTTGTGAGGAAGATGAAGGTTAATGAGAGGAGGTAGGCAAATGGTAAGCAAACACAGTCATAACAACAATATTCAATGTATATATGTGAAAATGGAACTAGGAAACGAGAATGGGGGAGGCTGGGTTAGATGGAGGGAGACTGATGGAAAGTGTGACGCTGATCAAGATGCTTATAAGGGGTTATTAGAGATTTATCTCAGTGGAAGAGTTCAGTTCTCAGAATTCAGTTCTCAGAATTGGGGGGGGGTAGGGGGAGAGTCTAGGAGTAAGTCTAGTTTGCAAACATTCAGAAGTGAGTCTCATGTAATTGTCATACAGGCAACTACAGCCATGTAGCCAGAGCAAAGAGGGGAGCACAATCTATGGCATGATTCTGTGGCCCTAAGAAAGGACAAACCACTTCTCAGAAAGGCACCAGGATCAGATCACAAATCTCTAAGATGGGTCCTGGCTGCTTTCACAAGTATCCATGAATGACTTCTTCTGAGCATGTCTTTTATCCTAACAGCAAATTTGTGTGTGTTCTTACATGGAATCACATAATACAGAGCAATGGAAAGACAGTTCTTGACCTGGAGTATTACTAAGAAGTCAGATACGTAAGATGAAATAGCAGCAAAGGCTACCTAGGGTTCACCTATTCTGTTCTTCTATACCTTAGAAACCACTGAAGGAAAAGTAACATATGCCTGGTGTTTACTTTTTTTTCTTTGGTCCTGGGGCTTGAACTCAGATCTTGGTCACTGTCCTTGAGCTCCTTTTGCTCACAGCTAGCACTCTACCACTTGAGCACAGCACCACTTGCGGCTTTTTCTATATATGTGGTGCTGAGGAATCAAACCCAGGGCTTCATGTATATGAGGTAAGCACTTTACCACTAGGCCATATTCCCAGCCCCCACTTCCAGTTTTCTGATGGTTAATTGGAAAAGAGAGTCTCACAAACTTTTCTGACTGCTAGTTTTGAAACATGATCCTCAGATCTCAGCCTCCTGAGCAGCTAGGATTACAGGTGAGAGCCACTAGCACCTGACCAGAAATACTTTTTAACTCTACAACATATAGAATTGATTCCCACCTGGGAATGATTCTGGCATCTGAGGTCAGCTGAAGGAATAATTCTGACTATCACAATTTGGGGGAGAATGCTACTCTACTCAATAGAAGCCAGTGACGCTGCTAGACTTCCTCTAGTCCTCTAGCACAGGACAGCCTTCTGTAACGAGGAACTGTTCAGCCTAAAATGTCAAGGGTACTAAGGACCTCAAGTTGAGAAACCCTGGTACCTAAAAAGGGAAGGCATGTCATACAGCAAGTAATTATAAGCTTAACGATGGTTACAAAAGATTAAGTGAGGTGGCTGGGTATGCAGCTTAGTGGTAGAATGCTTGCCTAGCATGCATGAAGCCCTGGGTTCCATTCCCTAGTACCACATACACCAAAAAACGCCAGAAGTGGCAGAGTGCTAGCCTTGGGCAAAAGAAGCTTGGAGACAATGCTTAAGCCCTGAGTTCAAGCCCCAAGACTGGCAAAACAACAACAACAACACCAACAAAAAAAAAGTGATTTTCTCAAAGAGTTGTCCAACCAGGTGCTGGTGGCTCATGCCTATAATTCTGGCTACTCAGGAGGCTGAGATTGAGGACCCGGCTTGGTCAGGAAAGTCTAAGTCTGTTACCTCCAATTAACAATCAAAAAGCCAGAAATGGAGCTGTGGCTCAAATGGTAAAGCTTTAGCCATGAGTGATAAAAAGCTCAGGGGCAGTGTCTAAACCCTGAGTTCAAGCCCCAGTACCAGAAAAAAAAAAAAAACTATAATATAAAGTGTGATTTTTTTTGGGGGGGGGGGGGAAGTGGGGGGGGTCAGTCACGGAGCTTGAACTCAGAGCCTAGGAGCTGTCCCTGAGCTTTTTTGCTCAAGGCTAGTGCTCTACCATTTTGAGCCACAGTGCCACTTCCTGTTTTCTGGTGGTTAATTGAAGATAAGAATCTCTCAGACAGATGTTCCTGCCCAGGCTGGCTTTGAACCATGATCTTCAGATCTCAGCCTCCTGAGTAGCTAGGATTTCAGGCATGAGCCACCAGTGCCCAGCTGGCAAAGAAATATCTCACCCAGGACACTCAACATAAGTCCTAAAAGACAGCCCATACTAATGAACATGATTCTACCTTCTTCACATCGTTTCCACAAATGCCAGCAAGTTCAATTGATTACTGCTACCTTTTTCTGTAATAAAGTAATGATCAAGAATCTGACCAAAGGGGGAAAGCGGGGGCGGGGGGAATGATGGAGAAGCTAACAAGTTGGATAAGAAATGCACTCACTGCCTTATGTATGAAACTGTAACCTCTCTGTACATCACTTTGGCAATAATGAAAAAAAAAAAAGAGAATCTGACCAAGTTTCCAGCACAATAGGTACTTAATAAACAGTAGTCCTTTTATAATACTAAGAACCTTAGCTAAAATTTCTGTGGATGGAGCACATTTGAGAAATAAAATGAGTTGTAGCTGAGGAGTCCAAGGTTCTAGTCTCTTAATAGTCAAAGCAGAGATGCTCCAGAGTCCTGATTTCTCTCTAAGAGTTACACAGCATACCCACAAGCAGCTGATTACCATGCCCCTGCCAATCATCACCATGGTTGGTATTGTATATGGCTCTTGCCTTTGTTTTCCTACTGTTTCCCTCTTTGTGACTATCAGCTTTTGAGGACAGTGATATGGCTTTTTATACTACATTACAAAATAAATGTTATTAAATACCCTCCAAATTCACAAGCTTCAAGAACTGCTAAGCAGTAAATGCCTATGAGGAAGAATTCTAACTTTCTCTTTAACCAAGTTAATGGCATGAGATCCAACTGTGTTGACAGTACTGAGGCAAATACTAAATGAAGTGAGAATTAATACAGTTTACACCATGTTGGGCCTTATTTGAATAACCAAAATTATATACAAGATTCATATCACTTGGTTCAATCTTTTTTTTTGGCCAGTCCTGCGGCTTGGACTCAGGGCCTGAGCACTGTCCCTGGCTTCTTTTTGCTCAGGGCTAGCACTCTGCCACTTGAGCCACAGCGCCACTTCTGGCCGTTTTCTATATATGTGGTGCTGGGGAATTGAATCCAGAGCTTCATGTATAGGAAGCAAGCACTCTTGGCACTAGGCCATATTCCCAGCCACCTGGTTCAATCTTGTTTCTGATGTTCTGCCTGAGGCTCCCCAGCAACTCCTACTTTTTAGAGTAATTTCTTGACATCCCACTTATTAATCTTAATTTATTAGGAAAAGTATAAAAGTTTTTCGTCTCTCTTTTTTTGTGCCAGTCCTGGAGCTTAAACTCAGGGCCTGGGTGCTGCTGTACCTAAGCTTTTTTGCTCAAGACTGGCACTCTACCACAGCTTCACTTCTGGCTGTTTTGTGTGATTAGAGATAAAAGAGTCTCACAGACTTTCCTTCCTGGGCTGGCTTCAAATCTCAACCCTCAGATATCTCAACCTCCTGGATAGCTAGGCTTATAGGCATGAGCCATTAGCCGTAGCCTAAAGTTCTCATTTTAAGTTACTGGTTTCCTACAAATTTCTAGTGCTTATCAGTTTTCTTTTCTCAGGGCTAGAAAAGCAGATTCCTCCAGAGTGTCCCATCTTCTAACAAAGATTGTATAGATACAGTGCCAGCAAGGCTATGACAGCCCAGTCCTCCCAAATGGTGACAGTCTGTTTTAAAGACTGAGATGACAAGTTTAGCACAATATTGAAAATCTGTAACAGATACCTCCTAACAGAGAATGAATCCAGCCTTCTACACCTTTACTCACCATTGCCTTTTTGGTGAACCCCCTCTCACATCTTTCTGTTTCTTAGAAAATGATCAGAGATGTTTTTGGGGTTTTGTTGTTGTTATTATTGTTGTTGGTATCAGTGTTATTTGTTTTTGCTTTGAATTTTTTCTTCTGGGAAGGTAATGGGGGTCACAGAAAGTAAGGGAGAAAGGGTGAACAAATGCAATCATGCTGTTCAGTATATACAATGTGGAAAATGACCTATGTAACTTGTGGGAAGAGAGGAGAGGGGGAAACTGAGGGAAAGTAAAGGAAGAGGTGACATCGTCCAAAAAAAGAAATGTGGGCTGGGAATATGGCCTAGTGGCAAGAGCGCTTGCCTCCTACACATGAAGCTCTCGTTTCGATTCCCCAGCACCACATATATGGAAAACGGCCAGAAGGGGTGCTGTGGCTCAAGTGGCAGAGTGCTAGCCTTGAGTGGGAAAAAGCCAGGGACTGTGCTCAGGCCCTGAGTCCAAGGCCCAGGACTGGCCAAAAAAAAAAAGAAATGTACTCATTACCAAACTTATGAAATGGTAGCCATTTGTATGACATCAATAGTAACAAAATTATTATTTTTTTAAACTGAGAACACTCTCATTGTTTTCATAGTGCTGAGATGCCTGGATCATCAAGAAAACATTGTGAAATTTTAAATGCTCACATCATGCCTGGACATTAGAGGTGGGAGCAGTTTTCTTATGAGAAAAAGCAAAGTATATTGCAGGATTAACATACAAAGGCAGGAGATTAGCCTAGGAAGAATGGTTGCTTAACCACCATGAGCAAAAAAAAAAAAAGCTTAAGTGTGACCTTTGGAAGCAAGGAGCATTTTGATACTACATTGGATCATACCCAAGTTAACTACATACAGCCTTACCTGGAACCCTGGATCTCAAGAAATAGAGAAATTTCCCATTCTTAGAGTGCATGATGGCTCTCTTAATGAACTCGACCACAGACTGACAGCGATCTTCAAACTTAGGATGGCACCACAAGCTGAAGGTTCCTGAAATGTAAAGTTAAGAAGTAAAGAATTTAATATGGACATGGTAGCTCATGCCTGTCATCTGGCTACGTGGGAGGCTGAGATTGGGAGAATCCAGGTTTAAGGGCAACCCTGGCAAAAATTTCAGGAGATTCTATCTCAAAAGAAGCTGGGTCTGGCATAAGCCTGTCTTCCTAGCTACAGGAAAAAGTATCAAATAGGGGAACTGAAGTCCAGGTACAGGCCAAAGCAAAAAGCAAAACTTATCTCAAAATAAACAATGCAAAATAAGGTTGGAGATATGGCTCAGTGGTAAAGCACTTGACTAGCAAGTATAAAGCCCTGAGTTCAAACAATAGTACTATCAAAAAGAATTTTTTTTCCACAAAGAATTCCCCCCCCACCCCCCAGTCCTGGGGCTTGGACTCAGGGCCTGAGCACTGTCCCTGGCTTCATTTTGCTCAAGGCTAGCACTCTGCCACTTGAGCCACAGTGCCACTTCTGGCCGTATTCCATGTATGTGGTGCTGAGGAATTGAACCCAGGACTTCATGCATACAAGGCAAGCACTCTTGCCACTAGGCCATATCCCCAGCCCCCCACAAAGAATTTTTTAAAAACATACTTTAAGGAGGTACTGGAGATTGACCTCAAGGCCTCATACATACTAAGCACTCTATCACTTAAGCTATGTCTCCAGCCATTTTAATTAATTTATATTTTGAGACAGTCTCCCCTACCTTTGCCCGTCTGCAGAATAGCTGGCATTTAGACATTTGCCATCATACCTGGCTACAAACTTACTTTAGAAAGATCTGAGAAGTGCTGGGTGTGGTGGTGCACATCTGTAACCCCAGCACTGGGGAGGCTAAGGCAGGAAGATTTAGTGTTTGAGGCTAGTCTTGGCAACACAGTGAGTTTCAGGCCAGTTTAGGCTATAGGAGAGAGAATCCTTTACCTCGTTCTTGGGGGGGAAAAAAGGGGGTGAGGAGTTGGGAATGGGGGAAGAGAATATCTAAAAAGCTTTATTGAACATTTTAGGAATGATTCTCATTTTGGGAGGAAAGTTTGTGGGCAAGTTGGGTACAAGATCTCTAAAGCCACCAGTTCCTTCTTATACCCACATTCAAGGGAAACAAAGATGGTGACTTAAAAAAAAAAACCCACAAAATGTAGGTATTACCAAGTTTTTGTAAATAAATTAAAAATTCAGGGCCTGAGCACTGTCCCTGGCTTCTTTTTGCTCAAGGCTAGCACTCTACCACTTGAACCACAGTGCTACTTCTGGCTTTTTCTATATATGTGGTGCTGAAGAATCGAACCCAGGGCTTCATGTATGCGAAGCAAGCACTCTACCACTAGGCCATATTCCCAGCCCTCTATGAGACTCTTCTCTTATTTCTAATTAATCACAGAAAAAACCAGAAGTGGTAGTATGGCTCAAGTGGTAGAGTGTTAGCCTTAAACAAAAAGGAGCTCAGGGACAGTGCCCAGGCCCAAAGTTCAAGCCCCAGGACTGGCCAAAAAAAAAAACAAACCCAAAACTGAAGTCTTCAACTCCTAAAAGTCTATGTCCCAACATGTGACCACATTCCTATTTTAGGCTCATATCTATAATCTTAGTTATACAGGAGGCTGAAATCTGAGAATCAAGGTTTGAAGCCAAGAGACAAATCTGAGACTCTTCAATTAATTAGCAAAAAGCCAGAAGTGGAGGCACAGATCAAATGACAGAATGACAGTTGTGAGCGAACAAGCTGAGCAACAGCTCAAGGCCTTGAGTTCAAGCCTCTACTGGCATTAAGAAAAAAAAAGTCCCTACTCAAACTTCAGAATCCCAAAGCCAAAAGGAAATCTGAATGTTTATGACTTAAAAAACATAACAAAAAAGCTCCCACAAAACCAGAAAGCTTCAAAAGCTAAAAGCACTAGATCCCAAAAGAACACCCACAAAAAAAATGCTACAAAGAAGGTATAGTAATCATTCCAGATAACTGCAGATTTGCAACTTCCTAGCTACTCTTACAGTATTAAAGGATGAAGAAAAATGTCCCACTGCAAACTGAGAAAGGCCTCCACTTATTCAAGGAAACTCCATTTATTCAAGGGAGAAAAGTTCCTTTCACCAAGAAGTAACTAGATAACTATTTGAGAAAGCTCTCATACTATCAGGAACCTAAAGGCCAGTTATTTGTCATTCTCATAACAGTCATTTATTATTTTCATAAGTTTAACAAACAGCTTCCCCCTGAAATACTTTGTTTTGTATTTGTTTTATCTGTTTGGTTTTGGTTTTAAGGAACAGCAGGAAAATAGGCAGTAGTATGCCCATCAGTTGTTTTTTCTTCTTTTTGGCCAGTCCTGGGGCTTGAAGTCAGGGCCTGAGCACTGTCCCTCAGCTTCTTTTCACTCAAGGAAAGCACTCTACCACTTGAGCCACAGTGCCACTTCTGGCTTTTTTGAGTACTTTATTAAGAGTCTCACAGTTTCCTGCTCAGGCTGGCTTAGAACTCATACACATATCTCAGCCTCCTTGAGTAGCTAGATTACAGGTGTGAGCCACTGGTGCCCAGCTCTTCATGAATTTCTAATGTAGAGGCTGGGGCAGAGAAAATCATGGCCAAATGCACACTGACCTAAAAAGCATCTTGCTGTCACATAAGAGAAATGAATGCAAATTAGTCTAACAGAACATGATATGGATGTAGGAAAGACCGCAATGTTTTAGAGAAAAAGAACAGGGTTCTTACGTAAAATGTAATGCTGTCCAATATTTCTTTTTTATATTTTTTTCCTGTTGGTCATGGGGCTTCAACTCAAGGTTTAGGTGCTATCTCTGAGCTCTTTTTACTCAACGCTAGCAGTCTATTACTTTGAGTGATAGCACCACTTTTGGTTTTCTGGAGGTTAACTGGAGGTAAGAGTCTCATGGACGACTTCCTGCCCAGGCTGGCTTTGAACCATGATCCTAGGATCTCAGCCTCCTGAATATCTAGGATTATAGGAATGAGCCACCAGAGCCTGGCTCCATTATTTCTTCTAGTGACTACAACTAGAGCCCATATAAACGTTTAGTGAGTCTATGAGATTTACCCCCAATTTCTAGTTTTATTCCTGTAAATTCTTCCCATGAAAAAGTCAAATACCAAATGGGGAAGAAGGCTAACAACAGCAATACCTCTTACCTCTATAATGCTCCATTCTAGTGTGATGGGTGATACCCTGTGATCGGAAGCTGAGGCTCAGGATGTAACGCGGATCAGAGCTGTCTCGTACCAGGAAAGAACCATCAGGTTTCCCTTTCAGCTTCATCTCTGCATCTTCCCAATTCATTGGGCCCCAATACCAACCACACTATCAGAGACAAGAAGCATCCAACTAGTTTAACAAAACAAAGAATGTCAAAAGTTTTCAGCACAATCTCTCTTACCAGGGGGGAACCTCCTGTTCTCCAAAACATTTGAGTAGGTAAAAGCCACTGTAAGAATCCCAACTATCAGCAATGACTATCAGGCTTATTCTACTCCTCTAGAGTAACAGAGACTAATTCTACACTTTATTACTCAGGGCCTACTAAGAAAATACAAGGGAACTGGGTTAATCTATCAAAATCAGACTGTCTAAACATTTCTGAATTTAATTTTTTTTGTTCCAGTTCTGGGATTTGAACTCAGGGTCTGGGCACTATCTCTGAGCATTTTTGCTCAAGGCTAGTGCTATATCTCTTGAGCCACAGCTCCATTTCTGGCTTTTTTGGGGGGAGGGGGGGCGGGGAATGTACTTAATTGAAGATAAAGAGTCTCACAGAGTTTCCTGCCCAGGCTAGCTTCAAACTTTGATCTTCAGATCTCAGCCTCTGAGTAGCTAAGATTAACAGGTGTGAGCCACTGGCTCCAAAGTTCAATTTTATTACATCTCTGACAGAGTAAAAAGAATATAATACTATTTTGTCACTGTAAGTATGGAAGCAAGGAAACTATTCTTCCTTTAAAAACAGTAAGAGCCTGGGTATAAAACTCAAACAGAGCCGGGCACTGGTGGCTCACCACCTGTATGTAATCCTAGCTACTCAGGAGGCTGAAGATCTGAGGATAGCAGTTCAAAGCCAGCCAGGCGGGCTGGGGATATAGCCTAGTGGCAAGAGTGCCTGCCTCGGATACACGAGGCCCTAGGTTCGATTCCCCAGCACCACATATACAGAAAACGGCCAGAAGCGGCGCTGTGGCTCAAGTGGCAGAGTGCTAGCCTTGAGCGGGAAGAAGCCAGGGACAGTGTTCAGGCCCTGAGTCCAAGGCCCAGGACTGGCCAAAAAAAAAAAAAAAAACAAAGCCAGCCAGGCAGGAAAGTCTGTGAGGCTCTAATCTCCAATTAACCACCAGAAAACCAGAACTGGTGCTGTGTCTCAAGTGCTAGAGAGCTAGCCTTGAGCTGAAGAGCTCAGGAACGTCCAGGCCCAGAGTTTAAGCCCCATGACTGACAAAAAAAAAAAAACAAAAACAAAAAACTCAAATGTTACCTGCCAGTCTTTAGGAACCACTAACCTTCTCCAATTCTCGGAGGCTGGCTGCAAAACTGCTTGAGTCAGGCCGGTAGAGGGGACACTGGAGGTGCTGAGGGGGCTGGCTATGCAGGGATTCAGCTGCTCGGATGGGAGCGATCCGCGGAAATGCATCTGCAGGGCAAGAGAGTGAAAGGTACTTGTTTTCTGTCATTGGTCCCACCCACACGCAAAACATTTCCCCCCAAAAAAGAGATGCTAACTGAAGAGGGGAAAGGCATTAGAAGCTAAGCTGGAAAGGGTAGAAGCCAAAGCAGTGGGAAAGAGCTGAATGGGCTGGAACAAAAAGCTGTGTGGGCTCGTGTAAGCTGTGAAGGATGGGTGGGGGCATTTAACCCCAGAAAAGAGGTAGGAGAGCGGCTCACTAACCTGACTAAGGTGACTACTTCAGGGACTTCACCAGCCTAGAGCGATTCCAACTTCTCCCACCTAGAAGTGAAGTGCCAGTAAAGCAGCCTTGGAAATAGTGACTTGCTTACTTGCCCTTGAAGAGTAATGATTTTGCCAGGCAAGTAGAAAACATTTATTTTATTCCTTGGGTATAGGAGGCTGGCAAAGTAGATATGGGCTACTAAGTGCTTAGTACTTATTTACAAGGCTGCAATAAATACTAAAAGCTTAGAAAAACCAAAGAGCTTTGAAAACGAGCAACATATTAAACGTCTTCACCATCCTAAGAGTAAGGCAGGTTCCTAAGTGACATCTACTCAAGGACTGCAAAACACTCTCATCAGTAGGGATGGAAAATTCAGTAGTCTTTTATCCTAGGAAAAATCAGATTCACCTCCAAGAAACCAGTTAGAAAAAATAGTTCTTGGCCTCATTTCCAAGTTCTGGTCCAGCCAAGGGGAAAGATTAACGCTTTCTCAAAAGTTGTTATCTTCATAAATAGATTTCTCCCATCCTTCCACTCTGGTTAAGTCTTGCCTCTAAGCTAAGCTAACCTGGGGCATGGGGTGGAGGAGGCGGAGGTAGGGGGAAAGACTGCAAGGAAGACCCCATCGGAGCCACAAGGACTGATGTAGGCAGCGTCCCACTGATATCATCTAGAAAAGAGAACAAAAGCAAAAGAATCATAAAAATGTGCACAGAATGAATGAAGCGAAGGCAAAGGAAAGGGAGGGTTATTGGGATGCCCTCTGGGGCAAAGTGGTCTGACTTTCACCCCATGCTTTGCACAGTGGGCAATAGTCATCTTAATTTGGTTTGCTCTGCTTAGGAAGCAGAAGAGTAAGGCTATCTATAACAGTAGATTGAAGGCAAAATGAGTGTAAAGCTAATTAACATATGAACAGTAAATATTATAGCATGCAGGTTTAACTGTCTAGGGTTATAACAAGGGAGCTAAAAAAGGGGCAGGAAATAATTGGGCCATCATTAAAAATCCAGGAGCCTGTCTGGCTCCCAGGAAAGAGTAAGTCTAGAGTTTATCCTCCTATTAAGGTGAGCTGGAAGAAAGGGGAGCAAGGAGACTATACCTAGGAGGCTGAGGCTTCTTCTTGGAGGAGGAGGGGGAGTTGGAGGATGTGGAGAGGTCAGGCCCCGCTGAGAAATATCCACGTCCACAAGTGACACTGTTTCACCTGAAGGATTCACGGAGCAAGCATGTTACAGAAGCACCTTGCCCCAAAGCTGAGGCCAAAAGCAAAGTGAAATAAAGGGCAAGCAAAGGAGGCTAGAGGTCTACAATTTCAAAATGCACTCAAAATCAAATACTGGGCTGGAATCACCCCTAGGCACTAAAATTCAATCATTCATTTCTTTGTCCTGTTAAGAGCCAAGGTTTGTTAGTGTATGGCTGGTACTGGGGCCTGAACTCAGGGTCTCACACTTGCTCAGCGTGCTTGAGTCACACCTCCAACCAGCTTTTTAAAATTTTTTTGCCGGCCCTGGGTGAGCACTGTCCCTGGCTTCCTTTTTGCTCAAGGCTAGCACTCTACCACCTGAGCCACAGCGCCACTTCTGGCTTTTAATGTATCTGTGGTGCTGAGGAATGGAACCCAGGGCTTTGTGCATGCCACTAGGCCACATTCCCAGCCCTACAACCAGCTTTTTGTTGGTTAACTGGAGATGGAGTATTATAAATTTATCTACGCAGGCTGGCTTTGTTTGGTTTTGTTTTTGTTGCCAGTCCTGGGGCTTGAACTCAGGGCCTGAGCACTGTCCCTGGCTTCTTTTTGCTTAAGGCTAGCACTCTGCCACTTGAGCCACAGCACCACTTCTGGCTTTTTCTATATATGTGGTGCTGAGGAATCGAACCCAGGGCTTCATGTATACAAGGCAAGCCCTTTACCACTAGGCCATATTCCCAGCCCCTGCAGGCTGGCTTTGAAGTACAATCCTGAAGATCTCAGCCTCCTGAGTTGTTATTGACAGTGGAAAATCCACCTAATACTGGTCTGCCACTGATTTACCTTGAACAAGGGATCTTTTCTATCATGGGAAACAATATCATTTGTACCTGAAAATCAATTTCAGCCTTAGGGAGCAAGGCAAGTGGCTTGCTATGCTAAATGAGCATGGAAAGAGCAAGTGCCACCAAGTATTAAGAACTGCAGGGTAAAGCTGAATGCAGACAAAGTTTCCCCACATCAGCTTAGATGGCTTTCTTGTAAAAGAACCTACCACTGACTTATCAGTTCTTAATAGCTGAGGTGACAAAGTTTGACCCTAAATTAATTTCCATAATCAGCCAGAAGTCAAGTAAATTTAGGAGAAGCGCCACAAAAATAAACATGGTACATGGTTTCCCTGAATTTCTAGCATGTCATCCAGTCTGTTCTCTGCCATATACCCATATGTTCTTCTGGCCACTTGAAAATAAGGGGTATTTCATTATCACAGGTTGGTGGTCATGTCTGCTTTGGCAGGACTCATCTATAGGTCAGAACACAAAACTTCCCAAACTTAGCCCTTTGAGTGTTATTTCCAATAGCTTTTTCATACTCAGGGTTTAATTAGCTCTTAGCTGTATTTTAATGCTTCCCAGTTGAAGCAATGAGATGATCTGTAACTCTATGCTAGGAGCTGGATTTTCAGAATCTAAATAAATCTTAAGACCTTCACAAAGGTCTTAAACATTGATTAAGGTACAAGTAGTGGCCCGAGGCATAGCTCAGTAATAGAGCATTTGTCGAATATATGTGAGGCCCTCAGCTGGGCTTGAACCCCAGCACTGAGGAAAACAAACAGAAAAACTCTCCTCAAAGTCACCACTTGAGTAAGCTGGTTGGACTCAATACGTGGTTTGGTAACTGAGGACCTCACTGCCCTGAGCAGTGCAACAGGCATGGACAAATATCTCCCAACAGATTAGTGAGCTCTAGGATGCAGGTACAGCAGTTAGATACAAGGTATAATTCAAGGACTGGAGTTGTAGCTCAAATGGGAGAGCACAAGCCATGAGCACAAAGCTTAATAAGCAGGTTCAAGATTGGTCAAGTCAATTAAAAAAAAAAAGATGCAATTCCAGATTCCTAAGCTGAAATCACAAATTTGAGTGTAACTTACATTACATAGAAAATAATTACTGACTAGAAAGGCATATTGCCAAAAGGAAGAGATTCTAGTGAAGTGCCAGACTTTGAAGTCAGGCCCCATTTTACCACGTGAACCCCATTTTACCACGTGAACCCCATTTTAGAATCAAACCCTGAGCCAATCAGATTTGTACCTGTGTCCTAATCTTGCTTGCTTGAACACCTGATTGTTGTAAGCTTGTTCTTTGCCTTTATAAGTCCTGTGTAATCACAGCTCGGGGCCCCCTCCTAACCTCTGCTGTGTCGGTGGGTAGGACGAGGCCCGAGTTGCAGCTCGCTTAAATAAAGCCTTGCCTTGCTTTTGCATTTCGGAATGTCTGAGTCTCGGTGGTCTTCTTGGTGGTGGTTTCGCGACTTGGCACAACATTTGGGGTTTCGTCCGGGATGGCCCCAGAGACCCCCGAGACCCCAGACTCTGAAGGTAAGAAAATAGGGCTGTTCATTCTGTGTGTCTGTGGGTAGTGAAGGACCAGCCGGAGTGGACACGCTCGTATGGGCAGTCCTGGAGGACACCTCAAGCCCTTCACAGGGGGCTCAGGCTTCCCACTACCACCCTGAACCTGAAGGACTGGACCGGGAGGCCCTTCTAACGGGCGCCCGTCTAGTCCACTCTATATTCGGGGTTGTCTGGTCTGCTCCTACACAGGAACGGGAGAGAGAGAGCCTCAAGACTGTGTGGTCTGCCCCCTCACAGGGGCAGGAGAGGCACAGTGAGACTGTGTGGTCTGCCTCCTCACAGGGGCAGGAGAGACACAGTCAAACCTGTAAGCCACGGCTCCCTAAGTCTGTCTGTAAGTGTTGTCTGGTCTTTGTGCCTGTGATTATTTTTGTGTGTTTCTTCCTTGCGCTGTGCCTGACTGACAGATGATGGGGAACGTTCCTTCCACTCCCCTGGACTTGACTTTAGCTCACTGGAAAGATGTGTATGGTGTGCTAAAATGTTTTACTAAGACTAAAAATGTTTTGCTAAAACTATCAAGCCCTGGGCTGGGGATATAGCCTAGTGGCAAGAGTGCCTGCCTCGGATACACGAGGCCCTAGGTTCGATTCCCCAGCACCACATATACAGAAAACGGCCAGAAGCGGCGCTGTGGCTCAAGTGGCAGAGTGCTAGCCTTGAGCGGGAAGAAGCCAGGGACAGTGCTCAGGCCCTGAGTCCAAGGCCCAGGACTGGCCAAAAAAAAAAAAAAAAAAACTATCAAGCCCTGGAAAATGAGGCTGGAGAATGCTAAAATCATTTGTTAAAGGTTTTTGTCTTAAAATGTAAGAGCGATGATTATTCTGCGCACTTTAAGATCTTTTGAAAATGTATGTGTGTGTGCATGTGTGAGTGTGAACATGTTCAAGACTGCAGTATGATGCAAAACTATGTTTGTTTAAAAGTCAAAGGGTCATCAAGTTTGGGCATTACCAAATGCTTTAAAGGATTTCTCAGGGTTCTTTAATTAAAATTAAAAAAAAAATCAGAGCTAAGTGTCAAAGCTCTGACTGGCAGTGAGAATTTTAAGCTGATACAACTGTTTAGGAAAGAAAGCTTGTAGACCTGAGATTGTATCCTTATTGAGATCTGTTACAGGCCTGCAAAAGTAATTTTTTTTAGGTCATCAAAGAAGATATTGTTAAAAATTGCAAGGCCTGTCAGCTTGCCAATGCCCCCAATCAACAGATTACTAAAGGAGCTCGCCTCTGTGGGAATAGGCCAGGTGTGTATTAGGAAGTAGATTTCACAGAAATTACAAATATTTGCTAGTTTTTGTAGACACCTTTTCAGGATGGGTTGAAGCCTATCCAACAAAGCATGAGACTGCAAATGTAGTGGCTAAGAAGATCCTGGAAGAAATCGTACCCAGGTATGGCTTCCCATCCACCATTGGGTCAGACAGGCTTTCGTCTCAAAAGTAAGTCAGGGAATAGCTGCAGCACTGGGGACGGAAATTGCATTGTGCTTATAGACCCCAGAGTTCAGGATAGGTAGAGAAAATGAATCGGACTCTAAAAGAAACCTTAACTAAACTGGCCTTAGAGACTGGTGCAGACTGGGTGTCACTCCTTCCTTTTGCTCTGCTTAGAGTAAGAAATTCTCCCTATCAGCTTGGCTTTACTTATTTTGAAATAATGTACGGGTACGCCCCACCCATTATCCCTAGCCTTCAGACTGAATTGCTTGCTGATTTGGATGATGCTGAATTTTTGTGTAAACTCAATTATTTGCAGCTCGTGCACAAGAATGTGACCCCAACTTAAGGCATTATATGATTCTGCTTCTGTCCCTACCCCCCATTATTCAGACCAGGGGACTGAAATCCTTAGAACCATGGTGGAAGAAACCCTAGACAGCATCGCCACTTGGGTTCATTGCTTCCACACCAGGCCAGCTGACCCCTTTGCCCTGGACGACGACTACCGTGGTGGGACATGGGAGGTCTCCAAGTACCCAACTCAGCCGCTTCACCTTCGTCTCAAGAAAAGAAAGTTAGACTGAATATTGTTATAATTTTCTTTTTGCCTTCTTTCCTTACTACCCTGGCTAGTGTTGATGTTATTTTGGCAGCTCACTCCAAAGTGAGGTGACCCCCTTATTTTAGGTAGTCTTGGGCTTGCTCAGGAATACAGGTATAGCCACCCAACACTTAGAGTACAGCTGAGAAGTTTCTGTATTATTTTGTTGCTTACATTTGGATACTAAACACTATACAGCTAATGGTAAGTCTGTATAGCTGAAAGTTAATTTTCAGTTTGCAGTAATCCTGCAGTCCCTTGGTAAAGTAGACTAAGGTTATAGGTTCCTGGCTAGGTAAGGTCAACGCCCCTGAGTCAGCCTGAAGAAGTTACAGAAGATGATTGATCTTCACCCATCAGCCCCCCTTTAAAACCGAGGGACCAGAGTTGTTTTTGGGAAGATGAGGCAGGATAAACTAGAGGCAAGCAAAACAGAGGTACAGAGACTATACTTGTAAGAAATGGTGACAGGCCCTTTGGTTACTACATTGGGCCCTACTGGCCCATGCCTTACCTCTATATCATCCCCTAGACATGCAAGCCATTGAAATGGACAGAATGGAGCCATGATTGGCTCCCAAGGTACCAAAAAGAAAAAGGGGGAAATGAAGTGCCAGACTTTGAAGTCAGGCCCCATTTTACCACGTGAACCCCATTTTACCACGTGAACCCCATTTTAGAATCAAACCCTGAGCCAATCAGATTTGTACCTGTGTCCTAATCTTGCTTGCTTGAACACCTGATTGTTGTAAGCTTGTTCTTTGCCTTTATAAGCCCTGTGTAATCACAGCTCGGGGCTCCCCCCTAACCTCCGCTGTGTCGGTGGGTAGGACGAGGCCCGAGTTGCAGCTCGCTTGAATAAAGCCTTGCCTTGCTTTTGCATTTCGGAATGTCTGAGTCTCGGTGGTCTTCTTGGTGGTGGTCTTGCGACTTGGCACAACACTAGGTCTGGAGTAAGAACAGAGACCTCATTCTCTACTACTACAAATGTCTACATAGGGTACAAACTCCTTTGTTCTGACTACAATCTATCTAGTTGGGGGGACTCATTGTCATGCTTAGCATCTTCCTGGAAATGCCCATTCATCATTCTCCTCCTCTTCTTCTTCTTCTTCTTCTTCTTCTTCTTCTTCTTCTTCTTTTGTTGTTGCCAGTCCTGGGGCTTGAACCCAGGGCCTGGGCACTGTCTGTGGCTTCTTTTTGCTCAGGGCTTAGCACTTGAGCCATAGCGCCACTTCTGGCTTTTTCTATATATGTGGTGCTGGGGAATCAAACCCAGGGGTTCAACGAGGCGAGCACTTTACCACTAGGCCATATTCCCAGCCCCCCTAAATCATAATTCTTTTAATCACTTTTTCTTTTTGCCAGTTCCAGGGCTTAAACTCTGTTCCTCAAGCTGCTGCTTGGCTCGCCTGCTCAAGTCCTTGCTTGCTCACAACTGGTGTGCTACCCAGTTGAGTCACACTTCCAGCCCAGCTCTTTTGGACATGGAATCCCTCAGACTTTTCTGCCCTAACTGGCTCTGAACTGCTTTCCTCTGATTTTAGCCTCCTGAATTTAGCTGAGAGGCATGAGCCACCAGCATGCAGCTCAATCACCTTTTAGAGAACACAATACACAATCCTCTTGCCTCAAATTCTCCAGTGTGGGATTACAGGTGTGTGATTACCACACCCAGCTAAGATGGACATTGTTTTTAATAGCTTCTCAGTTACAACCAATGAAGAGTATCACTTTCTGAGACTTGAGGTAACTTGAAAAAGACCTTTTTTCCTACAGTTGTTTTGTGTTGTTTTTTTTTAATCAGGAGCTTCATATCCTATGAACAGAACAGAAGGTCTCCCTCTGAAACAGTTTGCCATAAAACGAGAAAGTAGTTATCCACTACTCAAAGGACATTCAACAGATTTCCTACTTTAGCAACTGTGTTCCCTGCTAGAAGAGGAAAGACTTAAATTAGATAGAATGAAGAATGCTAACAGCTGCAAGAACTGCTAGCCCCTAAAATAGGCAAGATAAGAACTCATGTAATCCTTTATGCCCTAAAGTCTTAAAAATAGACCAGTCAGGCACCAGTGGCTCACACCTGTATTCCTAGCTACTCAGGAGGCTGAGATCTGAGGGTTGGAGTTCAAAGCCAGCCTGGGTAGAAAAGTCCATGAGACTCATCTCCGATTCTCCAATTAAGAAGTGGAACTGTGGCTCAAGTAGTAGAGAGCTAGCCTTAAGCAAACAATCTCAGGGACAGTGCCCAAGCAGCAGGATAGGCACAAAAGAAAAGACAGGGCTGGGAATATGGCCTAGTGGCAAGAGTGCTTGCCTCATATACATGAAGCCCTGGGTTCAATTCCTCAACACCATTTATATAGAAAATGGCCAGAAGTGGCACTGTGGCTCAAGTGGCTGAGTACTACCCTTGAGCAAAAAGAAGCCAGGGACAGTGCTCAGGCCGAGTCCAGGACTGGCAAAAAAAGACAAGACAGACCATATAAGCCAGGTGCTGAGAGCTTATGCTTGTAATTCTAATTACTCAAGAAACAGGCCTAGAGGACTACAGTTCAAAGCCAGACTGGGAAGAAAAGCCCATGAAACTCCATCTCCCATTAACCAGCAAAAAGCTGGTAGTGGAGCCGTGGCTCAAATGACAGAGGCCCAGCTGTGAATGAGAAAGCAGAGAAAGAGCTCAAGGTTTGGAGTTCAAACTTGAATACTGGTACGCACATGCATGTATATACACACGCACTAGTAGCTCACACCTGCCATCCTAGTAACTTAGGAGGCTGAGACCTGAGTATCACTGTTTAAAGCCAGCCGGGGCAGAAAAGTCTGAGAGAATCTTACCTCCAATTACCACCAGAAAACCAGAAATGGTATTGTGGCTCAAAGTGGTAGAATGCTAGCCTTGAGCAAAAGTGCTCAGGGACAGCACCCCAAGTTCGAGCCCCAAACCGACCAAAACAACAACAAAAAACAAACAGCAGCTATTGATGGATCATTTTTATTAGATTATCTATGAACTCCCTTGGAAGTAAGGATAGAATCTACATGACTTCTAGCGAGTCTTTAATGCATTGTGAGCCTGTAATTTCTACTTGTAATTTATATGTGATGACTGTGAACTAAGCACTGCATAACACATTCTATACCATAAAAATATTCCCACCTTAAACCTTCTGGCAGGGAATGAAGGAAATTACTGTGGACATATCTAGAGCTCCCCTGTGAGGCATCTGCAAGTGTTTTCTTGACAGGTCTCAAAACACTCAGATGTCAAAGGAAAGAAAAAGACATCATCCTTACCTGTGAACAGGGGACTGAAGGAGACTGGAGAAAAGGCACTTTGAGTTCTTGTCAATCTGGGTTTTCTAGGGAGTAAGAAAGAACAGAATAAAAGGGAGAAACGAACATGTATGCATTTAAATTACTACAACTCAATTCCAGATACACTGAAAAATAAAGCAAACTCCAGTCATTGTCAGCAACACTTTTGTAATAAAAGCCTAAAATTTGAAGGAGAATAAGGCAATTTCTTAAATAGATTTGGCTACCAAATTCACCAGCCTACAAAGCAGTGAGAAATCCCTTTGAATCTCTCTATACTCAACACATTAAAAAAGTAGAACACCTTGAATGGTAATTAGCAAGTCCATTTCAAGAGGAAGAGAGTCAGATACAGAGTTGATTTTCATTTGGGAGCCAAGAAAAATGCTCTAGACATGACAAGGCACTTGAAACAATAGCTTTCTCTCTGGATCCACTTCTAAGAGCAGGAGGTCCCCAAAGAAGTTAGTAGAACCACATAGTCAAACTTGAGAAGGGCACTACAAGACATATAGAACCTTCAACCAGAAAGACTGTTTACTTCTGCCCAATTGCTCAGAGAAATGGGCCAAAGGATAGAGGCTCTGCCTAGCACCCAAGCACAACCCTTCCTCTCAGTCACATAGCTCTCTCTGACTCCTCCTTAATGCTGCTCAGCGAATTACCTTTGATTACACACTGTACCAATTTCAAATGGCATTTCAGAGAAAATCAAAAGAAATGAAGCCAGGGCATCAGTGGCTCATACTTGTAATTCCAGATATTCAGAAGGTTGAGATCTTGAGATACCTCAGCCCAGGAAGAGTAGTCCCTGAGATTGATCTCTAATTAATCACCAAAAAAAGCTGATAGTGGAGCTGTGGCTCAAGCAGCAGAGTGCCAGGCTTGAGCAAAAAAGCCAAGGGACAGTACCCACCCAGTCTCTGAGTTAAAACCCCAGTCTCAGCACAGAAAGAAGAAAGAGAGAGAATGGGGGAGGGGAGGGAGAGGGGGAAAGAGGGAGGAAAGGAGGGAGGAAGGGAGGGAGGGAAGGAGGGAGGGAGGGAGGGAGGGAGGGAGGGAAGAAAAAGACTCCAGTATGGACTTTCTTTCCAGAAATACACTAAACTTAAAAAAATAAAAACCTTCACAAGACTATAATGCAAAAATCACAATACAAAGATCTTTTCCTTTTTGTTTGTACTAATACTAAGGCCTGAACTCAGAGCCTTGCACTCTTGCTTGGCTCTTTTGCTCAGTGCTGTTGTACTACTTGAGCTACACCTCTACTTCTGTCTTTTTGCTAGTTAATGGAGATAAGCATCTCATGGATTTTTCTGGCCCAGCTGGCTCCAAACCACAACCTTCAGATCTCCACCTCCGGGAGTAGCTAGGATTACAAGTACCTAGGACCCAAATAAGGCAAAGATATAACTGAGGTGATGGAAACAGGCTACATGCTCACTAAGGTAGTTCTGGATACCATATAAGTCTGTCAAATTTAATAGAACTAGACACCTAAAAGAGGTGAATTTTGTGGCATTTAAATTATACCTAACCAGACTTAAAAAAAAATCTCGACCGGGGCTGGGGATATGGCCTAGTGGCAAGAGTGCTTGCCTCATATACATGAAGCCCTGGGCTCGATTCCCCAACACCACATATATAGAAAACGGCCAGATGTGGTGCTGTGGCTCAAGTGGCAGAGTGCTAGCCCTGAGCAAAAATAAGCCAGGGACAGTGCTCAGGCCCTGAGTCCAAGCCCCAGGACTGGCCAAAAAAGAAAAAAAAATCTCGACCCAGAATTGACTGATACCAGGAATTATAACTATAATAATAGTATTATAGTTCTTGCCTACATACATTGTAGTTGGCTCACCTTCCAAAATATTCTCACCCAAAAGATTTAAATAGAAGGTAAACTGTCTTTTTTTTTTTTTTTTTTTGACAGTCCTGGGGCTTGGACTCAGGGCCTGAGCACTGTCCCTGGCTTCTTTTTGCTCAAGGCTAGCACTCTGCTACTTGAGCCACAGCGCCACTTCTGGCCATTTTCTGTATATGTGGTGCTGGGGAATCGAACCCAGGGCTTCATGTATACGAGCCAAGCACTCTTGCCACTAGGCCATATCCCCAGCCCTGTCTTAACTTTCAATTGTACTGATCGAGAGAAAAAAAAAATCCAGGGGCTGGGGATATGGCCTAGTGGCAAGAGTGCTTGCCTCATATACATGAGGCCCTGGGTTCAATTCCCCAGCACCACATATATAGAAAATGGCCAGAAGCGGCGCTGTGGCTCAAGTGGCAGAGTGCTAGCCTTAAGCAAAAAAGAAGCCAGGGACAATGCTCAGGCCCTGAGTCCAAGCCCCGGAACTGGCCAAAAAAAAAAAGAAAAAAAATCCAAAATGAAATCCTATTTTGAAGTTATT
The DNA here is from genome assembly GCF_023159225.1 of Perognathus longimembris pacificus. NCBI lineage: Eukaryota > Metazoa > Chordata > Mammalia > Rodentia > Heteromyidae > Perognathus > Perognathus longimembris. The sequence continues at coordinate 36,285,429 of NC_063177.1, read as the reverse complement.
TGGCTTCAGATGTTTGTGTATTTATTTACCTTTCAGAAAAGCTTCAACTGAGCTCAAAATTCAAACAGAATTCCAAAACCACCCTTCCTCAGAAGAAAACACTGGTGAGTTCCCTTCTCTTGACCTGTCTTCATACCCTGTGTCATGCTGAGGCTTGAGGGGTCTAATGGCACACACTGTGAGTACCACAGCTACATACAAACAAGACAAACATAGTCCCTCTGTTTATAAAAGTTCACAACTGGGGCTGGGAATGTAGCTTTGCTACGGTAGAGTGCTGGCCTTGCATGCATGAAGCCCTGGGTTTGAGCACTCAAGTGGTAGAGTGCTAGCCTTGAGCAAAAAGAAGCCAGAGACAGTGTTCAGGCCATGAGTTCAAGCCCTAGGACTGGCCCTCACCCTCCCCCCCCCCCCCAAAAAAAAGCTCACAACTGACTACAGCTTGTTGCCAACAATCCAAATGGCTAGAGTGGAAAATAAATTCCACTGGACATCAACATTAAGACTACTGAAGGGCTACTGCGTTTTGTATAATAACTTGTGAGTACATTAAACTCAGCAAGTAGAAACCATAGCACTGGCCTTTGGAGAGGTTCACACCTCAGCCATTTGGCTGTTTGCCTCTTTTCAAAGGAAGCTGCATTACTCTGCCATCTGCCCATGCTGAGGACGAGTCTCTCCAGTGCCAAGCACTGAAGAACGGCAGTACCCAAATGCACACATCTTGCGGAGGCCTTCTCACTTCAGCTCATCTTCTCCCCACCCCCGACATTTTGAAAAAGAAAAATCATAGTTCCTAGGCTCTAGAAAAAGAAAAACATCTGAATCTAAACTCAGGCAGAGCCATTTTAGTGTGCCAGGATGGTTTTTCTTGGCAAATAAGGGTGCCTCAGAGCTGGAAGCAAAGAAGTAAAAGGTCTAAGAGACTGAGAGGCTAATAATAAATACCTATGCTTCCTTCTCTTCAAGGAAATGCTGTCTAACTAAACATCCAAAACAGTTTATCTTAAGGATCCTAGCAACATTCTACTGGCAGTCATTTGTGGAAAAAAAAAAATCTAAGTGACATTAAAAGAGAAAGAGGAAAAAAAAGGAAATATTAACACAAAATTGAGGGTGGCATTGCATTTACCTAAGGGAGAAGCAAAATGTAATCAGGAAGCAACAGTTGAGACTTCAAAGGTATTCATAATAGTCTAAGAATTTGCCAAGTTTAATGGTAAGACCTAGGTATGTATTTGTTATTCATGTACATTTATTTTATATATCTTTTTGTTTATAGAAAACATCTGGAGGGGCTGGGGATATGGCCTAGTGGCAGAAGAGCTTGCCTCGTATACATGAGGCCCTGGGTTCGATTCCCCAGCACCACATATACAGAAAACGGCCAGAAGTGGCGCTGTGGCTCAAGTGGCAGAATGCTAGCCTTGAGCAAAAGGAAGCCAGGGACAGTGCTCAGGCCCTGAGTCCAAGGCCCAGGACTGGCCAAAAAAAAGAAAGAAAACATCTGGAATGATAAGCCTATTCTAAACTAATGTACTGTTTTTTGGAAGGCAACATGAGTGATATGGCTTCAGACAAATATTTTAAATTAATCTTCTGTATAGCATGCCCATGTTATTTATGCCTCCCCCATATCACTCTGACAATAGGTGAGATACAAAGTTAAGCCATTATAATTTTGCCAGTGGGCCACCTGTATCTTAGCAGCAGAAACATATGAGTGGTAGATTGGGATAGGATAGGATTTGGTGGGCTCCACAGGCTGGGGGATAGAAGGTCTTAAGCTAGAAGTCCTTTTGTGTCATCATCTGTGCCTCTACTTATCTCCACTGTCTGGCAACAATATTAGATAAAAGCAGTTATAAGTATAAACTAGACAGGACAATACCACATAGATATATCCACTGTCACTTTTCAAATTCCTTAAAACCCAAAATATAAACAATAAAATAGTAATGCCTTCCACTTTCTTGTCCATAGATTTCCTCTACCTCTACTGATGCCCTAAGACATATACATTGTTTTTTTCAAAGTAATTTCCAAACTAGGATGTCCAAATACTTGGTTGGACTTATGGCCCCAATATACCTTTTGCCCCTGTTCAAGAACACAGTGCCAAATCAGGCAGCCTGTGCCATTTCCAACACATCATAAGCCAGTGTCTGTCCATGTGCTACAGGCACAAAAACCATGTGTTCATTTTTAGTTCCAATACACAGACATCTGTGCAACAAGGTCAGATCCAAAATGCTACCATAAACCAGCTAAAAGAACCTATGGAAGGAACTTCCAGGGAAAAGCTAAGAGGCTTAGTCCAACTCCTAAAACCTTAGGAATGACATTGGCTGGGAGAATATTGAGATGTGAAAGGCACAAGACTCAAAGGGATAGAGATTTCTAAAGCCTGGGAACTAATTCTAAGAGAGCTACCAACCACAGCTACGTTGTAGAAAGACAGTTAAAAAGATCAACAGAGTGTAGACCCAAAACCCAAACAGCCAGAACTTCCTTACCATGCCATAAAATCATTTTTGGTCTTAGCATATCATGCTATAACACAAAAAGACTCCTTTAGATCTCAAGACCCACAGGAACAGTGAAAAAACTTAGAGCTGCGTGTCAATGGCCTATGCCTAGAATCCTAGCTACTTAGGAAGCTGAGAATGGAAGGATCACAACTAAGAGGCCAGGCAGAAAAATTTATGAGTCCCCTTTCTCAGCCGGTAGCTGGGCTCAATGAAGTGTGCCTGTCAACCTAAAATACACTGGAGGTACACTGCACCAGGCCATCCAAGCCAGGAAAGTTTCTAAGATTCCTTCTCAACAGAGGGAAGCTAGACACAGGGGTGCACACCTGTCATCTCAATAGCAACAGGAAGTCTACATAATAGGCAGATCGTGGTCCAAGAGCATGTCAAAAATAACAAGTACAAAACAGGGCTAGAGGCATGGTTTAGTGGCAGAGCATCTACTTAGCAAGCATGAAGCTCTCAGTTTGAACCCCAGTACCACTGAAAAATAAAATAAAAAGTTTCTCCTGTATGCCAGGCCTGTCTATGACAGCAGAGTCCCAAACTGATGCCAATATAGCCTGTCACCATCTAGAATTGTTTTTTTTTCTCCTAAAGAAATCACCATAGAACTGTCTCCATTTCTCCATCTTACAACTATGAAGACTGCCAGCAATAGCCTCAACTGTTGAATTCAGTAAAAACAAGTCTTGAAAAGAGAAAGAGAAAAAGGCACCTATTCCCAACCAAGTGTATTTATATGACAACTCAAAGGCATATCAATGCTGTTTCTCACCAAACCCAAAGACAACCAGCTCAACATATGTGAAATAGATAAGGGACGTCCACTGGTTTTCCTGAAATAGCAAAGCTCTATATTACATTGAGGCCCACAGGCATCAAGCCCAGCTCTCCAAATTACAACATATGTGTGGTATAAGGCCTAGCCTAGTTCCTAAGAATAGAAACCTGATTAATTGGCAGGCTCATTTCTTACTTCACTTAAAAAGCGTTCTCTAAGCTAACATGTACATCCTTTAAGGGTCAGTAATATCCAAAGAGGTCCACTTGGTAGACCCAAGAACATCTGAAAGGAAGTCAAGTTTTGCTTATTGTTAAGAGATAGTAAATGCTAAGTCTTATAAAATGCTAGGAAGTACTTTCTAGTCAGTAGCTGTGGAAAAGGTAGGCAGTAAAGACAGATATTGAGAAGGGCAAAGAGAATTATGCCTAGAGGTTATTATAAATGCCCAAATTATACAGCAAAGAGAGCAGAAGCCCATAATTAACTCCAACCAACAGTAAGAAGGAAGACACACACCCTTTGGCAAAAGACTGAAACTTCTCACTGCTTCAAGGTCCTACCAATCAGGAGAATTAGCTAAAAATCCAAACTCATCCTTTCTCTCAACAAGAAAGACTTGTGTGGAGGTACAGATCCACAAAAATCACACCTACCCTAGCCAGACTTACCAAGTTCCTCACAGCTATAAGGCTGCCAGCAAGACTGGCACGTAGTAAGCTGTGGAAAAGCTAACAAGTAGCACCAAATCCTAAGCACAGAAAAAAATTACCAATTTAGTTTTATTACTTCTCTTCCTAAAGGCACAAAAATGTTCCATCCATATTTCTTTTATTCATTCTATTTCTATAGGAATAGGAACACGATAGTTATCTGTCCCATTTTATGGATGAAACAGGAAAGTATAAAGACAAATTTGGCCTCCATCTTATAGCTAATGTTGGAGTTCTAAATAGAATCTAGACTTTCACATTCTTTATACAACATGCTGCCTCCAAATACCAGTCAGCCAAACATTTACACACAAATGCCTAGCTCTTCTCCAATTCATCAGAAAAAACCCTTGGACCAAAAAATGTAATTCTCCAGTGCCCTGAACTAAGCTTCTTTGCAGAGGTAGAGCCCAATTTGCTCTGCAGCAAAAATCTGTATTGTGCTTAGTGTGAAGGCTGGTAACAGAGCAGCCAATGACCATTAAATTCTGCTTCCAAAGGCAAAATACCGTATAATGTTTTATGCCTTTTCCTCTTCTTAATCTACTAAATGGAACAGCTAATTTCATGCCATACCTCATATTTTTCATCTCTGGAGTCTTAGACCAAATCCTGGTCAATATGAAACAAAAGTAGGGCAAACCACAAGAAAATTAGCAATCTATCCTATGTTATTATCCCACACTTCATTCCTGCCTTCATTCCTCCCGTCTGGTGAAAATTCCATCTGTATTGGTAAATGGAGCATCAAATACAGAGCCTAACACACACACACACACACACACACACACACAACTTTTTTAGCAGCCACACACTTTTTAAGACCTGAGTTCTCAGCATGAGTTCATCAGGAAACCAATGGAGAATATGGACCTACCTGAAGGGACAACACATTGATTTCTTTATGGAGTTTGGATTTGGCCTGATCCCCAAGAGAAACCCATGGCACAGCTGTTCAGAAAGGGCAACAAACTAAATGGAGTGCACACTTGCCTCTTGGAACATCAAAATGCCCATGAGAAGTCATGGGTGAGTGGTTCAAGCCCAGGTTCAACTGGGGAGCTTTGTAAAATTCAAAATTCTTTGGCTCCAAACATACAAATCTTTTCAAGAAGCTGCACCAGTGATTCTAGTGCACAGCAAGGTTATCAATATATATGATTTTACCTGTTCTTTAGCCTTGGTTTGGGGAGAGAGAGAAGAAGGGAGGGAAAGAAAAGAGAATTCATCATATAAGCTACATCAAAACCAAGACTGACCCTAGTGTTTTCAAGACCCATTCAGAACTACAATCCACAATGGCAAGTCTCATCAAAGAAAGTCACACTTCACTGACACAAAACTTGGTTGGTTTAGAAACTTGACAGCTTTCTAAGCCAATACTACTGATCTCACTGAATGTCAAAATCAGTTCACCTTTTAGGAATTCAAGCAAAAAACAAAAATCCTCGACGTCTAAGTTTGAATTTTCATTCATTGGTCTTAATATCTAAGTTTGGAATTTTCATTAATTGGCCTAGAGTACTGACATGTACCAACCAACATCCATACTTCATTCACATTTAGAAGAATTTTTACATAGGTTTCAGAGAGAGCAAGCAAAGCTATTTTCTATTCCCATAGGCAGTGGTCAGCACAGAGGCTTTAGATAGCAAGTACATATAAGGTTAAAAAAAAAACAAAACACAGAAAACCTAGGAAAGCATTAAAACCAAATTTAAGATGCCCAACTGACGGATGTCCTAAACTACATAAAGTCCTTAGGCCACTTGCATCAGCAAGTGAGGTGCAGGTCCACAGAAAAACAAGCAAGGTAATCAACACCAGCGTTTTGACTCAAGAGCATGTCCAGCAATCTCCCTGTGGAGGTCATGGTACAGACAGACACCTTGGAAAAACGCAAAAAGTGAGGCCAGGATGGGGGTGGGCAGATGGTTTCAAATGTTGCCAACCAGCAGAGAAGTGTCACGGAGTGTGAACTCTCTAGGAGTGAAAACTGTTTCCACAATTAGCTCTTGATCTGAAAGCAAGATGTCACCACCTTTAGCCTCAAGTCGGCCTCTTCGCAGACCATGAGAACTGTTAGGATTGTGCTAACAGGAAGAAGGAAAAACAGTGGGGGGGGGGCGGGGAACAAAACATTTTTTTTTTTTTAAAGCAAGCTGGTGGCCTGCACCCCCCACTCCCAGACGGTCTCACCTCCCCGAGTCCAGCTCCCGGCCCACAGAGCCTCCCATGTCCGTCAGGCTCGCAGCAGAAGCGGCCAGCTCTCCACAAGGCCTCTTGCCGGTGCCATCCCCACCTCCCGAGCCACCGTTGCAGCTCTTGGTGCGAAAGAGGCGACTGAGGCGGATTTTGAAGGAACCCTTCCGAGAAGGGCCCGCGTGGGGCCGGAGGGGCCCTGGAGGCAGCGGCGGCGGGGGAGGTTGCGGTTGCTGCTGCTGCTGCTGCTGCTGCTCCCCTCGATGCAGGCGCCCTGAGGGGACCAAGTCCTGCAGCGGGAAGGGCGCCGGAGGTAATTCGGGGCCCGGGGGCTGCAGCAGGAGCCGGCTGCCCCCTCCTCCTCCACGGCCCGGGCTGCTGAGCTCCTCTTCCGAGCAGCTGTTCGTCTCCAGGCTCTCGGCCTCCGATTCCAAGCCTTCCAGGACCAGCAGCGCGTCGCTCGTTTCAGTGGGGTCCTCCCCGGCCTGCGGGGCGGCAGCCGGCGGCTGGGGCTGCGGAGGGGGCGGCTGCGGGGGGCACGGGCACGGACAGCAGCCCCCGCTGACCGTCTTGACCCCCGGCCCCGCCGGCTGCCCGAGCCCCAGAGCCGCTAACTGTGCCTCTAGTCCAGCGACCGGGCCCCAGGACCGCTCGAGCGCCAAGCCCGGCGGCAGGGCCTTGGGGTCCAGGGCACAGCGGTGCCGGGGACACAGCAGTTCCGAGGGTCCCGGCTCCGGAGCCGCCTCCGCGTCCTCCTGCTCCGGCGGACGACCCACGTTGCGGAACACCATCAGCTGCGGCGGCCGGGAGCCCCGCGGGCCGGGCCGCGCGAGGAAGGGGGGCGGCGGGGGGCCATGGCTCGGGGGCGGCGGCGGTGGGCCTGGCTCGGGGGCCGCCTCGCCATAGCCGAGGAGGCGGCTTAGGACACGGTACGAAGCGGCCGCCGCCGCCGCCTCGCCATCCCGGAGCTCGGCCCCCTGCATCTGGGAGAGGGAGGGAGGGAGGGAGGGCGGGCGGCTGGGAGCCGGGCTGGGGTGGGGACTAGGCCGGGGCTCCGCCGGAGCCCCGCCCGCCGCGGCCCCCGGAGCGACAACGCTAACGGCCGCCTCGGCCTCAGCCTCATAGAGGGGGGCGGGGGGGCGCGCGGAGCCCAGCGCGAGCCCAGGCCGCGCGCCGCCGCCGCCGCCGCCGCCGCCGCCACCGCCGCCGCCGCCGCCGACGGAGGACCCACCCCCCGAGGTAGCGTCACTTCCGGGAGAAGTGGCCACGCCCCTCTCCTGGGGCGTGCGGCGCTGGCTTCCACTGCGCGTGACGTCGCGCGCATCGGGCCGCCATTGGCCCGAAGCTGGGTCTGTGCCCACGTCGGTCTCCGGCCTCGACCCCTGCTTTTCACTTCCTGGGCACCCAGGCCCCGACCAGTCGACTCTGTGGAGTGGGGAGAGGCTCTGGGTTTCTGACAGACAGCTCTGGCCTGGACAGTTACCTGGGGTTCTGGTCCAGCCGATGCCACTTGAGATGTGTGTCTTGGACCAGTCACTCTGTGAATCTCCTCCTGGCATTCACTCAACTATGGAAATGTCTGCACGAATAGTGTTTCCTGATAATGTGTTTAAGAACCAGCTCTGTCTACGAAAGGGAATGTGTGTGAATAGAGGTTCATATATTGACCGTAAATTGTGTTGATATAAAGGTCGCGTAGACCACAATTACTAAATGATAAAATATATTAGGTAACAAATTCCACATCACTAATTGCCATAGAGTGCTTTCGGTGATTTTGTGGTGCTAGGGACAGAACCTAGAGCCTCATACACAATAAACAGGAACTCAACTACTAGGCTACATTTTTAACCCTGTAGTCTAACTGGTTACAAGTAGCCAAGGAGTATAATTGAGAGAAGAATATTGGTATTTTCCTCTGTTAATGACAGGTGAAAGTGAAAAAGCAAATGACAGACTTAGATTGTCAGTGACAGGAGGCAGGAGGAGACTTCTTTGCTAAATCAGAAAAGTTTTCAAGGGGCTGGGGATATGGTAGAGTGTTTACTTCAAATATATGAAGCCCTGGGTTTGATTCCTCAGCACCACATAAACAGAAAAAGCCAGAGGTGGCCCTGTCGCCCAAGTGGTAGAGTGCTAACCTTGAGCAAAAAGAAGCCAGAAACAGTGCTCAGGCCCTGAGTTCAATCCCCAGGACTGGCAAAAAACATTTTTTTCAAATATTAAAAAAGTATTTTCTCAATTTTATGCTAGTCATAATGTGACAGCTACAGACATAACACATAAACTCTAAATCTGAAGTCTTTTTTTTTTTTTTTTTTGCCAGTCCTGGGGCTTGAACTCAGGGCCTGAGCACTGTCCCTGACTTCTTTTTGCTCAAGACTAGCACTCTGCCAACTTGAGCCACATCACCACTTCTGGCCTTTTCTATATATGTGGTGCTGAGGAGTCAAACCTAGGGCTTCATGTATACAAGGCAAGCACTCTTGCCACTAGGCCATATTCCCAGCCTTAAATATGAATTCTTAACATTGCCCCTTTCATTATTGGGCTTGAACTTGATCTATTCCTTGGTTATCAGGCATTACTATTGCTGAGCTACACCTTCAGCTCTATTTTTTGTGAGTTTTTTTTTTGCCAGTCCTGGGGCTTGGACTCAGAGCCTGAGCACTGTCCCTGGCTTCTCTTTGCTCAAGGCTAGCACTCTGCCACTTGAGCCACAACCCCACTTCTGACTGCTTTCTATGTATGTGGTGCTGAGGAATCGAACCCAGGGCTTTATGTATACGAGGCAAGTACTCTTGCCCCTAGGCCACATTCCCAGCCCCTACTTCTGGCTTTTTCTATATATGTGGTGCTGAGGAATCAAACCCAGTGGACTTCATGTATGTGAGGCAAGCACTCTATCACTAGGCCATATTCCCAGCCCTCTGATGCCATTTTTAACAGGCGTGAGTTATTTTTGAGATGGGGTTTCCTCTGGATATTATCTGTCTGTTAAGCTTCTTAGGAAGGGTGAAAAGCAGATACCACCTTTACCAGGATTCTTTTGAGAAGGGATCTTGTGAACTTTTCTGCCCATGCTGGGTCTGCACCCAAGTAGCTACTTGGGTTTCCTAAGTAGCTAGGGATTACAAGCGAGAGCCATCAGCACCAGGCTCATTGCTTGCTTATATCTCAGTCATAAGTATAACAAGTCAGGCACTGATTTGTAGCACTTTCCCAGTGGCTGATTCCCATCCACCTGACCTTTGTAGACAGAGTTAAGAAGAAATGGATTGTAACAAATCCTTCATAATGGAGTAGTCTACCCATGGTGCTATATTGGATGTAAGTAACCCAAGTGCATAGGTACAATTATTAGTAAGCAATGGGTTTGGGGAATTTATTACATTTGTTTTTTTTTTGGCCAGTCCTGGGCCTTGGACTCAGGGCCTGAGCACTGTCCCTGGCTTCTTCCCGCTCAAGGCTAGCACTTTGCCACTTGAGCCACAGCGCCGCTTCTGGCCGTTTTCTGTATATGTGGTGCTGGGGAATCGAACCTAGGGCCTCGTGTATCCGAGGGAGGCACTCTTGCCACTAGGCTATATCCCCAGCCCACATTTGTTGTTTTTGTTTTCCAGAACTGATGGCCAAACTCAGGGCCTTGGACTTGGCTAGGCAAGTACTCTTCCATAGAGCTAAATCTCCAACTCCATATTGCGTGATTTTTTTTGTAGGACTTGTACATGCTAGGCAAAACATTCTGTCACTGAAATGTGCCCCTTCCTCTCTAAGTTTGCATAACTTAATTTTTAAAATATTTATTGTCAAACTGATGTACAGAGAGGTTACAGTTTCATGCGTTAGGCATTGGATACATTTCTTGTACTGTTTGTTACCTCCTCCCTCATTCCCACCTCCCCCTTTCCCTCTCCCCCCATGAGTTGTTCAGTTGATTTACACCAAACAGTTTTGCAAGTATTGCTTTTGTAGTCGTTTGTCTTTTTATCCTGTGTCTCTCAATTTTGGTATTCCCTTTCACTTTCCTAGTTTCAATACCAGTATACACGGTTTCCAATGTACTCAGATAAGATACAGTGATAGTGCAGGTACAACCACAAGAAGGGGATACAAGAGGATCATCAAGGGCTGGGGATATGGCCTAGTGGCAAGAGTACTTGCCCCGTATACATGAGGCCCTGGGTTCAATTCCCCAGCACCACATATATAAAAAATGGCCAGAAGTGGCGCTGTGACTCAAGTGGCAGAGTGCTAGCCTTGAGCAAAAAGAAGCCAGGGACAGTGCTCAGGCTCTGAGTCCAAGCCCCAGGACTGGAAAAAAAAAAAAAAAGAGGATCATCAACAATAGAAGCTACGGTTGTGTAACTTAATTTTAAATAGTGGTTATGTTTAACAACTAGCCTATAAAATTCCAGACATTTTAACAATTGACTTTCGCAAGCTAGTATGAACCTGTTCAATAGCACCATTAGATCTCAGCGTTTTCATCTGTAAAATGGAGAAAATACTTTACTTGGCAGGGATGCTATAAAGATCAAATAAGATCAAGGTCTTCATGGGAAGGAGGAGAGCCTGAAGATGAGAAGCCCAAATAAAACTCATTCCAGTTGTCCCTGAGGGAGATATTGAGGTTCCCAAGGGATTAGGAAGATGGACCACTCAGCAAAACCTAGAAGTTTAAGTGTCTAAGCCCAAATTGAGCGGAAAGCTGGAGGTCTACTGAGTCCTGCAGCTATAGAGACCTTTTCAAAGAAATGTTCATCCCATTGTTCTTAGGCTAAGTACAGAACTCCTTAAGGAGGCCTGTGAGAGGCCCCAGGTGATCTTATCCCCTCTCTGTTACACTGTGGCCATTTCCCACATATATGGACATTGCATAAGCTATTTTCCCCTCTATCACATCCCTTCCTTTTCCCCCAGTATTAGAGATTTAACCCAGGCCTTATACATGCTCAGCCAGCACCTGAATATTAAGCCATATCCCCAGCCCAGCCATTTCCCCTTCTTGGAAGACTTTTCCTTCTATCTGTACTTAGCAAACTGCTGTTTTTCATTCGGTTTGAACTCTGTCCTTACAACATCAAGGAGATCTCTTTGCCTGGGCCCTTCCTACTCACTGAGCCTGAGGACCACTCCTTTGTTGCATTTAATTGCCCACATGTGATTGGTTAAAGTCTGTCTTCCATACTAAGCTGTAAATTCTGTGAGGAAGCCAGCCTTGCTGGCTTTCTGTTCTCATAGACTCCCAGAGCCAAAGATTGTGGCCTGACCCAGAAGTAGGCCCTTGATACATAAATGTGGGCTGTTGTACAACTTTAAACCTCTTACAAGGTTCCTAGTGCAAATTCATTCCTAATTCTATGAAACAGAATAGCCCTCAGCCAAGTACAGTGGCTCACATCTTCGTCTCAGCTACTCAGAAGGCAAAGACCAAAACAGTTGCTTTTGGAAGCCAGACAGGGGGAAAGTTAGCAAGATCTTATCTCAGTCAGTAACCTGGGAGTTGTGCCATGTGCCTGTGATCCCAGCTATGCAGGAAGCACAGGTAGAAGGGTGGCCTCTGAGGGCAATCCTGGAAAAATACACTAGATGCTATTTGAAGAAAACAAACTAAAATCAAGTAATAGATTGCCTAGCAAATGACAGGTCCTGAGTTCAAACCTCATATGTCATTCCCCTCCCCCTAAAAAAAAAAACATTAACAGACTTCCTCAAGTGCAATGAAACAACCTAAATCTCAATAAGCCATTTAGCTAAAGTTATTTGGTTCAAAATCAGCTGCTTGAGGATGCAATTCTCTATCACCTCTCTCCCAAACTACTTCTCAGACTCTACTCATGTAGAAAAAGAAAAGAAAAGAAAAGTTTCTATAGTGCCATAAAGCAGTCAAAGGTCTAAAGAGGACAACCTCCCAACATCCCTAGCCCCTAGCTCTCTAGCCCCAGAAATTATTTTATGAAGGCCAGGTTTGTGGCTCTGCAGCGCCCTCTGCTGTCCAGTCACATCCTTGGCATCCCACAAGATACAGAGTGGTAGTTTAACTTGCACAGAGATCATCAAAGTACATGCAACATCTTTGTAAGACCGGACAAGGAATGCCTTCTTTCTCTGCTCTCCTAATTTTCCAGTCCTATAACCTAAGTCTTGAGGGGTGGGAGGAAACATTGAAAATTAAGCTCTGAGAAAAGATGGATTTTTGTGTTTGTTGAGCTGATTTTATAAAAACATTCCTGCAAGCTGAGTGCATTGGTGTAGTTGGGAGGCTGAGGTAAGAGGATCACCTCAGTTCCAGGGCAATTGGAGCTACATAGCAAAGCCCTCTCATCCAGGCACTGATGGCTTGTGCCTGTAATCCTAGCTACTCAGGAGGCTGAGACCTGGAGGATCATGATTCAAAGCTAGATTGCAAAGAAACATCTGTGAGACTCCATCTCCAATTAACCAGTAAAAAGACTGGAGGCATGGCTCAAGTGGTAGAGCATCGCCATGGATGAAAAAGCCGACTGCGAGCTCAAAGCCCCGAGTTCAAGACCCAGTACTAGAAGAAAAAAATATTCCCTGCAGTGTTAGAGCTTTAGTTGGAAATTTTATAAAAAGCAACTTAGAGACTCTAAAGTTCTGAGGTTCATTTAGCCATTCTACAATGGGCAATGTTTGGGCAATGAGATCTACAGTTTCTGCCCCTCTGGACTTTGTGACTGGTCAGATTTGATTTTAATTATGCCGTGACCTGGCTGTATTAACAAGAATACATAATTGAGCTTCTCTACACAGTTAGGCATTATTAGGAAAGAGGTAAGAAGGATATTGCTCGAGCTGAGAGATTTGAGACTAGCATGGATATAGTAAGCATGACTATCTTAAAAATAATAATTAACATAGCTGAAGCCAGGTGATGGTGGTTCATACTTGCAATCCTAGTTACTCAGGAGGCTGAAATCTAAACTATCTCTGTTTAAGCCCAACCCAAGCAGAGAATTCTTTGAGACTGTAACCAAAATAACCAACTAAAAGAGAGTTAGCAGTGTGGTTCAAGTGGTAGAGCTCAAGCAGGCTGAGCAAGCTTAAGGCCCTGAGTTCAAATTTCAGCACTTTCAGGCAATATATTTTGTATTTAGCTGGAAGAAGTAGCTGGCATGCAGCACTTTGTAGTTGTATTAGTAGCATAATTAGCTTTGTATGACTCACTCTCTCTTTGTGTGTGCTGGTTCTATGGCTTGAATTTATGGCCTAGATACCATCTCTGAGCTTTTTTTGCTCAAGACCATAGCACTCTACCATTTGAGCCACAACTCAAGCTTTTTGGTGGTTAATTGGAGATGAGTCATAGACTTTCCTGTCCTGGCTTGCTTCAAACTGTGACCCTCAGATCTCAGCCTCCTGAGTAGCTGGGATTACAGGTGTGAGCTACTGGATCCGGGCTCCAGTCTGACTTTTTATATTCATAAAATCCCAAGCTAGGGCTGAGAATGTGGCTTAGTGGTAGAGTACTTGCCTAGCATGCATGAAGCCCTGGGTTCGATTCCTCAGCACCACATAAACAGAAAAGGCTGGAAGTGGTGCTGTGGCTCAAGAGATAGAGTGCTAGCCTTGAGCAAAAAGAAGCCAGGGACTGTGCTCAGGCCCTGAGTTCAAGCCCCAGGACTGGCAAAAAAAAATCCCAAGCTAAAAGGCAATACTTCTGTGTGTGTGCATGTGTGTGCACGTGCGCACTAAGCTTTCTTGCTCATACCTCATGCTCTACCACTACAGTCTGACATTTTGCTAGTTAATTGGAGATGGGCTTTTGCAGACTTTTCTTCCCAGAATGGCTTTGAACTTAGATCCTCCAGGTGTCAGCCTCCTGAATACCTAGGATTATAGGTGTGAGCCATCAGTGCCTGACAGAGGCAGGGTTTTGCCTCAGAACTGAGGTCTTAGGAGTGGGCTGTCTTTGACTTTGTCTCTGTACCTGTGAAATAGGGATAAGAATATTCACAATACATGGCTATGGGACAGAATCCATTGAAATGATGTGTAGGAAAAGGACTAGGGGGCCTGGGAATGCGGCTTAGCGGTAGAGTGCTTGCCTAGCATGCATGAAGCCCTGGGTTCAATTCCTCAGCATCACATAAACAGAAAAAGCCAGAAGTGGCGCTGTGGCTCAAGTGGTAGAGTGCTAGCCTTGAGCAAAAAGAAGCTAGGAACAGTGAGTGCTCAGGCCCTGAGTCCCAAGCCCCAGGATTGGGAAAAAAAGGACTAGGGACTACCACAGCCTGGACAAAGACTGATTCTAGTGATGGTTCCTACCCTCACCATTCCCAATCGCAGTTCTGGTCGAGCAGCCCAATGTCAGGGGATGCAAGCACCCAGAGCAGACGGCCAGGAGATGCAGCCTGGCCCTTTATCAAGCCTGGTGCAACTGCTGCCAGGAGGCCAAGTGGGGCAGAGGGGTGGAGAGAGAGACATGGGCTCATCTGTGGTTGCTATGGCACCCCATGCTGGATTTGCCCATCACTCCTAGTGGAGCAAAGGGCAGAGTGAGAAGGGGGGTAGGGAGATCACAACTGGTCCCCTCTCCTTCCCTCCCTTTCTCTTTCTCTGAAGCAGATGTGTAGTGGGGGAGGATGGAGAGAGCGTGGGGCTTGGATCAGAGGTGGGCGGGGGAGAGTGGTATGCCAGGATTAAGAGGGTTTGAAACAGGGGGCCACATTGAGAGAGGAGGGGCAGGGCCCTTATACCTACGTCCAGTAGCCAGCTGATGACGTTAGAGAGAAGGAAGAAAAAAAAAAAAAACATGCCAGACAGCGCTAGCCTGAAAGAGAGAGAGAGAGAGAGAGAGAGAGAGAGAGAGAGAGAGAGAGAGAGAGAGAGAGAGAGAGAGAGAGAATACATGGAATGCAAGCAGCCCCAGACAGTCGCCAGCCTCTGCCAGGGCTTTCCTGAACACCAAATCCCCCAGGCCACCTGGAACCTAGGGGACAGAGAGCTGTCCTGAGATGGGCACCAGGACAGTGGTCATGCCCTCTCCTGTGTGGGGTCTGCTCGGCTTCTATTTCCTCTGTGGCTGGGCTCTAGGAGGCCCAAGGGTGCCCCACTCTCTGCCTCCACTGTCTTCCCAAGCCAAGCCAAGATTGGTGCCCATGTGGGAGCCCCCACAGGGGGCTGAGGCAGCCCTAGCTTTTCTCTACTCTGGAGATGCCCAACAGCTGTTGGGGGCAAATTGTAGTGAGCGCTTTGAAGCCCAGGGGGCAGAGGCAAAGCCAAGACTTCCCCCAGTTCTGCAGAGAGCAGCGGACACCCTGGCTCAAGCTGCCAATTTCCTCAACATGCTGTTGCAAGCCAACGACATCCGTGAGTCCAGTGTAGAGGAGGATGTGGAGTGGTACCAGGCCCTGGTCCGCAGTGTGGCTGAGGGGGACCCAAGGACCTACAGAGCATTGCTGACCTTTAACCCTCCGCCAGGAGCCAGCCACCTACAGCTGGCCCTGCAGGCCACCCGGATGGGAGAGGAGACCATCCTTCAAGACTTGTCTGGGAACAGGGTGCAAGAAGCGAACCCAGCTGTGGACATGGAGAGCTCTAATCTACAGAAGCGGGTGCTAACCAATGACCTAAGGAGCCTCAACAGCCCCAAGTGGCCACAAGGAGATGGATACGTGGGTGACATACAGCAGGTGAGGCTGTCTCCTCCCTTCCTGGAATGCCAGGAAGGCCGGCTCCGTCCTGGCTGGCTGGTCACACTCGCTGCTACTTTCTATGGACTCAAGCCAGACCTTAGCCCAGAGGTCAGGTAAGTGGGCTTGTTCGGGGTTGGATGATTTTATGGGGATGGGGAGTAGAGGGGACAAAAGGCTGTGCATGGTCATTTAGCCAGAACATGTGTATGTCTGGGGGCCTAAATGTGTATATTTGCATTCAGCAGTTTGTAGTTACAGCCAGCTCTAGGAACCTATAACTATTTGTTAATGCATACAAGTGTACATAATGTGTACAAATCAATCCATGTACACATAGTTATCTGGATATCTATTTGTATTTGGTGTTTGAGCACAGGAATGAATGTCTGTGAGCATGAATGAATATATATCTGTAGCATACGGGTAGGTGTACATATAATAAGCATACAAGTGTATATACATGTGTGTCCATGTATGTGTGTGTGTGTGTGTGTGTGTGTGTGTGTGTGTGTGTGTGGACAGGAAGAAGTCTTGGCTGTCAGGTCTGAGGAATGGGCTTAGGTTGGATGACAGTGACAATCCATGTACCAAGCTTCTCAGAGGACCATTAGACATTCCAGAAGGAAAATCCCTGTCAAGAACTTGGAGCCAGTCAGACATACTTGGCTCATGCCTGTACTCCTAGCCCCTCAGGAGGCTGAAATCTGAGTTTTGTGGTTCAAAGCCAGCTGAGGAAGAGAAGTCCATGAGACCCTTATTACCAATTAACTACCAAAAACCCAGAAATGGAGCTCTTGTTCAAGTAGTGGAGTGATAGCCGAGAGAGAGAGAGCAAGAGAGAGAAAGAGCGAGCGAGCGAGCGAGCG
The DNA here is from genome assembly GCF_023159225.1 of Perognathus longimembris pacificus. Lineage (NCBI taxonomy): Eukaryota > Metazoa > Chordata > Mammalia > Rodentia > Heteromyidae > Perognathus > Perognathus longimembris. Next base: position 36,268,671 of record NC_063177.1, on the reverse strand, counting down.
AGAGAGAGAGAGAGAGAGAGAGAGCGCTCTCAGGGACAGTATCCAGGCCCTGAGTTCAAGCCCAAGACTTGCACAAAAAAAGAAAGAAACTGGAGTCAATGTTCTTCCTGTTCAGGAGCTGGCTGCATCACCAAGGTCATTCCCAGTAGCTTTATTATTATTTTGGTCAGTCATGGGGCTTGAACTCAGGGCATAGGCACTGTCTCTGAGCTAGTGCTCTACCACTTTAAGCCACAGTACCACTTTTGTTTTACTAGTGGTTAATTGGAAATCAGAGTCTCACAGACTTTCCAGCTCAGGCTGGCTTTGAATCGCAATCCTGAGATCATAACCTTCTATGTAGCCAGGGTTCCAGGTGTGAGCCACCAGCACCTGGCCCCAATGGCTGTATTTTCACACGGGCTGGGCCCCACTGTTCTGTCGGTCTTAAGCCAGGAGCTTCCATTTGGGAGCCCGTTGGGAAGAGGGCAGGAAATGAACACAGAACTGCAAGGCTTTCAGCAATCCACATGGTCTTGCCAGCTCTGAGTCCCTCCCTATTCATTCATTGTTCCCAGTAGGGTTCCCCTCCTGTAAGCAGGCAGGTTGGCTGCTTGCCAGCTCTCTCCTCACTCAGCCCCAAAAGAGGGTTGGAAAGCTTCTGGTCTAGGTAGCGTCAGCTTAGGGCTCCTCAGTTCCATACTACTTCTGTGATTAGTTCATGACTTGGATGGAGTGAAGGTGGTTAATAGCTGAGCTCTGTGTGTGTGTGTGTGTGTGTGTGTGTGTGTGTGTGTACAATGAGCAAGTGTGAACATCTCCTTCGTAGACATCATCAGAGCTCTGGTTTCTTTGCATGTCTCTCCCTTCTACTCATTGATAGAATCCACAAAATGACAGGCTGTTGAATAGTGGAGGGGGAGAGTGTTGTTGCCACAGAGACGGGATTCCTGTCAGTGGAGAAATGGCAGGTCTAGGTGCCCCACACTGCTGCCATTGTGCTGAAGTTTGCAGAGACCGCACTGCCCCCAGAGTCTAGCGCCCAAGGAGAAATGTCCACTTTGACACCCGACACTAAACCCCTCATTGCTAATTCACTGTCCTAGAGGACAGGTGCAGATGGACATAGATCTCCAGAGTGTGGACATCAATCAGTGTGCAAGCATCCCGGGCTGGTACTCCAACACACACCTGTGTGATCTCAACAGCACCCAGGTAAGGATGAAAAGGATGAGGGGCTTCTAGATTCTGCCTCCCTTCTCCTTCCCTACCTCCCACGAGCAGCTGACAAAGCTACTTCAGCGTCTTAGGGCTTCAGAGGTGGCATCAGCAGAGGTGGCAGGCACCAGGCATTTTAGAAATGAGAGTCCTCACGGCTCACTCTAGCACACACATGTACACTGGGGACAGGACCCAGAACCTTTTATGTTTACGCTTGGATTCAGTTCATTTTTCTCCCCTACTACTGGGGTTTGAGCTCAGGGTTTGGTGCATACTAGATAGGCACTTCACAACCTCCAAGCATTCACTGCACTGGTTTTTCTTGAGAGAGGGTCTTGCTTCCTACCCTGTCTTGCTCCTGGGACTCCACACCCACCTATTTTAGGCTTCTTGTTGTAGATAGAATAACAGGCATGTGCCACTGCACCTCCAGGACTTTTCTGCCTGGGCTGGCCTCAAACCATGATCCTCCAAAGAGCCTTCCAAAGAGCCAAGATTACAGGTGTGAGCCACCAGTACTTGTCTCTCTGTTCACTTTTTTTTTTAATTTAATTTTATTGTTAAAGTGATATACAGAGGGGCTACAGCTACATATGCAAGGTAGTGAGTACATTTCTTGTCACACTTGTTACTTCCTCCTTCATTTTTCTCCCACCTTCTTTCCTCCCCAACCCCCCCCCCATTCACTTTCTAATCTAGTCACATTTACTTCACTGGGTACACATAATCAAGAGCAGAGCATATTCAAAAGTTGATCTGGCCCCCAGTTTCCTAACAGTAGCTTTCCTAACTCCCCAGGTAAGGTCTGGGACTAGATATAGACTCTCTTGAAGTGGACTCCATCTTGTGATCTACTGGTTTCCATACCAGCCCCTCCTCACAACAGATCTGACTTCAGCAGACTCTGAGGCCTGCTTGGGCCCCTGCTGGGCAAATAGCAATGGGTGGAGGTGAAATAAAGGGCTGGCCTTGGCATCCCACCAGCCTGGCATTAGGGCCTGGGGAAAGCAGTCCTGTGCCAGAGCCAGAGGCCTCCTGATGGGGGCAGTTATTCCTCTGCAGGGGCCTTTTCAACCCACCTGTGTGCCAAAGAGGGCAAGTGATGGGGTCCCTTTGAAGCCGGATGCAGCCGACCTCTCCCTGCTTTCACCTCCCCTCTGCTCTTGCCCCAGCCACAGCTCAGCACTGGGAAAGGAGACACAAAGCTCTTGCTACTGCATCTCACCAAAAGAGTGACCTATCCCGTACTCTGTCTCTTTGAGAAGAGGCTACAATAGGGGGCAGGGTAGAACTTCCACAAAGGGAAAGCCCCATGAGCACTACACAGGCTTCTGAGGGAGTCTCTAGTGTAAACCCACAAGTCATGTGTAATGAGCTATGTATGGCCTCCAACTTCTAAGAAAGAAAGCTCTTCCAGAGAAAGGCCCTATATAATAATAATAATAATAATAATAATAATAATAATAATAATAATAATAATAATAAAAGGTGTTGCCGGGCACAGGTGGCTCACATCTGTAAACCTAGCTACTCAGGAAGTTGACATCTAAAGTCTGTGGTTCAAAGCCAGCGTGGGAAGGAAATTCCATGAGACTCTGGACTCATCTCCACTTAGCCACCAGGAAACCAGAAGTAGAGCTGTGGTAGAGCACTAGCCTTGAGTGGAAAAAGTGGTAGGGCACTAGTCTTGAGCCAAAAAGCTCCAACACAGTGCCCAAGTCCTGAGTGCAAGCCCCATGGCTGAAAAAAAGGAAATAAATGTTGTTTGTCACCCCCACAGTGCGTCCCCCTGGAGAGTCAGGGTTTTGTCCTCGGCCGCTACCTCTGCCACTGCCGACCTGGATTCTACGGGGCAAGCGGTTCTGGGGGTAAGTGAGTGGACAAAGGGTTTGGGCAGGTGTTTTACAGGCTAGGCTGTGGAAGGGAGGCGGGTTGGGGAAATCCCTAGGAGGAAACTCTCGGTGCAGGGTGTAGAAGGGAGGTGGGGGGGTCAAGGACAGAAGATCAAGAGAAGCAGAAGGTGCCAGAGGAAGTCTGCCTTCTAAGAAGGAACCCAAATACACAGAGGTGATGCAAGTTGACCTCCCCATGAACCCTAACCCGGCATCACCACTTCCTGCTACCCTGCCCTCCCCTGAGCATTGGTGCCCAAGGCTAGAGCTTTACCATTTTGAGCCAGGTTTTGTTTTTTTTTTGCCAGTCCTGGGCCTTGAACTCAGGGCCTGAGCACTGTCCCTGGCTTCTTTTTTGCTCAAGGCTAGCACTCTGCCACTTGAGCCACAGCACCACTTCTGGCCATTTTCTGTATATGTGGTGCTGAGGAATTGAACCCAGGGCCTCATGTATACGAGGCAAGAACTCTTGCCACTAGGCCACATTCCCAGACCCTTGAGCCAGTTTTTTGGTAGTTAACTGGATATAAGAGCTTCGTGAGCTTTCTTTCCCAGGCTGGCTTTGAACCACAGCCTCAGATCCTCAGATCCTCAGATCTCAGCCTTCTAAGTAGCTCAGATTATAGGCCTGAGCCACTGACACCTTGGCTAAGTGCCTCTTCTGAATGTTTCTCTCGTTCTTCATAGGGTTAGAGAGTGTCACGCAGACTACCCGGCAACTTGGGTCCCCACACGGCAACTCGGGAAAGCTGTTGCGATGCCAGCCATGTCCTGAGGGCTGCACCAGCTGCATGGATGCAACACCATGCCTTGTGGAGGAAGCCTGGACACTGCGGGCGGCAGTGCTGGCCTGCCAGGCTTGCTGCATGCTGGCCGTCTTCCTGAGCATGCTGGTTTCTTACCGCTGCCGTGGGAGCAAGGCAAGGGGGTCCCGCAGCCCTCCCTGGACACACACACCCTACCCATCTCCACTGGACACTGGTGTCTGGATTCTAAATCTATGTGACCTTAGGCAGGGACCTGCCCACCTTAGACCTATTTGCCCACCTAAAAAAATGAAGGTGTTATACTTAAGGCAACAAATGCTACTTGAAGGTCAACTCTAAACAAAACACTGCAGAAACGCGATGCAGGAGCAAGCAATTTGGTTCCCGGAGCTCTCAGTTGAATGGAGGAAGCACACGCAACTAAAATGACAGCACAAAGCTGGGTGCTGATGGCTCACGCCTGTAATCTTAGCTATTCAGGAAGCCAAGATTTGAAGACCGTGATTCAAAGACAGCCCAACAAGAGTGTTTGCCTTGTATACATGAGGCCCTGGGTTCGATTCCCCAGCACCACATATACAGAAAACGGCCAGAAGCGGCGCTGTGGCTCAAGTGGCAGAGTGCTAGCCTTGAGCAAGAAGAAGCCAGGGACAGTGCTCAGGCCCTGAGTCCGAGGCCCAGGACTGGCCAAAAAAAAAAAACAAAAACAAAAACAAAGACAGCCCAAGCAGGAAAGTCCATGAGATTCTTATCTCTAACCACCAGAAAACCCGAAGTGGAGCTGTGACTCAAAGTGGTAGAATGCCAACCTTGAGCAAAACGAGCTCAGGGACACTACCCAGGCCCTAAGTTCAGGTCCCATAACCGACAAAAAAATAAAATAAAATGGCAGCACAGTGAGACAGGCACAAGGATGGAGGTGGCTGTAGGTTGCTATGGAAGCTCAGGCAGGGGGCCCAGTTATCCTTCTTGAGATGCTACTGGAGAAACTCTCTGGAAAAAGTGATGACTGAGCCAGGCTTGAAAGTTAACTGGATGCTTCTGGGGCAGAGAGGAATATCCTACTTAGGCCAGGTGCAATCTGACCTAAAGCTTGGAACAAGAATGGAGATCCGGGGCTGGGGATATGGCCTAGTGGCAAGAGTGCTTGCCTTGTATACATGAGGCCCTGGGTTCGATTCCCCAGCTCCACATATACAGAAAACGGCCAGAAGTGGCGCTGTGGCTCAAGTGGCAGAGTGCTGGCCTTGAGCAAGAAGAAGCCAGGGACAGTGCTCAGGCCCTGAGTCCGAAGCCCAGGACTGGCCCAAAAAAAAGAATGGAGATCCTTTCTAGACTCTGATCTAAGCCCGAGGCAGGACTGAGAGGCCCTGAGGCTGCAAGAGAGCCATGTAAAACCCTGGCCTTCACCATGTTTAGTGCCAGTACAGCTAATGCCGGATGTGGGAGTGAAGGAAGAGGCTGTGGGTAGATGATGAAACTAGTGATAGAGGCTGAAGCCCAGAGTGAGCCTCTTAAATAGTCCTGAGACACCCCCCCACACACACACCCCATCATCATTCAGGCTCACACCCCTTTCCCCACACACACACATACACTGCCCTGCTTACACGCCTCTCTCTTTCTGGGCTCACAGAGCATCCGAGCATCTGGAGTTGTCCTGCTGGAAACCATTCTTTTTGGATCCTTGCTTCTCTACTTTCCTGTGAGTCTGTGGCTAGCAGTTTTCCCCACTTCCTGGGAAGTCTGGAAACTGCTGTGGGAATTAATCCTGTGCATAGTATGGACCTAGCGGTGAGCAGCTCTTTCTGTCACCTTCCCACCAGGTCTTCATTCTGTACTTCAAGCCCAGTGTATTTCGCTGCATTGCTCTTCGCTGGGTCCGGCTTCTGGGTTTTGTCATTGTCTATGGGACTGTCATCTTAAAGCTTTATAGGTAAGGCCTAGGTCAGACCTTGCTCTCTCTTCTTCTCCCAGGTCACCCAACTCATGGGTGCAATGGCGTATTTCAAAGCCAGACCCTTAGCAGTTCCACTTCCCTGTGTCCCCAAGCCTGTCCCCAGACTTAGCCTTTTTTTTTTTCTAGCCTTTTTAGGGACAGTGAACAGATGGAAAAGCCAGGATGGGTAAATGGGAGGGGGGGCAAGCTCAGTCCTCCCAAGCTTCTGTGTGCATTCTACTCCTTGCAGAGTACTGCAGCTGTTTCTGTCTCGAACTGCCCAGAGGGGGCCACACCTGAGCAGTGGGCGGCTGCTGTGGCGCCTGGGGCTGCTCCTGCTGCTTGTGCTGGGCTTCCTGTGTGTGTGGACCTCGGGTGTCTTGGAGCGAGGCACCCAGCACACACCTCTGGTGACTCGAGGCCACACTCCCACTGGCCGACACTTCTACCTCTGCCATCATGACCGCTGGGATTACATTATGGTTGTGGGTGAGCCATTTCCTCTGAAGCCAGACCCCCCCTCTGCCCCCTGCCCTCCCCCCCCCCCAAATCCTCCAGGAGGCTTCTCCTGACTTGTCCCCAGACTCTGCAGCATGTCCTGCCAAGCGGAAAAAAAGGCGGGCTGCTGAAGTGGTGCTTGTACTCTCTCTGTTTCTCTCTCCCCATCACAACACACACATACACACACGCAGCTGAGATGCTGCTGCTATGCTGGGGCAGCTTCCTGTGCTACGCCACCCGCGCTGTCCCTTCAGCCTTCCATGAGCCACGCTACATGGGCATCGCACTGCACAACGAGCTGCTGCTCTCTGCTGCTTTCCACACGGCCAGGTAAGGATGAGTCCATCTGCCCCTCCTCCTCAGCTGAGGTATAGACATGTATTGCCAATCAGTCTCCAGCAAAAATCTGGAACTTACCAGGTGCCAGTGGCTCACATCTGTCATCCTAGCTACTCAGGAGGCTGAGATCTGAGGATTCTGGTTCAAAGCCAGCCAGGGAAGAAAAGTCCATGAGACCAATTAGCCACTAGAAAACTGGAAGTGGCGCTATGGCTCAAAGTAGTAGAGTGCTAGCCTTGAGCAAAAAAGCCCATATGACTGACAAAAAACAAAACAAAACAACCACTGGAACTGGAGGTGTGGCTCAAGGAATGCAAGAGGAATGCAATGAGGAATGCAAGAGTCCTGAGTTTGAGCCCAAGTTCTCTCTCTCCCTCCCTTCCTCTCTCTCTCTCTCTCTCTCTCTCACACACACACACACACACACACACTTCCTTGCCCAGCTCAGGGGTGATATAAGGTGGGGAGGCTGCTCCCATCCTCACTATCGATAATCCCCATTACCTCTGGCTCCCAGGTTTGTGCTGGTTCCTTCCCTGCACCCAGACTGGATGCTCCTCCTCTTCTTCTTCCACACCCACAGCACAGTCACTGTCACCCTGGCTCTGATCTTCATCCCTAAGGTGAGACCTTCAACTTTCTTGAGTGAGGCAGGCCCCAGCCCCTTGGTAAGAGCATACTGGATCTGTCTTCATCATAGCACCCTCTCTAGGTCAGGGCAAGGATAAGACAGTGTGGCCGGTGAAAGTTCTGAGCACCCTGGGCAAGGACTTCAGTTGGGAAAGGAGATGACTCCCTGTTTCCAAGTGAGGGAAGTAGTGCTTGTGTCGAAGGAAGTTCTTTTAACACAGCTGGTGGAATTCTGGAACTTGGCCCAGAAGCAGTTACAGAGAGACAAGTGGGGAAGCTGAAGGCCATGACTAGGAACTGTAGGGGCAATAGGGTAGCATAGACCTGGTCTCTAAACTAGGGATGAAGAAAGGGAAGTGAAATTCTACAGACCTTTAGAATTTCAAATCAGAAAGGCGGTGAAGACTCAGAAAGTACATGTGCTCCATAAATAAGGCATGTGAGAATAAGGGTAGAGAGGGAGACACAATGACTTAGTGGTCTCCCCCCTCCCCCATACATGCCCACGCTGTCTAGTTCCAGAAGCCAGGGGCGCCTCCCCGGGAAGAGATCTTGGATGAGGTATATGAAGATGAGCTGGACCTTCAACGCTCAGGCTCCTACCTTAACAGTAGCATCGCCTCAGCCTGGAGTGAGCGCAGTCTGGACCCAGGGGACATCCGGGTAGGTTCTCCCTCCTCCACAACTCCTTTGATACCAGTTTTTTAAGGACTGAGTAGAGGGAGCAAGCACACTGCTCTCCCTCCAATATTCCCTCCCTTCAGGACTAACTCTTCCTTCACCACACTGCCTTAGACTGACTCACCTGCGTATTCATGGCAGGATATGCACTATTCAAGTGAAAAGGCCTCAAAAGGCCAAAGCCCAGACTCCGGAGGTCTAGGCCATGTGGCAATTTAGCGATATAGCCAAAAGTGGATCCTTAAATCTGTTGGACCTGCATCATGAAGGGCAGACTAAGAAACTTCCTGGACTCCAGCAAAGTGAGACAGTTGTTGACCCGGAGGCCACCTGTAGGACTGGGCAGTTCAGACAGTGAATGGCCACCAGGATTTCCTGAATCTAGCAGGCTGTGAAGCAAGGAAGTCCTCTCTGAGCTTGCACTTAGAAAGATATGCCACCTCTTGTTTTTCTGCCTGAGATCATCTATAAATACCGGGACCTTCAGGAAAGAGTCAGTAAGAAATTAGGAGACCCGCAGCACTCCTGGGTTTTATAAAACCTAGACAGAGGAGCCATCTTGGGAAGCCATTTGTTCATCCCCTTCACATACAACTACTGGGGTCCCTATATCTAACTCATTCACAGCTTGGCAAAGGAGTCCCGTCCCCCCGCCCCCTGCCCTTGCAGCCCTTCCTTGTCCCAATTGCCTCCACCCAGGTTCCCCATGTCCTCTTCACTCTTTGAGCTCTGCTTGACTTCTGTTCCCTTTATGGAAGATGCAGAGAGGTGGAGAAAATAGCTTTGAGGGACACATGGCTCAGCAGTCTCAAACTTATTCCCTGTCCCTCATGCTGGTGATTTTCCACAGTGCCACAGAGCAGGAAGGCATTCTCAGCCCCAGATCTAGTTTGGAACCATGCTGATGACACTGCTCTTGTAGGAATAGAATGGTGAATTCTGGGAGTTTTAGAAGCCAGGAAGGAATAGAGCTGGGTGGAAAAGAGCTCCTCAGAGAAAAGTGATCTAAACAAGGCTTGCGCGGGAGACCAGCACAGCTAGTGGCTAGTAGAGCTCAGCTGTCCACCTCCATCACAGCTCTGCTCTCTTCATCTCTCCTTGCCCTGTAGGATGAGTTGAAGAAGCTCTATGCCCAGCTAGAGGTCCGCAAGACCAAGGAAATGGCTGCTAACAATCCTCACCTGCCTAAGAAGCGTGGCAGCTCACGTCAAGGGCTGGGCCGCTCCTTCATGAGGTACCTGGCTGAGTTCCCCGAGGCCCTGGCCCGGCAGCACTCTCGGGACTCGGGCTCCCCGGGCCTCAGCAGCCTGCCCGGCTCCTCTCGCCGCCGGCTCCTCAGCTCCAGCCTCCATGAAGCTGAAGGCGCCCCGGCCCCGCACAAATCCCACAGTACCTATGACCAGGGCGAGCAAGACCCACCTCTCCTCAACTCCCTACTGAGAAGGAACCTGTCCAAGAAAGCCTCTCCTATGGAAAGCCAGGAGTCTGTGGACGGGCCCCCTGCTTTGGGCTTCAGGTCAGCCAGTGCCCACAATCTAACGGTGGGAGAGCGGCTCCCCAGAACCCGGCCTATGTCTCTGCAGAAGTCACTCAGTGTGGTGACTGGCTCCAGGGAAAAGGCCCTGCTGGTGGCCAGCCAGGCCTACCTGGAGGAGACTTATCGGCAGGCGAAGGAGAGAGAGGAGCGGAAGAAGGCTGAATTGGCTATTGCAACCCCAGTGCGGAGGCCATCGGCTAGGAGGCTGGAGCGGGCTCGTGGGCCCCCCCTGTCAGCTCCACCTTCTCCTGCCAAGAGCAGCAGCATGGACAGCTCATATGTCTCCGGGAGGCTTCACGAGGAAGCTGGGAGAAAGCTACCTCACCCACCCATCAGGCACCAGGTCTCCACACCCATCTTGGCTCTGTCTGGAGCCTGTCTTGGAGAGCCAAGGATGCTTTCTCCCACCTCTACCCTGGCTCCAGCTCTGATGCCAGCCCTGGCCCCAGCCCCTAGCCCTGTCCTTGCTCCTGTCCCAGCCCTGGTCCCAGCCCCCAGCCCTGTCCTTGCTCCTGTCCCAACCCTGGTCCCAGCCTCCAGCCCCGTCCTTGCTCCTGTCCCAGCCCTGGCCCCAGCCCCCAGCCCTGTCCTTGCTCCTGTCCCAGTCCTGGCCCCAGCCCCCGGCCCTGTCCTTGCTCCTGTCCCAGTGGTCCCACAAAGCCCCAGCTTGCTCACCTACATCTGCCCCTGGGAGAATGCAGAACTTCCAGTCAAGAAAGAAAACGTGGTCCAGGAAGCTCCCTCAGGGTCAGAGCGAGGTGGCCACGCTTCTGTCCCAGCTCGAGCCAGGCTCTGGAGGACCCTCTCTGTTGCAGTAGAGAAAAAGGGTGCTGGGGAGAATGAGATTGACACAGAGGATGGGCGTCTCCAGGGGGAAGCTGATGTGGATGAGGACAGGCCCAAGATCTCTAAATCCCATAGCCTCAAGACCCCTGTGCAGCAGGGTTCCATGCGCAGCCTGGGCCTGGCTATCAAAGCTCTGACCCGTTCTCGGAGCACATATCGAGAGAAAGAAGGTGGAGATGACAGTCCTGAGAAGGACAGAGCTACAGGATCGGGCATGGGGGTTTCTCTTCGATCTCCCAGGTTAGGCCGGCCCAAGGCAGTGAGTAAGCAAGCTGCTCTCAGCCCGTGTGATGATGAGGAATCCCTCCAGAACCAACAGAATGCTCACACCAGCAGAATGCTGCAAGTCTGTCACCAGGCAGGCAGCAGAGAACAAGAGGACAGAGCCAGGACATCCCAGGGCCTAGGGGAGCAGAAGGTTGAGAGAGCAAGTAAAACAGGACTTGCCACACTGAAGCAAATTTTGTGGGACAAAAATGCTGAACAAGCAAAGGAAGCCATTGTGGGGTGCCGAGAGCTACCCAATGTTGGCCTCCAGTCCCAGGGCAGTGCTGATAGCAAGGTGACAGAGGTATGCCCCTGGGAAGTCTCTGAGTCAGAAACATGCCAGCCAGATAGTAGTAACAAGACCAAAATCTGCCCCTGGGAGGAGAATGAAGGAGCCCCTGAGAGGAAGGTATGGAGACAAGATCTAGGTGACTCCCAAGACAAGAAGGGGAAGGCTCTAGAAAAATCAGAGCCCAGAGGTGTGGTTGTCATTGCTCGGAAAAAGCCAGAGCGGCTGGTCAGGGGCCAGGAAGCAGTGTGTCCCTGGGAGGGTGCTGACCCTGGAGGTGCCTCCTGTCCGTCTGCTCCTCAGGACTCTGACAGGATGCAGGGAAGCTCTGGGGAAGCAGACAGTGTAGAGACAAGAGCAGAGAAGCATCAGGGAGAAGCCCCAGGTCCAGGGGTTTGCTCCCCTAACATTGCCAAAGCAGAGCTGTGCCCCTGGGAGGTGAGCGATGGGCAGGTAGGGACAGTAGCCCAGGGAGTAAAGGAGTTCCCCCAGGAAAGGCAGAAAGCCCCCAAGAAAGCAACCTTGTGGAGTGAGCAGAAACTGGTTGGGAACCTGGAGTCGATTTGTCCATGGGAGAGTACAGATTTCCGGGGACCCACGGCAGTCTCACTTCCGGCCTCTGGAAGCCCAGGGCACTCAGGAAGTTGGGGCAGTGGCATTGTGGAGGTGTGTCCGTGGGAAGCAGGAAATGTGCCTGCTAACAGGAAAGCAGAGGTTTGTCCCTGGGATACAGGTGATGAGCGAAGAGAGGAGGGGGTGGGTGGAGAATCTCTTCTTCATAAAGAGAAAGAAGCTTCCAGGAAGGGGATCTTAGGAGATGTGGAGGAGAAAGTGGTGGAAGCAGTACCAACAGGAAATCAATGGCAGGAGTCAGCCACCTCTGTGCAATCCAGCTCAAGTCCAGACAACTCCTCATCCAAGGCTGGTAGCCAAGTCCTAGGCAATGAGGGCAGCAGAGCAGTGCAGGTGTGTCCATGGGATGTACTCAAGCCAGAGGAAAAGGAAGCAACACCTGCCACAGCAGAAATCTGTCCCTGGGAGTTAGATGATGGAACAGAGAACTGGACATTGACACAGACACCAAAAGGAGGAATATCTCAAAAGGACAAGGAGAAAATGCCTGGAAAAACAGGAATTGAAGACGTAACCACATGGAAAAAGTCTGAGGAGCAGAGCCAAAAGCAGGAAACAGTTTGCCCCTGGGAGAATGTGGCTTCCCACAGCTTCCCTGTAGAAGACACAGAGAGGCCAGGCAGCATGGGCAGCAAAGCCGCTGAGATCTGTCCATGGGATGTGGAAGAGGCCCTGACAGCGGAGAAGGTGAAGATCTGTCCCTGGGAGGTGGATGCTGGAGCAGCAGAGAAGATGCTGGGAGATGAGGCCGTTAGGAAATCTCCAAATGATACCCAAGATACTTCTACAGATTCTGGACCCAGGCAGACAGCTGTTCCTACTCCAGAGAAGCAAGAAAAGCCAATCCTGGAGCAGGAAGTGGCCTGTCCCAGGGAGAACTTGAGTCCAAGTGGCTTTTCTCAACATCCAGACACTCCTAACATGGACAGACCAAAACCAGAACTGCAGGAACTGGCACATGCGGGCTGCAAACCAGCTGAGGTATGTCCCTGGGAAGTAGAGGAAGCTCCCACCAGGGAAAAAGTCAAGATCTGCCCCTGGGAGATAAATGAAGGAGCTACAATGAAAGAACTAGAGCAAACGATGAATGAATTGGCAGGGGAGAGGGAGAAAACACTAGAAAAGAAGGGACTCATGTGCCAGGAAGGAGGTATATCAAAACAGGAGGCAAACCTCCAAGTGCAGGAAGCTATTTGTCCTTGGGAGGACACAGATTTGAAGGAACCATCTGCTCAGACCCCCAAGGGCTCAGTCTTGCCTAGTAGCACTAAAAGCCAACTGGTAGAAGGACATTCTTCAGAAGTGAGTGATGGAGCAATGGAGAAGAGGGACTTAAGACAAGATCCAAAGACGGGCCCAGCTCTGCCAGCAGAAGCTGTTACTCAAGATGAGAAAAAAACAAGCAACAAGGAGCTTCCATCTGTCTGTCCATGGGAGAGCACAGTAACAGCAGGATCCTCCTCCCAGCCAGCCAGTCAGTACCCTGACCAGCCTACAGTCAGCTCCCAGAGCCTGGTCACTACTGGGAGCAGGGTTGCTGAGGTGTGTCCATGGAATGTTCCTGTCCTGGATGCATGTAAACCTGACAGCAGCACCAAGGCTGAGATCTGTCCCTGGGTGGTAACTGAGCAAATACCTGAGAAAAGAGCCTTGAAACAAGATAGAAAGGAGGAAGCTCAAGAGAAGGAAAGAGCCCTTGAAAAGCCTGAGCTCAAAGGTGTGGCAGTTCAGAAAATGACAGAGATGGCCAACCTCAGGAAGCAGGAGGCTGTGTGTTCTAGGGAGAGTCAAGACCAGGGGAGTCTGTCTCCACAACCTACTTCTAGCAGAAGCAAAGGCAGTTCTGAAACAGCAGGCTGTGTGTGTGCTAGCATGGCCGAAGTGTGTCCATGGGAAGCAGAAGAGGATCCCTCCACCAAGAAAGCAGACATCTGCCCTTGGGAGGTAAATACAGGAGGGGCAGGAGATGGAGGAATGGCACAGGGGCAGGACAGAGAATCACAAGGGCAAGGAGAGGCTGGATCCAGAGGGGCTGAACACTTCCCCAAAGCAGCAGCAAACCTCAGCAGTGAGTCAGTGACAGTATGCACCTGGAAAAGCACAGGATCAGGTGTTCAGCAAGAGGCTCTAGACACCGACAATGACACCAAAGTCAGCCCTGATGGAGCAAGCAGCATGAGGAGAATAGCAGAGCTGTGTCAATGGGAAGTCACAGACCCAGAAGGAAATAAAATAAAGGGTACCATGGCAGACATCTGTCCTTGGGAGGTAACTAGAGCCCCATCTGAGGAACCTGCCTTCTTGGCTTTAACAGCAACAGTGACAGAAAATGTCTGTCCATCCCCTGAACAATCACTATGCCTTTTAGTTCACAGACCTCTAGCTAGCTTCCTTCCAGATTTCAAGAGTTCCCACCTTGAGGTAAGCAAGCTAGGTAGTACTATTACTGCGGAAGGTGTCACTGAACTACAAGGACCTTCTGGGCTTGGGCCAAGGATCAACTTAGCCCCAAACTCAAGTCTCCAAGAAGCGGAGGGTCAGAAGTCTTCCCACTTAACTGAAGTTCAAGGACAAGAAGCTTCTCAGGCTCAAGATGAAGAATTTGGTCCTCCATCCACCTACCCTTGGGACTGGGAGCAATAGCTCCATCAGATGAGGTCAAACTCAGAGCTAGCTTTCAGAAGTCAAGGTCCAAGTTCTAGTGTTCCCAAATCAAGACACTTGGCAAACTGTGTAAGAAGAGGAAAGCATGGATTCCAAGGGAAGTCTCACCTTCTCTTTCCTTGTTTTTCTTCTAGCCTGAACAAACAAATCCTAGACCTTCTGCTTCTAAAACATTTTTCCACTCATCCAGAGTACTAGACACAAGGGCTAGGGGTTTGGCTCAAGTGGAAGAGGACATATCTAGCTGGCATGAGGCTATGAGCTCAAACCCCGGTACTACCAAAAGCAAAATAAAACATAGTAATACAAGAAAACAACTTTTTTTTTTTTTTTTTTTGCCAGTCCTGGGGCTTGAACTCAGCCTGAGCACTGTCTTTGAGCTTCTTTTGCTCAAGGCTCTACCACTCTACCACTTGAGCCACAATGCCACTTCCAGCTTTTTCTGTTTAACGTGGTACTAAAGAATTGAACCTAGGGCTTCAATGCATACTAGGCAAGCACTCTACCACTAAGCCACATTCCCACCCCCCACAGTACAACTCTGGGAGAGTCTATCAAAAAACCACTTGGATTTTGTTATTGGTTTTTGTTTGTTTGTTTTTGTTGTTTTTTTTTTGGTGCTGATGCTGGGGCTTGAACTCAGGGCCTAGAACTATCCCTGAGCTTGTGCCCAAGGTTAGTGCTTTACCACTTTGAGGCATAGCACCATTTCCAGCTTTTTGATAGTTAATTGGAGAAAGTTCCACAGACTTTCCTAGCTAGGCTGGCTTTGAACCATGATCCTCAAATCCTGAGTAGCTAGGATTACAGGCATGAGCCACCTATGCTTAGCAGAACTACTTGTTGAGAAGAAACTAAAATAGACTACATGCTATAAAGTTACCATATGAAGCTAAGGTAGCCACATAATTCAAATTTAAAAGTAGAGAGAAAACTAAAAGTACTCAAAATAGATGTCCACAAAACCTTTAAGGACCCTAACTTTTTAAATGGCTGAACCTCCCATTTCAGCTTTATTGCTCCTCATACCTGGCCTGCTTGCCTGCTGAAGTAGAGATAATCGGGCACTTTGACATCATGTCTGCATCTAGTATCCAAAGTGACATCAGAGACAGAATAGAAAAAGCAATTTCTTCAGGTCCTCCCCACACTGGGCAAAGGAAAGTATGTCTCTTGCTAGCTTTTTAAGGTAATCTCTCCCTCTTCCTGCCCCAGCTCTTACCAATCTCCAGAGCTCATCTCACTGGCTCATTCTCTTCCTCCTAGCCTTTCAGTGCTGTCAGCAACAGGACCCCTCTTTTACCAATGCAATCAGAGCCCAGGGGAAATCTCTTGCAAGAGCTCCTCCACTGTTCTTGCTTGGTAACAAGAGTCCACATCAGTTTCCTTCCCAGAAGAGTCAGAGAAGAGAGATCCTGTTTATAATTAGCAGTCCAACTTCTGCTGCCCTAAGAAAGAGTAACACTCAGGACAGGTTAGAAGCCAGAAGGCTGGAAAGGCACAGTGTAAATATAAAGCCTTCTTTCTTAGGCAGCTTTCTTAGCTTGGCTCTCTTCTAAACAGTCAGTTCAGTCCACCCTGCTTAAGCAGTGCTAGACAGCAGAGTTCTGGAATCAGCTGATCCCAGGAAGGAAGAAAGCATACAAAGAATCCTAGGGTTTGGGCAGTGGAGGTGTGGGGTGAAAACAGGCAAGCTAACGTGGCAGAGCTGAGAAAGGACGTCATTAATGGAGATAATTTTTTTTTTAAAGACTAAACATCCAGTAAGCAGAGTTTGCAGTGTGAATGTTCTGTGCAAATACAGGATTTCATAGTAAAAGTAGCTGAGTGCTCCATTTCCAAGGAGAGGAGGAATGGAGTAACCTACCCTCCTTTGGGGGTCAGATGTCCTCATTCCCATGCTGCACTCCAGTTTACCTGTAGGCTTTTACAGCACTAACTGAAATGTATTGCTCTAGGCTCTGACTGCTTAACCCCATAGCTTCTGAGTCAATGTATACTTTGCTAACTGTGTACACTGGAAAAATCTCCCTGGCTCTGGCCTACATGGAAAGAGCAGTTTCCCTTCCTTTCCCTGCTGTGCAATAAGCCATGAGGAGAAAGAATAAAAGAATTTTTTTTTTCTCAATCATTGCCGTTGGCTCTAGCTTATTCATAATGTTGATTTTTCCTTTTCAACACAAGAGCAGCAAATAGATAAGAGAGAACAGTGCTTGCTCCAAAGCCCAGGATAATCCCACTGCGGCCTTAGAACTCCAGGTAGTCTGGCTAATTCTCTGCCCAGAACTGTAGCTGACATTGCAGATGCCTTCTGCCTCGGCTTTCTAGCCAACCCTTCACATCTGGGACCATTTACTCAGCTGGATTTGATCCCATGGGGAAATGAAAATTGCACTTATCTCCTGATTCCCTGGCAGCCACTGCTTAGCTGTTATTTAGGATTATCTAGAGACCTCTGTGATAGATCCAGGGGAATGGGATGAAATAGCTTATTTGAAACAGTTTTAATGCATTCAAGAGAAATCAATGAAATGTTTGCCCACTAAGTGTGCTCTTTTTATTTGCCCCCCTCACCCTGCCAGCATTACCTCGCCACCCCTCAATACTCTGGCTGTGGATGCTGCTCAAAGCACTTCTCATTTTGCCTTAATCCACAGCTCAGGCAAATAGGATCTGACTGACCGAACTTCACTTGGTTTGTAGTGCTATAAACTAATGTACATTTTAAGCCCAAAGGGTTACACTAAGATGATGAGAGTAGTTGGACTAGTCCACCAGTGCTGTCACTTTTTTTTCTTTTTGGTAACAGTACCAAGGCTTGAACTCAGGGCCTTGTGCTCTGGCTTGGCATTTTTGCTCACTGGTAGAGCTCTACCACTTAAGCTATGCCTCCAGTACTGCATTTTTACTGGTTAATTGGAGATGGGACTCTTATAGACTTTTCTGGCTGGGTTTGAACTGCAATTTTTTTTTTTCCCATTTTTTTCTTTATTGTCAAAGTGAACTGCAATTCTTAGATCTTAGCTTCCTGAGTATCTAGATTTATATGCATGAACCACCACTTCACTAGTTCTGTTACTTCTGTAGCATAAGCATGTCTCTACTTCCATAGTCCACACTCAGTAGGTGTTATAAGAGCACTTTTTTTTCTTCTGTCAGTCATGGGGCTTGAACTCAGGGTGTGGATGCTGTCCGAGCTTTTTTGCTCAAGGCTGGCACTCTACCACATCAAGCCACAGTTCTACTTCCAGTTTCCTGGTCATTAACTGGAGATAGGAGTCTCACACACTTCCCTGCTCAGACTGGCTTTGAACCATGATCCTCAGATCTCAGCCTCTTTATTAACCAGGACTACATAAGCTTGAGCCACCAGTGCCTGGCTAAAGCACCCATCTTCTCTAATCAGGTCTCATCTATTTGCTGCTTTGTTGAAATGGTAGCTTCAGAGAGAATAGACTTAGGTTACCTATTCTTGACCTGATTCATTTCTTTGTACTCTACTCTCAAGAGAAAAGATGAATCTTCACTTTAAATAACAGACTCCTTAAAAGAAAATGTTCTTAAAACTCCTTAAAATATATGCTCTGTCTTGGGCCATTTGCATAACAAGGGAAATCACTTTCTTTTTGTCAGTTGTAGGGCTTGAACTCAGGGCCTAGGCCTGTCCCCAAGTTCTTTTGCTCAAGATTAGCACTTTGCACCATAGCGACACTTAGTTTTCTGGTGATTAATGAGAGATAAGTGCCTCACACTTTCCTGCTCAGGTTCACTTCAACCATGAGCTACAGATCTCAGCCTCCCGAGTAGCTAGGAGTATAGACACCAGCGCCTGATGGAAATCACTCTTTTTTCCAGCTTGACTTACAGTGCTATAGATTTCATCAGCCCAGTGTAGGCTACCATGTAAAAGCAGGGCCTTGTTAAACTTTCTCTTTTTCAAGCCTAGAAGACAGAACACATGTAATCCCACATCTTTCAACTGACAGTCTACCTAGCACTAAGGAACAAAGAGGCTGGGCTGTTTTACTCTACAGGAGTTTGTACTCTGGTGTGTTTGCCTGCTCCATACTGGGGAAGAAAATGAAGAATCTTCATTCCCAGGAGGTAAATTAGAGAACCAAATCTTGATGAATTTCCTATGTGTAACAATCCCTCCTTGACCTTACCTTTACCCAAACTTTATAAGGCTACACCAGGAAGTAGTTGATTTTTTGTTGTTGTTTTTTGCCAGTCCTGGGACTTGAACTCAGGGTCTGAGCACTGTCCCTGGGTTCTTTTTGCTCAAGGCTAGCACTCTACCACTGGAGCCACAGCGCCACTTCCAGCTTTTTCTCTATATGTGGTGCTGAGGAATCGAACCCAGGGCTTCATGCACATGAGGCAAGCACTCTACCACTAGGCCATATTCCTAGCCTGGAAGTCGCTGATTTTTAAGAATGCAAGGACTTAGCCACGAGCTGGTGGCTCATGCCTATAACCCTAGCCACTCAGGAAGATGAGATCTGAGGCTCAGGATTCAAAGGCAGCCCAAGCAGGAAAATCCATGAGACTCTGATCTCCAATTTACCACCAGAAAACTGGAAGTGGAGCTGTGGCTCAATGTGGTAGAGCACTAGCCTTGAGCAAAAAAAGCTCAGGAAAGTACCCAGGTCCTGAGTTAAAGTTCTATGACTGACAAAAAGAATGCAAGGCTTGGGATGTAGTTCATGATAGAGTTACTATCAGTTACCTGGGAGTTCCAACTAAGGCTCTGGATTCAATCTCTAGTGCCAAAAGGGGTAAAAGTCTAATAATACAATCCAAAGGCTAAGGGATAAATTATTTCTTTGGATTTATATTCAACTCGTCTTTGGATTTATATACAAATGCTGATTCATTAAGACTTTCTTAAATGATACCCTAATAAACACTGTTCTTTCCAAGTCTAGATTTCCTAGAGTTAACATCATTCATAATTAGGCTGGCCTTCCATTTCTGCCTTTTAAAAACTGTTCTACTCTCAGTCTGAATCAGGAAAATCATACAGAACCCACTAAAATTTGGCCAACATGCTGACAGTGTTTTATTTGAAACTGTGATCCCTGCCCCATGATGAGAAAAGGAATGCTGCCAGTTTGTTCCCACAGTCCCTGCTGTGAAAAAGCTGGCCTCTGATGTTTATTCTCTGAAACATATTGCCTTCATGTGATTCGGTGCTTTCAGAAAGAGGGGCTGTGGCTGTGCATACCAGCCTGGGCCTACATATTAGCTACCACTGTGAGGAGGAGTCTGCTGAAAAGACCCAAGCAGAACAAGCCTGATGATCATGGAGGACTCCCAGCTTCCAGCAGCTGCATCACCCGGGCTTCCCCTCAGGAGTCATTTTGCTATTAGGCTAGCTGAGGATTATGGGCCTCATCTTGTACTTCTTCATGGTCTTCACATGGATTCAGCTTGGGACCAGGAATCATCACGGTCTGAAAGAGGAAAGGCTGAATGGCATCATATATCTCTCCACTAGGTGGAGCCTAGGAGGAGTGGCTTAGGATGCCATCACCATTGCCTGAAGGATCATACACAGGGCAAACTACCTTACCTTGAGGATAGGCTGCTTAGGGGGTGCCCATGAGGGCACAATCTTGCCATGCATTCTCCAGCTTCCGTAGGGGTTTGTCAGGTGTTTTTCAAACACAACATATTCCAAGACATCCTTGGGCACATCTTCCTGTCCGTACATTAACCTGCCAAACCGATCATAGATGGCCAGAGTCTGCAAGAGTAGAAGCAAATCTGGCCTAATCAGTTTTCTGGTTTGGGGATTTTTTTTTTTTTTTGGCATACATGATTTCTTGAATAATCTTAACAAAAAAGTTTTTAAATATCTCAGATTTCTAAACCTAGGACTTAACTAATCGACTGTGACACTAGATTCTATTTTATTGATTTTTTTTTTTGGGGGGGGGTTGTGGGGCTTGAACTCTTTTACAACTTGAGCCACAGCGCCACTTCCAGTTTTCTGGTAGTTAATTGGAGATAAGAGTCTCATAGACTTTGCTGCCCAGGCTGGCTTTGAACCTTGATCCTTAGATCTCAGCCTCCTGAGTAGCTAGGATTACAGGCCTGAGCCACCAATGTATGATGCTGGTATGAGGGCTTGAATTCAGTGCCTCAAGTTCTTGGTTGGCATTTTTGCTCACAGCTGGTATCTTACCACTTGAGCCTCCAGTCTGGCATTTCGCTAGTTAATTAGAGATGGAGTATAGGGGACTTCTCTATTGGCTTCAAATCCAGATTTTCTAGGTCTCAGTCTGAGTAGCTGGGATTACAGGTGTGAATCACCCCACCGGTGCTTGGCTTAACACTTTATTAAGAGGGTCTTTGGTGGGACTGAACAGCAGAGGTGGAAGAGAATATCCTTATATCATGTCTTAGTGGAGCTAAATTTGGCAGTGGGAAGTGGTCACTGACAGAGCAAGGAAGACTGTGACAATGGTGGAACACTTTGCCTAACATATAAGGCCCTGGGTTCCATCCACAACAATATAAGAAGAAAACAATAAAATAAAGAAAGAGCCTACAGTCCTGAACTCAGTGCTCTAGAGGTAGGTGCCCAACCTGAGAGTGAAGAGAAGCTGGGAGGAAAACATAGTGACTCTACCTGCCGAGTATGCATGCGGACGGTCACCTGGCCGTACATGTTGCTCTGCTTCAATAAACTTGAACAGCGAACTTGAACCACCTGGGCTGGCTCTAAAGATTCCACAAAGCTCCAGCGGACTGTCTTGTATTTGAGGTCCCAGACCATGTCCTAAGGGCACAGGAGAACAAATTCAACTGACTTTTCCCTTCTGTATACGGATGCTGCTGCCACTATACCTGCACTTGCTTCTTGCAATACTATAGGCAACAAGCATTTTTTGTTTCCCCCATTTTGATCATGGAGCTTGAACTCTGGGCCTGGGCACTGTCCCTGAGCTCTTCAGCTCAAGGCTAGCACTCTACCACTTTGAGCCACTTCTTGTTTTCTGGTGGTTAACTGGAGTTAAGAGTCTCACAAACTTTCCTCCCCCGGCTAGCTTTGAATGATAGTTCTCAGATCTCAGCCTCCTGAGCTGCTAGGATTACAGGCACTGGCGCCAAGCTTTTTGGGGGTGTTTTTTTGTTTTGTTTTGTTTTTGCCAGTCCTGGGGCTTGGACTTGGGGCTTGAGGATTGTTCCAGGCTTCTTTTTTTTTGCTCTTGAGCCACTTCTGGCTTTTTCTGTTTATGTGGTGCTGAGGAATTGAACCCAGGGCTTCATACATGCTGGGCAAGCACTCTACCCCTAAGCCACATTCCCAGCCCCCGTTTTTGTTTTTTGTTTTGTTTGGGTTTTTTGCCAGTCCTGGGGCTTGAACTCAGGGCCTGAGCACTATCCCTGGCTTCTTTTTGCTCAAGGGTAACTTGAGCCACAGCACCACTTCTGGCTGTTTTCTATATATGTGGTGCTGGGGAATCGAACCCAGGGCTTCATATATACGAGGCAAGCACTCTTGCCACTGGGCCATATTCCCAGCCCCATGTTTTTGTTGATGATTCTGAGGCCTGAACCTGAAGCGTCCACTCTCACTCTGCTTGCTGAAGCCTCCACTCTCACTCTGCTTGCTTGCTCATGGCTGGCATTCTACCATCTGAGCCAGGCTTCCAGCCCAGATTTTTGGTGGTTAGACTTTTTATGCTGGCAGACTTTTCTACCCAGGGCTGGTTTCCAACAAAGACTTTGCCCCATCTCAGAATCCTGAATAGCTAGAAATATAGACGAGAGAAACTGGTACCCAGCTTCTTCCCAAGTTTTGGTTAAACGACTGACTACACAAGCTCACCTTATAACTCTCTTTTCATTTAAATCAAGACTGAAGACCTGCCATGTCTTCGAGGACCCTTCACACTCCACATGGTAAGATAACCAACATACCATGCTTCCTCACTTATACATTCATAAATATGCATATGCTTCTGTTGATTGCCTGTTCCCCCCCCCCCCCCAACATGTTTTAGCAGTGAAAGGTGGGAATTTTCTAAGGACATAAGGGTAATAGTGCTAATACTTGAGAGAGGGGAAATTTTTAAGTTTTTCTCACAGAAGTAAAACTGAACTTTAGAAAGTGAAAGCTTTTGGATTTGGGGGTCTTCTGGTGCTGGTCCTGGGGTTTGAATTCAGGGCCTGGGTGCTGTCCCTGAGCTTTCTTTGCTCAAGTCTAGCAATCTATCACTTGAGCCAAGCTCCACTTCCAGCTTTTTGGCAGTTAATTGGAGCCAAGATGGCTTTGAATCTTGATCCTCAGATATGCCTCCTGAGTCCCTATGATTACAGGTATGAACCACAAGCACCTGGCTAAAAATGACGTTCTTCATTCTTAATCTTTTTGTGTGTGTGCCATTCCTGGGCACTATTTTTTTTTTTTTTTTTTTGCCAGTCCTGGGGCTTGGACTCAGGGCCTGAGCACTGCCCTTGGCTTCTTTTTGCTCAAGGCTGGCACTCTGCCACTTGAGTCACAGCGCCACTTCTGGCTGTTTTCCATATATGTGGTACTGGGGAATTGAACCCAGGGCTTCATGTATACGAGGCAAACTCTCTACCACTAGGCCATATTCCCAGCCTCTCCTGGGCACTATTCTTGAATTCTTTTTGCTCAAGTCTAGCGCTCTCCCACTTGAACCACAGCTCCACTTCTAGCTTTTTAGTGGTTACTTAGAGATAAGAGTCTCATGGGCTTTCCTGTATGGAAAGCTTTGAAACCTTAGTCCTCAGATCTCAGCCTCCTGATTAGCATCAGCCACAGGCACCTGGCAAAAGTTATTCCTTGCTGAACCAACATAATCTACCTTCTTGGGTATCTAGCACCCTCATCAACTCTGGCTAAATGCTCCACTGTAGTGTAAATGTGGAAATGCAGCATCACGTAGACTGTCCTGCCCTCCATATTTATACTGTGTGGTTCAGTACAACCCACTGAGAGACCTTATTTCCTCATTTGCCACAGGCCTTTACCAAGCTCTGCCAAGTCATTTTAAGTCAGCAAAAAAAAAAAAAAGACTTGTGCTTATGCCTTTCTACACTTTCAAAACCAGTCCATCTGAGGAAAAAAACAGAACCAGATGTGTTGCTTCATGTACATAACCCCAGCAATTGGGAGACTAAGTTTTTTTTGTTTGTTTTGGGTTTTTTTTTTGCCAGCCTGGGGCTTGGACTCAGGGCTCCTTTTTGCTCAAGGCTAGCACTCTACCTCTTTAGCCACAGCGCCACTTGAGGCTTTTTTCTATATATGTGGTGCTGCAGAATCGAACCCAGGGCTTCATGTATACGAGGCGAGCACTTTACCACTAGGCCATATTCCCAGCCCTGAGACTAAGGTTTGAGACAAACTTCCCAGGCCATGTCTTCCTTAGACCATGTCTAAAAAACAAAAAGTCAGCACCAGGCACTGGTGGCTCATACCTGTAATCCTAGCCACTCAAGAAGCTGAGATCTGAGGATTGAGGTTCAAAGCCAGCAGGGATAGGAAAAGTCCATGAGACTCTTATCTCCAATTAACCACAAGAAAATCAGACATGGTGCTGTGGCTCAAAGTGTAAACATTTTAGCCTTGAATGCAAAAGCTCAGGGACAGTGCCCAAGCCCTGAGTTCAAGCCTGATAACTGACCAAAAAAAAAGAACTCAAGTGGCTCAAGGTTTTAATGCCAGTTATTCAGGAGGATCACAGATTGAGGGCAGCCTAAGCAAAAAGTTAGCAAGAACCCCCATCTCAACCAATAAGCTGAGCATGGTGGCATGTGTCCATGTACCCAGCTATGCAGGAAACCATAGGTAGAAGGGTCAAGCCACAGGCAGAAGGTAGCACCAGGAAAAAATGTGAGACCCCACCTAAAAAAATAAAAAGCAAAAAAGGGCTGAGGGTGTGGCCTCAGGTGGAGAGCACCTGCCTAGCAAGCATAAGGTCTCAAATTCTTTTTTTTTTGCCAGTCCTGGGCCTTGGACTCAGGGCCTGAGCACTGTCCCTGGCTTCCTTTTGCTCAAGGCTAGCACTCTGCCACTTGAGCCACAGCGCCACTTCTGGCCGTTTTCTGTATATGTGGTGCTGGGGAATCGAACCCAGGGCCTCATGTATACGAGGCAAGCTCTCTTGCCACTAGGCCATATCCCCAGCCCCATCAAATTCTTGTATTGCCAAACAAAACAAACCAACCAAAGTACAAAACACAAGCCACAAGTAATATCTACAATCTGCCTTCTCTGGCATCATTCATTTGTAAGGATAAGAACCTACCGTAAAACAGTGTTCAGTTACCAAAGTATGAAGCCGGTCATGGTCTGAGCTAGGAAAGAAAGAGATATTGCCATCACTGATTCCTGCTTTTATGATACCCTGTAATGGAATTTAAATATAGCCATGAAAGTGAAAAATTAATTCTTCTTTGTTTTTGTGCTGGTCCTAAGGCTTAAACTCAGGGCCTGAGCACTATCTGTGAGCTTTTTTTTTGCTCAAGGCTAGCACTCTACCACTTGGGTCACAGTTCTAGTTGTGGCTTTTCAGTGATTAATAGGAAATAAGAGTCTCATGATCTTTCCTGCCCCAGCTGACTTCAAACTGCAATCCTCAGATCTCAGCCTCCTGAGTAGCTAGGATTACAAGAGGGAGCTATGGGCACATGGCAAAATAATTCATTTTTATAATATTCTCTGCACATCTACTGTAAGGCAGATAATATGGGCTATTCTAGGGACACAAAGATGAATAATGTGATTTATCAAAACCCATTCAATTTTTTTTTTTTTTTGGCCAGTCCTGGGCCTTGGACTCAGGGCCTGAACACTGTCCCTGGCTTCCTTTTGCTCAAGGCTAGCACTCTGCCACTTGAGCCACAGCGCCACTTCTGGCCGTTTTCTGTATATGTGGTGCTGGGGAATTGAACCCAGGGCCTCATGTATACGAGGCAAGCTCTCTTGCCACTAGGCCATATCCCCAGCCCCAAAACCCATTCAAATTTAATAGCACAGCAAAATTATGTTTGTCCCTCTGGAACAAAAAGAAATTTCTCTGAAATTACATCTCTAAGAAAGGCAAGTATCCTCAGTGGAACATGGAAACTCATTTTGCTTTAAGCTACTATGGGAACAAAGCCCAACACCATATACCCATAAAACATTGAGTCTTATTTCCTTACAATTACCTTTAATGCATCATCAGTACCACTTAGGTTGGCTCTGTATCTTACACTCTCATCTCTGGACCTAATACAAGATAACCATCTGTCTTTTTATTTGCCTATGTAATAGTTACATTGCCCAGGTCAATTTTTAACTTTGAATCTTGACCTCGGCCTCCCAAGTGCTGGGATTGCAGGTGTGTCTAACAAAGATGACACCTTCACTATGCTGATAGAAAGTAACTATTGAGCTGAGTGCTGGTGACTCACACCTGTCATCCTAGCTACTCAGGAGGCTGAGATCTGGGGAATGAGGTTCAAAACCAGCTGGGCAGGAAAGTCTGTGAGACTCTCATCTCCAATTAACCACCAGAAAATTGGAAATAGAGCTGTGGTTCAAAGTGGTAGAGCACTTGCCTTGAGCAAAAAAGCTCAGGGACAGCACCCAGGCTCTGAGGTCAAGCCCCATGATAACAGAAAACAAAAACAGAAAAAATGAAAATTACAAAAAACAAGGTTGAATGTTAAAAAAAAAAAAAACTTCAAAAATGCATACACAGGCCTGGGAATGTGGCTTAGTGGTAGAGTGCTTGCCTAGCATGCATGAAGCCCTGGGTTTGATTCCTCAGCACCATACACACACAAAAAAGTCAGAAGTAGCACTGTGGCTCACGTGGTAGAGTGCTAGCCTTGAGCAAAAAGAAGCCAGGGACAGTGCTCAGGCCCTGAGTTCAAGCCTCAGGACTGGCAAAAAAATAAATAAATACATACATACACAACAGGCTGGGAAACGTGCTACAGTGAGTTACGCTGATAGAGCACCTACTTAGCATGGGCAAAACCTTGGGTTTGATCCCCCGCAATGGAAAAAAGAGCCAATATACACAATATATCCCCTACATCATTGTTTTCTTCTTTTTGCTAGCACTCTACCATTTGAGCCACAGAAAAAGTCCAGCTTTTTCTGAGTAGTTTATTGGAGATAAGAATCTCATGGATTTTCCTGCCTGGGCTGGCTTCCAACTGTGATCCTTGGATCTCAGCCTCCTAGGTAGCCAGGATGACAGGCATGAGCCACTGGTGCCCAGCTCATAAATTTTTTAAATATAAAATAGCAGAGTATAATTTTTGTCAGTCATGGGGCTTTGAACTCAGGGCCTGGGTGCTGTCCCTGAGCCTTTTCACTTAAGGATAGCACTCTACCACTTTGAGTCACAGCACCACTTCTGGCTTTCTGGTGCTTACCTGGAGATAAGAGTCTTGTGAACTCTCTTTCCTAGGCTAGCTTTGAACTGCGATCCTTAGATCTCAGCCTCCTGAGTAGTTAGGATTAGAGGCATGAGCCACGGATGCCCAGCAAGAATATCACTTATAGATGAGTTCATATGATAAAAACACAAGGTGTCTCCCTATGCCGCCCAGTCTGAAGCACAGTGCCTATTCAGACCTAACATGAACTGATCAGCTTGGGAGTTCTGACCTGCTCCATTAACAACCTGGGCCAATTCACCCCTCCTCTGGAACTTGGTGACAACCTGCTCCTGACAGCATATTGGTGCCAAACTTAGTGTGGATACCCAATCAGATCACCACAGTGCACTGCAGCCCATAAATCTTGGACTCGAGATCCTCCCTCTTCCAGAATAGCGGGGACTACACGCTTGAGCCAACCAGATTATTTAAAAGAAAGTTACATGAATTATGTTCTTTAGATTAAAAAAAAACTGATAAAGCTACAAAAGATGTTTCTGAAAGCTATGTATAAAACAACAACCCAGGGCTGGGGATATGGCCTAGTGGCAAGAGTGCTTGCCTTGTATACATGAGGCCCTGGGTTCAATTCCCCAGCACCACATATACAAAAAACAGCCAGAAGTGGCGCTGTGGCTCAAGTGGCAGAGTGCTAACCTTGAGCAAAAAGAAGCCAGGGACAGTGCTCAGGCCCTGAGCCCAAGCCCCAGGACTGGCAAAAAATAAAAATAAAAATAAATATAAATAAAACAGGGGCTGGGGATATGGCCTAGTGGCAAGAGCGCTTGCCTCGTATACATGAGGCCCTGGGTTCGATTCCCCAGCACCACATATACAGAAAATGGCCAGAAGTGGCGCTGTGGCTCAAGTGGCAGAGTGCTAGCCTTGAGCAAAAAGAAGCCAGGGACAGTGCTCAGGCCCTGAGTCCAAGCCCCAGGACTGGCCAAAAAAAAAAAAAAAAAGAAAATGTAAATAGGGCTGAAGATCAGGCCAGCCCCAGCCAAAACCTGAGATCCTACTCAAAAAAAAAAAAAAAAAAAAAAAAAAAAAGGCAAAAGCAAGAAAAGACTAGGGGCACGGCTTAAGTGGTAGAGCATCCATCTAACTTGCACAAGGACTCAAGTTCGAGCCCTAGTACCACCAAAAACCAATGAACACATTAATAGACAGGAATTCACTTACTTGTTTAGACAAAGATGGGCTTCAATAAAGATATCCTTAGCTTTGTCAGGGAAGTCCTTTGTTTTAAAATTAGCATCATATTCTTTTACCTTCCGGATTCTGTAAAATTAAGCAGAATCATTCTAAAAGTCTTCGCCTAATTCCCACGATGAGAGTTTATACTAACCTCTGCAAATGCCTACTTAATAATCATTTTTTAGTTGCCTTTCCCTTTTCTTCTTTTCACTATGTAGCCCAGACTAGCCCTGAACTAACAATCCTCTGGCCTTAGCAGGTAATCCTAATTTTTGGAATGTGCTACAAATGGTAAATTCAAACCTCTTCTCAAAGTGACCATTGTAAAGAAAGATCAAAGCTTGCAGAGATCTGGAAGATCATGGATCAAAGTCAGCCTGGGCAAAGAGTTTATAAAACATTCCTGTCACATCTCAAGCCAGTAAAAAAATGGGTGCAAGGAGACACCAGTGGTTCATGACTGTAATCCTAGCTACTCAGGAGTCTGAGATGTAAGGATCATGAAGCCCCAGGGGACTCACCTCTAATGAAGCACAAAAACAGCTGAAGTGGAAGGCTCAAGTAGTAGATTATTAGCCTTAAGCAAAGAGACAGTGCCCAGGTCCTGAGCTTAAACTGAGGGACCAGGATACACACATGGATGGATGGACACAAACACGGACACAGACATGGGGAGGGACAGACAGACAGACACAGACACACACAGCTGCATACAGGGGTTCATATAACTGTCATCCCAGCTACTTATGGGAAATGTAATAGAAGGATCATGGTCCAGGATGGCCTCAGCATGAGTGTGAGGTTGTATTTCAAAGTGAAAGCATTGCTTCTTGCACTAGTGGCTCATGCCTGTAATCCTAGCTACTCCGGAGTCTGAGATCTGAGGATCTCAGCTTAAAAGCAGCCTCAGCAGGAAAGTCCATGAAGCTATCATCTCCAATTAACCACCAGAAAACCAGAAGTAGATCTGTAGCTCGAAGTGGTAGAGCACTATCCTTGAGCAGCAAACTTCAGGGAAAGCACCCAGGCTCTGAGTTCAAGCCCAACAGCCAAAAAAAAAAAAAGAGAGAGAGAGAGAGAAAAATAAAAAACTGACTTAAAAACATGTTCTAACTTTAAAATAAAATAAAGCAAACAGGATGGAGCATGGTTCAAAAGTTAAGACAACAAAACAATACTTTTTGGGGTTTTTTTTGTGCCATTCCTGGGGCTTGAACTCAGGGCCTGGACACTGTTCTTGAGTTTTTATACTAAAGGCTATCACTCTACCTGTTGAACCATAGCTTCACTTCCAGGTTTTTTTTGGCAGTTAGTTACAGATAAGAATCTCACAGACTTTCCAATCTAGGCTGGCTTCAAACCAAGATCCTCAGATCTCAGCTTCCAGAGTAGGTAGGATTACAGGCATGAACTACTAGTGCCCAACTACAAAGCAATACTTTTAATTTAGGAAAAACATTATTTCCCATCCAGAATTTCATACCTGGACAAAGGAATGAAATGGGAAGGTAGAAGAAAAGTTTTATATTTTTTTTTATTTGAAGGATCTCATTTATTTATCGTTTTTTTGTTTTGTTTTGTTTCCTAGTGTATGTGTGCTTACGTGCAGCTCCTGGGTCTTTAACTCAGGGCCTGGATGCTGTCCCTAAGCTTTTTTTTTTTTTTTTTGGCCAGTCCTGGGGCTTGGACTCAGGGCCTGAGCACTGTCCCTGGCTTCCTTTTTGCTCAAGGCTAGCACTCTGCCACTTGAGCCACAGCGCCTCTTCTGGCCATTTTTTGGATATGTGGTGCTGGAGAATCGAACCCAGGGCTTCATGTATACGAGGCGAGCTCTCTTGCCACTAGGCCATATTCCCAGCCTCCTAAGCTTTTTTGCTCGTATCTAGCTCTCTACCACTTGAGCCATAGCTCCATGTTCAGCATTTTTTTGTTGCTGGTTAATTAGAGATAAGAGTCTGGGGCTGGAAATATGGCTCAGTGGTAGAGTGCTTGCCTTGCATGCATAAAGCCCTGGGTTCCATTCCTCAACACCACATAAACAGAAAAAGCCAGTGGCGCTGTGGCTTAAGTGGTAGAGTGCTATCCTTGAGCAACAAAGAAGCCAGGGACAGTGCTCAGGCCCTGAGTGGAAGCCCCAGGACTGGCCAAAAAAAAAAAAAAAAAAGAGTCTGCCTGGACTGGGTTTCAAACCTTGATCCTCAGATCTCAGCCTCCTGATGTGGTAGAATTATAGGCATGAACCACCAGCATTCAGCTTACTCAGCATTCCTTATCAGGAAGCTGGGAGAAAATGCTCTTCTAAAGTAAAAAAATAAAAATAAACTATAAGCCATGTGCTAGATCGCAGGAGGCTGAGATCTAAAGATTATAGTTCAAAGCAAGGCTGAGCAGGAAAATCTGTGAGACTCTTATTTCCAACTAACCTCCACAAAAACACCAAAAACAGAGTTGTGGCACAAGTGGTAGAATGTTGGTCTTGGAACAAAAAAGCTAAAAAAGAGAGCTGAATTCAAGCTCTAGCACACACACACACAAAAAATGGAAATGGATAAAAATGTTTCGAATGTACCCAGAGTAAATTAACATTGGGTTCTATAGGCAAATAAGCAAAATAGAAGACATTTAACTCTCAGAAATAAATATTATGTTTGAAAGGGAAAATAATCATGATGTACTATATAATTCAGCCGTCAACATTTTAAGTTGTAATATAATAAATGGATCCTGATTTAAATGTCAATGTAAGTATATTAAAAGGATGAGAAACTGCAAGTAGAACTTATTCTAAGAATGTAAGAATGTAAGGTGTGCTTAACATTTAAAAATCAACTAGTACAATATGCCGTATCAACAGAATAAAGATCAAGTATCACCCAATCATCTCACTTGACACAGAATATCAACCGCTAGTTGTTTCAAACACATACGACAATTGTGATGCCACATTCTTCTTAAATCGCTCCGTTTTCTGTTTCAGTCCTTCCTTTGCAAGAGAAGATATCCGGGCATCACCTTCAGGAGGAACATAGGCATCAAAGATGCCCGCTATACATAGAAAAGAAGAAAGTTAAAGTGCTGGAAGACTGAAAAGTCATCTTGAGTTCTTGTAAAATTGATAGGAGGAGGTGGAAGAGAGGACCCTAAGTTGGTGGCTATTCTAGCAAAGTTAGAAAGATTCTATCTCAAATACGAAGTGACAACCACAGGACTGGGACATAGCTCAAATGGTTAAGCATTGCCTAGCAAGCCCAAGGTTCTAGTTTCAGTCGTCAGTACCACCACCATCCCCAGAAAAAAAAAAAGTGCTCCCAAGAACTCTGTATTAAAAGTAGACGGGACTGGGAATATGGCCTAGTGGCAAAAGTGCTTGCCTTGTATACATGAAGCCCAGGGTTCAATTCCCCAGCACCACATATATAGAAAATTGTCAAAGTAGACAACCAGTAAACTCTCACATAGAAGGAACCATGTCAAAGTAAAAATAAACTAGCCGGGTGCTAGCCGGGTGCTGATTGCTTACACCTGTAATCCTAGCTACTCAAGAAGCTAAGATCTGAGGAACATGCAGTTCAAAGCCAGCCGGGCAGGACAGTATGTGAGACTCATCTCCAATTAACCACCAGAAAACCAGAAGTGGAGCCATGGCTCAAAGTGGTAGAGTGCTAGCCTTGAGCAAAAGAGCTCAAGGACAGTGCCTAGGATCAAGCCCCACAACCCACTCCCATACAAAAAAAAAAAAAAAAACCACAAAAAAAACCCCACCCACACAGAAATAATACTTCTTTCAACCTGTTTCTATTTCTACCAAATAGATGACATTCTCACTTAAATAGTATGAAAACAAGACCAAAGATGATCCTATGTCTGGACATGGTAGCTAAAGGACTTACCTCTTCCTCTTTAGGCCCATTCTTTCTACGTATCCAAAGATGGAATATGAAGGATTGACTCCCACCCTATTGTCCCAGGTACATACAGGCACCAGGCAAAACCTCAGGTATGTATGGACCTGCTTTGATGTGCAGGCAGGGCAATTCCCCTAAGCCCAGCTGTAAACAGCCCACTGTGGGTCCAACCAAAAAGTCCCCAACTTCCTAGACCCAAGGGCTTTTCATTAACCTCTGCCTCCTTGCTCAGACCCCATATAACCCTGAACCCAAATTCACCCCCTCGCAAAACTTCCAAACCCACAGCCCCTTGCTGCTCTATCTCAATAAACAGTTCCTGCTTGTTGATGATCAAGTCTGGCCTATTCCTTTTCCATTCTCCTCCATTTTCCTAACAGTAGCCTACACCTGTAATAACAATATCTGGGATACTGAAGCAGGAAAATGGCGAATTTGAGGCCAGCCTGAACTACAGAGGAGCACCCTGCACACACACACACACACACACAAAATTTTTAAGTCCTTAGGAAATATAAATTACAGAGGTTGACCTGACTTAGTAGCTAATTTAATGCTGTCAATCATAATCCAAGCCATTCCAAGCTCTAGATCTCCTATACTAGAGGACTAGGTCAAGGTCCCAGAACCCTTACACCTTACCTGTACAGGCCACATGTATTGGACGTTCCAAAGTTTCTGGAGGAATAACCAACCCTGCTTTCCGGGCTTGTTCTAGAAACTCCTTTTCTGTTTTGTATTTGGGTTTGTAAGAAGGGGGTGTGAAACGTTTTTTGGTTCTTACTGGAACTATAGCTGCAGACTGAGTCACCAATACGGGCTGAAAAGTGAGGGAAAGGTTAAGATATATGTAACTTACAAAAAGAAAAAAAATCTATCTTGAACACTCTTAAGTAAAGCTTTATAGGAAGGGTATGGCTAAAGAATGCTTCAAAAACAATTCTAGGATGGGGAAGGAAAGATTGGATTCTACCTGGGTGAATTAAAAAGTGCTAAAGAAAAGGTGTCTGCTTTCAAAAAAAACTTTTAATATGCTGGGGAACTTGAATATCAATGCACTATCAAGATGAGGTGATGCTATTATTAAAGCATTAGCAAAGTCCTTTTCCTGACATCTCCCCCAGAATAACATTTCGTTCATTCTAAGGAAGTCTTGACATACCACTAAGCAAATTAAAGGGCCAAGCAACCTATTCTCATGAGGTTTGCTCAGGCAAGAGAGAGTGACAACCAGGCTCCCTTCATTCCCAGCTGCAGTTCAGTTTATGTATTTATAAGATACCAAAGCCGGGCACCAGTGGCTCACGCCTGTGATCCTCGCTACTCAAGAGTCTGAGATCTGAGGATCACGGTTCAAAGCCAACCCGGGCAGAATCTCCAATTAACCACCGCTGTGGATCAAGTGGTAGAGCGCAATCCTTGAGCTAAAGAGCTCAGGAGCAGAGCCCAGGTCCAGAGTTCAAGCCCAAGAACGACAAAAAAAAAAAAAAAAGAAGTGCGTTCACCTTCCAAGCCACAGCTTCCCCCTTTCACACCTCCTCGTCAGGCAGACCCAAGCCCGGGGCTCCAGCCAGGGCCACCCCGATCTGTAGTAACTGAGGTTACTAGGTAGGAAGACCTCGTCCAGGGGGTCAAAAACTCCTCCCGGCCTAGGTCTTCCCACAAGGATAACTGCACACAGAGTACTTCCCTTTACCCCATCCTCCGCCTCAAGTCCCTACAGTCTCCTCCATTCTGTCTCTACCCACCTGCCGAGACCACCATCCCAAAGCCTTGGATAAGCAAGACAACCCCCGAGGTATAGGGGCAGCCATTTTGCTACCGCAAAGGCCGCTGGGATAGGGGAGGGGGCGGAGCGTAGGGAGCGTTGGGTAGGAAAGGGCGCCTGAAGGGTGGAGCGAGCTCCGCCGTGGAATTTTCCAGGGCGCGCGCGCGCGCGCGCGCGCGTCCTCCGCGGAAATGAGAACCTCCCGGGAACGCGCACGTGCTCGTGACGGGGGCGGGGCTTGAAGAAGTGGGGCAGGGCGGAGTCCTGTCTCGCGCGTGCGCGCAGTAAGAGCATAGGAGGGTGGGTAGGGTGCTCGGCACGGCTGTCACGCGCCACCCGGGGTGGGGGGGGGGGGCGGTGTGTGGGGAGAGGAAAGGGGGCCGGTGCGCTTGAACTCGAACTGCGCCTGCGCAGGAGGCTGGCTGGACTTGGAGGTGGTTACGTTCCTGCTCCGTTTGGCACCTCGGTGCACATTATTTAGGTTCTATGAAAAAAAAAAAAAAAGGAAAAGGAAAAGAAATGTCTTTCTCCTGAGGTGAGAGAGCCCTGAGATTAGTGTTTTCCCCTCAGCTCCTGTTCTGGCCATCAGTAGACCTGAGTCTGATCACGCTTATGTCTTCTTCAATCCGAGGCCCATTTCCCTCCATCTATCCGGTGAGGTCCTCGGGCCCTGGGTGCTGTCGCTGAGCGTCTGCGCCCAAGGCCAGGCCCTCGACTCTTGGGCTTTTTGCTGGCTAATTGTAGAGAAGAAGGAAGGCTTAGAATGTGGCTTGGTGGTAGACTGCTTGTCTACCATGCATGAGGCCCTAGGTTTGATTTCTTAGTACCACACAAAGTACATAAAAACTTAAAAAGCTTTTATTTGTTTATCTATCTATTTAGTTGTCGGTCTGGTGCTTGAACTCAAGGCCTGCGTGCTGTCCCTGAGACCTTTTGCTCAAGGCTAGGGCTCCACCACTTTGAGCCACAACACCACTTCCGGTTATTTATTTGATTTTTTTTTTTTGTCGTACACAAGTAGATTACTATAAAAGTCAAAGCAAAGTGTTAGGGACTAGCACCTATGGAGATCATATCTATTGTTTTAAATCTTAATATATTGAAATTTTTTTCAAGGGCAAATATTCCCACAAGTTTTAGCCCTAGAGCCCTGAACACATAGCAATGACTCATTAGTAGTGAAATGAAATTAAAGGCTAATGTATATGTTTCATTTTTTGTGTGTGTGTGGCTCATGGGGCTTGAACTCAGGACCTGGGCACCGTCCTTGAGCTCTTTTCAAAACTAGCCCTTTACCACTTTGAGCCCCAGCGCTAGTTCCGGTTTTCTGATGGTTAATTGGAGATAAGAGTCCCATGGACTTCCTGCCTATCTGGCTTTGAACTGCAATCCTCAAATCTCAGCCTCTTCAGTAGCTAGGATTACACGCACGTGCTTCCAGCACTCAGCTTAATGCATATGTTAATTAAAGAATATGTATGGGCTGGGAATGTGGCTCCAGGTTCGATTTGCTCAGCACCATATAAACAGAAAAAGCCCGAAGTGGCGCTGTGGCTCAAATGGTAGAGTGCTAGTCTTGGACAAAAAGAAACTCAGGGATGGTGCTTAGGCCCTGAGTTCAAGCTCCAGGACTGGCAAAAAATAAATAAAATATAAAGTAAATATAGCTGGCTGGAGGGCATAGCTCAAGTGGTAAAGTGCTTGCCTGTATCTACAAAGCCCTCGGTTCAATCCCTGGTATTGCTAAAAATGAATAAAGAGGAAATATGATAAGGCAAAGTTCATTTCCTGCTTCTCCCATCTCATGTCCTATTATCATATTAAAACTTCTAAATGGGACCCCAAAAGGATATGACTCCCTGTGAGCAGTGGGGGCACATACTTGTTTATGTTTTGTTTTTTCCCTTCCAGGAGTAGATAACAGCAAAGATCAAAACTTCTGAAATGTTGCCAAGTAACCTACCTCTAGGCAACGCATGGCTGATTTAAACAGGAAACTTCTGGAGAACAGGAAGAATCTAAACAGTCTGATTCTTGGATTGAGGCAAGCAAGCAATAGGCTTTCTGGATGGCTACAGAAAGCAAAAGAAGTAAGCTATCCAAGACAGAAGACACAGAAGAAATTAGAATCATTACTTCTTGGAAGTATTCCCAACTGATCTTTTGCTAGCAATGTCAGCATGGCTTCTTTGTTATCCTAGGTTGATTACCTATGGCTCTCACATAGTGGTTAAGAACCATCATATTGTACTTGAGCTTACATCTTAGTCCTGTCTTTTCTTTGCCTATAGAAAAGGGATAATTTAGTACCTAACTCAGAATTGTAGGGTTTTTCTTTTTTTCTTTTTTCTTTTTTTTTTTTTTTTGGTGGGGGAGTTGTCAGTTGTGGGGCTCAAACTCAGGGCCTGATTGTTATCCCTGAGTTCTTTTGCTCAAGGTTAGTTAGTGCTCTACTGCTTTGAGCCACAGCTCTACGTCTAGTTTTCTGGTGGTTAATTGGAAATAAGAGTCCAACAGACTTTTCCTGCCTGGCTGGTTTTGAAGTTTGATCGTCAGATCTCAGCCTTCTGAGGAACTACGATTACAGGTATGAGCCACCAACACCTGTATTCAGAATTGTTTTTAACTATTTAAAATTAAGTGTTAATATACAGTTCTAGTCTTGATTATTTACAGCCTCTGTTTCCAAGTTCCATAATAGCCTTCGAAGGAACATGAATTGTCTAGCAGTCTTGCACTTTGTACTGGACACAGATAATATCTCTGCCCCGAGAGCAATGTTCTTAAGCTGAGATAAGAACAGGAAATCCTCGGAGAACTCCTCATGTTATGTCTCTTTCCCCAAAAGGGAGCTCTCATCTCTGTTGAAGCTAACTTCCAAAATCCACAAAATCCAGATAATTTTTAAACCCCCAGAATGATTTTTTTGTGTGTGTGCACGCCAGATCTAAGTGCTTGAACTCAGGGCCTGAGCCTTGTCCCTGAGCTTTCTTTTGCTCAAGGGTAGCACTTTCCCACTTAGGCCACAGTTCCCTTCTGGCATTAAAAAATATTTTGGGGGGAATAATTGGAGAAAAGAATCTATGGACCTGGCACTGGTGGCTCAAGCCTATAATCCTAGCTACTCAGGAAGCTGAGATCTGAAAATCGTGGTTCCAAACCAGCCAGGGTAAGAAAGTCATTGAGACTCTTATCTCCAATTAACCACCAGAAAACCAGAAGTGACATTGTGGCTTAAGTGGTAGAGTGTTAGCCTTAAACTGAAGACCTCTGGGACAGTGCCTAGGCCCGGAGTTCAAGTCCCATGACTGACCAAAAAAAAAAAAAGTTCCCTGGTCTTTCCTGCCTGGGCTAGCTTTAAAACCCCAAACTTCAGATCTCAGCCTCCTGAGTAGCTAGGATTATAGGTATGAGCCACTAAAGCGCACCTGATTCCTTATTTCTATGCTACTCAACTTTCTTCTTCCAGGTGCTGCTCTTCATTCTTTTTGTTCCATTTTTTTCACTCACCCCTCCGATCCAGGACAAAGCCTTTGCCTCTTTCTCCCTGCCCTAGATTCCTTATTTTAAAGGCATATGTAGGAAGAGAGATTGCTCACTGGCTGAAATAGCAAAGAAGCCCATGCATTCCGTTGCTCATGCTAGGCCTAGAATTAATCTCCTGCCTCATCTTGCTCCACTTTCACCCCAGCAGGCTAAATCAAGCAATAATCCTAAAAGGAAATTTCAAGCTGTTTGTGCCTCCCCCCCACCATACTGAGAGAGGAGAGAGCAAAGCCCTTGGATCAGAGTAATCTGTTTCTAACCCACTTCCCTTGTCAGGGATTACCTCTGCAGGGGGAGGGAGATAGAAATAAATCTAACACCTTAGTGCTGGGAATTTGAGGAGGAAGCTTTAGAGTGTACTAGAGGGCTGAAGAATGGGGTCCCAAAAAGTTTGGAAGCCCCCCTGCCCATATGCTGGCACACCCTGCAGAAGGGCCTATAGAAAGGAGAAGAACAATAACAAAGAGAAATAGAGGAAGTGAATTTGACCAAGTACATTATATGCTGCATGTATAGAAATACCAAAAGGGAACCCCTTTGTACATTTAATAAGTGGTAATAAAAAGCGACACAGAAAAAAAAGGATCCATAGACTCAAAAATCAATGTTTAGTGTTTAGAAATAATAAGCACTTGATAATTACAGGGAACAAAAGAATGAAGAGTGTATCGTTTGTTGTCTGATGAAGGTTAAAAAAGAATCTCTGGAGCCAGGCGCAGGTGGCTCACACCTATAATCTTAGCTACTCAGAAGGCTGAGATCTGAGGATCAAGGTTCAAAGCCAGCCCAGGCAGGAAAGTCTGTGATAATTTTATTTCCAATTAACCACCACAAAACCGGAAATGGCGCTGTGGCTCAAGTGAGCCAAAGAGCTCAGGGACAGCACTCAGGCCCAGAGTTCAGGCCCCACATTCCTATCCTTAATGTGCACCAGGTTAAGCCTAAAATCAGCCAATCAACAAATAAAGAGGTGTGCTATGGTGGGAAGAGCTCTCGATTTGGATACCAGAGACAAGGGTTCAAATCCCACCATTGCTGCCATTGGTTTTCCCTGTCACATTAGGCAAGTCATTTTGCATCTCAGACCACTAATTTTTCTCCATTTAATATTTTAAAGTCAAACTTGGTGGCTCACACTTGTAATCCTCACTCCTTGGGAAGTGGGGATCAAGCGACTGTGCTTCCAGGATAGCCTGGCCAAAAAAAGAAAAACATTATGAGACTGGGGCTGGGGATATAGCCTAGTGGCAAGAGCGCTTGCCTCGTATACATGAAGCCCTGGGTTCGATTCCCCAGCGCCACATATACAGAAAATGGCCAGAAGTGGCACTGTGACTCAAGTGTCAGAGTGCTAGCCTTGAGCAAAAAGAAGCCAGGGACAGTGCTAAGGCCCTGAGTTCAAGGCCCAGGACTGGCAAAAAAACAACAACATTATGAGACTATCTCAACCAATGTCAGGACACAGGAGTGTGCACCTGTCATCCCATCTACATGGGGAATCACAAATAGATTGCAGGCCAGGATAGCCCAGGCATGAAGCAAGATCTTATCTTGAAAATAACCAATGCAAAAAGGGACTGGAGGAGTGACTCAAGTGGTAGATTGCTTGCTAAGCAAGCATGAGGCCCTGAGTTCAAACCCCAGAAATTTTTTTGCCAGTCCTGGGGCTTGGACTCAGGGTCTGAGCACTGTCTCTGGCTTCTTTTTGCTCAAAGCTAGCACTCCCACTTGAGCTACAGTGCCACTTCTGGCCTTTTCTGTTTATGTAGTACTAAGGAGTCGACCCCAGGGCTTCATGCATGCAAGGCAAACACTCTATCACTAGGCCACATTCCCAGCCCGGTACCACCAAATTTAAAAAAGGAAAAAAAGGTCTTTCTCTAGATCCCTAAAAGCCCAGAGTTTGGCACATTGTGAACTCCTATTAATAATGCACAAACCCATGGCTAGTTGAATGCTGACAGTGACACTTTTGAGGGTGCCTAGTGAATCAGGAACTTGGCACACATTCTACTCCTTCCTCTACTACCATGGACCCTGACATAGAAATGTCTTTGGGATGCTCTCCAGTGGCCAGGAGACAGAGTGTGAATGCAGGAACCTTCCACTAGAGGGTACCAAGGCTGCACTGGGATCTCAGGTTTCAGGGAGGCCTACAACCCAACAATTCCAGGATTTTTAAGTACTTGTGAGATTCAGAGTTCTCCATTCATTGCCTGATCTGCTCCTTAATGTGCCTTGGTAAGCTTAAGAAGTCCCTACTATTTTGCATCATTTTGATTTGATTTGACTATATTTGGCAACTGACAGACATAGACCTTGCTCCATGATTTCCAAACTCTATGAGCAAATTACTTAAGTCCACTGTGGCTCAGTGGACCCACATGTGAAATAAGGATTATAAAGCTGACCTCCTCAGAGTATACAGAAATGTGGCTGGAAGAACACAGGTACTTTATACCTGTGTTTTACTCTTTATACAATAAAAGAGAGTTCTAAGACTTGCCACAAATTAGAAATTACAGTGTTGAGTAAAGAGAGATGGGTTTACAGGATTGCTGGTTTTTGTTCTTAAATCTTACAGGTTTGGCCAGGTGCTAGTGGCTCAAGTCTGTAATCGTAATCAGTAGGCTGAGACCTGAGGATCGCTGTTCAAAGTCAACCCAGGCAGGAAAGTCTGTGAGACTCTTCTCCACTTAACCACCAGAAAACTGGAAGTGGAGCTGAGGCTCAAAGTGGTAGGGGGAAAAAAAGGAGGGAGGGCAGAGGAGTGAGATGGTTAGGCTGCTGTGAATGACAGAACATAATGAAGAGATGATGCTGAGTGTTCAGTGGCACTGTCCTGAAAACCTGCCAGATTTTTTTTGCGGGGGGTGGGGGTGGGAGGGTGTGTGTCAGTCATGGGGTGCCATCCCTGAGCTTTTTTTGCTCAAGGCTAGCAATCTACCACTTGAGCCACAGCTCAGCTTCCAGTGCGTGCGTGCGTGTGTACGTGCGTGCGTGTGTGTGTGACTGAAGATAAGAGTCTCACAGGGCTGGGGATATGGCCTAGTGGCAAGAGTGCCTGCTTCATATACATGAGGCCCTGGGTTCGATTCCCCAGCACCACATATACAGAAAATGGCCAGAAGTGGTGCTGTGGCTCAAGTGGCAGAGTGGCCTTGAGCTCAAGTGGCCTTGAGCAAAAAGAAGCCAGGGACAGTGCTCAGGCCCTGAGTCCAAGCCCCAGGACTGCCTCCCCCCCCAAAAAAAAAGTCTCACAGATTTCCTTCCTGGGGCTGGCTTGCAACCAAGATCCTCAGACCTCAGCCTCCTGAGTAGCTAGGATTACAGGCTGGTGCCACCCAGTTCTTTGGCTGCTTTCTTTATCTTTGTTTCCATGGAGCTGTGTTAACTTTCTGTTTCCTACTCACCTCATCTAGAAAGCTCTTGCATTTTGTCCTGTGTTTTCCTGAAGTGGCACAGGCCCCGCCTAATTCTGTCCTTCCCTTTTACTCTCTTTTCTCCTATACTCACTGTGGGATTTCTGAGATGGAACTGAGGTTTGGGATTGGGGAGGGACAGGGTGTCCAGGGCTTTCGTGTCAGCAGACACGTTACAGCTGTAGGGCAATCGGGTGTGTGTGTGTGAGAGAGAGAGAGAGAGAGAGAAACCACAAGGCAGAGGCCCTAGGCAAGAAGCCCAGAAGCCCGCCCCTTGGCTCCTCTCATCTCTGTCTCACCCCAGAGGTTTCCTGGCAGGAGTGGGAGAGGTTAGTATCGAGTCCTTGAGCTCTGACTCATTCTCTGGCCTAGTTGGGTGTTATGCAGTTATCTCCCAAATATCTCTCCAGGATCCTGGGCTAGCCACACCACATGACAGTGTCATCCTAGACAGGAGACACAGAAAGGAGGGAAGCAGATCACCTATTTATTTCATCCCCATCTGAGGACCCCAACAACACACACCAAGTTCATAGTCTTCATGGTTCTACTGTACTATCCTGGAGCTTCCATTGGTTATAAAATGAACAAGATCATCTTATATTACAACACAAAGGACTTGTTATGTTTCCAATTGCTTTATAGAAATAATCATATTTAACTTTGTCCAGAAAGAGTAAAATTGTTATTTTCTTTTACATGGGCAAGGGAAGAGAGTTGGGTGAGGAGAAGTAAGGAACATGGGGACCTGGAGCCAGGAAATGACTGGCCATTATCACACAGTGAGTCAGGAGCCTATCAAGTGATATAACTCAGGTTTAGTAACCTCACTCCAAATTCCATTCTTTCCTTCAGTCTACTTACTTAGAGAACCTCAGTCATACTCTAGTTGTTTTTTGTTTTTTTTTTTACTTTATAAAAGCTCTTATAATTGCCAAATTCCTGAGGGTTCAATAGGAAATCAATTCTATTATGTTTCTGGGTTTTGTATTTGGTCCTTTTCATCCTGTGGAAAATGTGAGATATAGTTTGTGTTGCCTCCTAGACAATTTGCCAAAAACAACTTTTAAAGTAATCTAATATTCAAAGAGACCAATGTACTAGGCTGTGGTCCTGAGGTTAGATCTCAAGAGACTGCGCTTTTAAATCACTTGGTGTTCAAAATTTCTAATATCCTTGTGAGTTCCTTTACCAGTAGATGTTGCCAATTATTTTCCTACTTTGATTTTATTCAAAGGTTCCAATCCCTCACAAACTAGGGTTATGCTTCCTAAAGATATTAGCTGGTTTCCAGAAAAGCAGCTTTTAGCTTTATCCCTTGGCAGAGAGAATGGAGTCATTGCACACAAGCCAGAACATTCTTTCTGCCAGAGCTCCCCATCTGGAAGAAAGGAAAAGAGTTT
The DNA here is from genome assembly GCF_023159225.1 of Perognathus longimembris pacificus. Classification (NCBI taxonomy): domain Eukaryota; kingdom Metazoa; phylum Chordata; class Mammalia; order Rodentia; family Heteromyidae; genus Perognathus; species Perognathus longimembris. The sequence goes on along the minus strand of NC_063177.1, from coordinate 36,226,828 downwards.
CAGAGTTTCCATAAAAGCTGCCTAAAGGGGAGGATGGGAGAGTGAGCCACAGAGGGAAGCTATAGCTGGAACCCCAAGCGCCGTGGTCTGAAAAGATCAGATTCCACAAGCCTGGAAACCTGGCATTATGGCACCTCTCCCTTCCTCCTAAGCTTTTGCCAAAATTTCTTCTGTTCCTTGTTTGTTTATTCATTTATTTATTTGAGACAGGGATTGTACTGTGAAATCCAGGCTGGCCTTAAACTTGTTATTCTCCTGCCTCAGCCTCTTAAAAGCTGAGATTACAGGTATGCATCACCAGGCCTAGCTTATGCCTTTATCTTTCATATATCCATATCCACCTCACTTATCTCACCACAGAAGTTTCCTTCAATTCTATAGTATTTTATTTTATTGTGCCAGTAGTAAGGCCTCCATGCTGTATCATTTGCCTTCTACCCTCAAGGCTGGCTCTCTACCAAGTGACCTATACCTCTACTTCAGGCTTTTTGTTGATTAACTGGAGATAAGAGTCTCAAAGTCTTTCCTGCCTGGGCTGGATTTGAACCATGATCCCCAGATCTCAGCCTCCTGAGTAGCTAGGATTACAGGCATGAGCCACTGGCACCCGGCCTCTTCCTCCTCTTTGTAGTACTGAGTTTGAACTCAGGGCCTTGTGCTTGCTAGGCAGATACACTACCACTTGAACAATGTTTCCAGCCCAGACTACCTATTAATACCTCTCAAAAAAACAAGGTTGCCAAAGTAGAAGGAACTTATTTCTCCATAGAACTTTTGAAAGTCCAGGGAGCTTCTGAACATAAATGTCAGTTATGTCATATTTGCATCTTAGCAAGAAAGCCCATAGCTTCCATCAGGCTTGCAAAGGCTTCTATGATCATACCTTCCATTCAGATTGCCTGCTCTGGGATAGGGTTTTAATTTAGCAATAACATATATACTTAGCATGCATAAGGTTTTGTGTTTGCTCTGCAACATAAAAAAAGAAAGTTTGCTCTGGATCATGCAGTTCAGTGTTTCTTTAGGAATGAAGTTGGAAATCCAAGTTAATTTGGAAACCTGGATTATGACCTTCATTTTCATAATGAATAAAATAGAATCTAGACTAGAATATATCAGTGTATGTTACACATAGTAAAGACATTACTTTTTTATTAATTAACATATTACTCAATACACGCACATATATCCTTTCCAATGTTGCATGTATAAAATATAAACTATCCAATCTCACTTATTTAATGAGAATTTATGGAGTACCATGTAGCAGATATTACTCTGAGGTGCAAGGATGAATGAGACATGTTTTTGGCTCAAAGGTAGCTCACATTTGGTGTGAAGAGGTATGTACACAGGAACTTGCAAAAGAATGCTAAGAGTGCTGGGTGCCAGTGTAATACTAGTTACTCAGCAGGCTGAGGTCTGAGGGTTGCTGTTCTAAGACAGCCTGGGCAGGAAAGTCTGTGAGACTCTTAACTACACTAAAACTACCACTTGAGCTACAGCTCACTTGTTCAGGGACAGTATCCAAGCCCTGAATTCAAGCCCTAGACTGGCACCAAAGGGTAAAAAAAGACAGAGGGGAGAGAGAAAGAGAGAGAGAGAGAGAGAGAGAGAGAGAGAGAGAGAGAGAGAGAGAGAGAATGGTAAGAGACTCTACAGAAGCAATCACAAGGTTCAAGGTGGTGTAAAGGACTCAGCATAACAGATCTGGGGAATTTAGGTGGAGCCACACTGGAGTCTGGAGAGATGACTAGGAATTTGCCTAATAGGGAGCTGTAAAATTCTAGGTGTAAGGATTAGCTTAGCAGTGTGAAACCACCTGGAATGGCCATGATTCTCCTGAGGTGGTGCATCATCCCTGTAATATAAAGTCCAGCTACACAGGTTACAGATGCAGGCCAGATCAGGAAGTCTGCTCCAGACAGCAGACAATCTGAATGCCCCTAGCAACTTGTCACCCAGCTCTACCTGACAGGGAACCTATGATGGCTCGTTCTGCTTTTTTTTTTTTCTTTTTCCCCTGTCCTGGGGTTTGAACTCAGGGTTTAGCATTGTTTCTGAGCTGCTTCTTCCTCAAGGCTAGCACTCTACCACTTGAGCCACAACACCACTTCTGGCTTTTTCTGTTTGTGTGGTGCTGAGGAATTAAACCCAAGGCTTCATGCATGTTAGGCAAGCACTCTACTGCTAAGCCATATTCCCATCCCCCAGCTATGTTTATTGATCAAAACAGTTGAATATGGCCAGGTATCCGTGACTCACACTTGTAATCCTAGCTAGTCAGGAGGCTGAGATCTGAGGATTGCAGTTCAAAGCCAGCCCAAGCAGGGAAGTTTGTGAGACTCTTATCTCCAATAAACTACTCCGAAAAAGCCAGACGTGGGACTGTAGCTCAAGTAGTGGGGTGCTAATTTTGAGACACAGAAGCTCAGGGACAGCACCCAGGCACTGAGTTTAAGCCTCAAGAATGGCACAAAAATAAAAAAGATAGTTGAGTATGGGCAATTTCATATTGTCTATCTTATATTTGCTGACCAGCTATTTGGGGACAGCTATTAGCACCTTAATCTTCTCTTTCCTATATTTAGTATCTCTAAATTCCATCAAATTCTTTCTCACCTCATAAAGTTACTAGATCCTCCTAACATTTATCCCTTACTAGGCACACACTAATTGCTCAATACTTTCTTAACTGGTATAGCCAGAACTAGTCAGTTCAAAATACAGTGAGATTATTATCTCTTTTGATCTGACAGGGTGTCTTCTCATGAAATGGACTGAATTTGTTTTGGTAATTTTTAAACCTTTTTCACCTAAAATTCTATCAAGCTAGTCTAGCTCCTTCCTGTACAATTGATTTCTTTTGTTTGATTATTTTAAAATCTAAATGTAGGTCTTCACTTTACCTGCATTAAATTTCATCCTGTTGATTTTGGCACTTTGTTTCATTCTATTGAGATGATTCCATCACCTTGTAACCATATGTCAAAATATCACATTGTACAACATTCATAACATTCATAATTTCATTCACAATGATTAATTTGTGAGTAAAAAAATAAAGGTTAAACTTTTTTTTCTTTTTAAAGATTAGCCAGGCTCCAGTGGCTCATGCACGTAATCCTAGCTTCTCAGGAAGCTGAGATCCTGAGGATTGAGATTCAGAGTCAGCCCAAATAGGGAAGTCTGTGAGAGACTCTTTTTGTTTGTTTGCTTGTTTGTGTGCTTGTTTGTTTGCCAGTCTTTGGGCTTGAACTCAGGGCCTGGGCACTGTCCCTGAGCTTCTTTTGCTCGATTAGCATTCTACCACTTGAGTCACAGCGCTACTTCTGACTTTTTCTTTTTTGCCAGTCCTGGGGCTTGAACTCAGGGCCTGAGCACTGTCCCTGGCTTCTTTTTGCTCAAGGTTAGCACTCTGCCACTTGAGCCACAGCACCACTTCTGGACGTTTTCTATATATGTGGTGCTGAGGAGTTGAACCCAGGGCTTCTATGTATACAATGCAAGCTCTCTTGCCACTAGGCCATATTCCCAGCCCAGGCTTTTTCTGTTTATATGATACTGAGGAATCCAACCCAGGGCTTCATGCATGCTAGACAAGCACTCTACCACTAAGCCATTGTGAGACTCTTATGTGCAATTAATCACCAGAAAACTGGAAATGGTGCTCTTGCTCAAAGTGGTAGAATACTAGCCTTGAGCAAAAAGAGCTCATGTACAGTGCCCAGGCCCTGAGTTTAAGCCCCAGGAATAACAACAGCAACAAAAAGATTATTTGAAATCTTGTTTCTATCATCCATCCAATCATTGATTTGTAAAATTGTTTACCTAGGTTGAGCAAAAAGAAGTTCAGGGACAGGGCCCAGGCCCTGAGTTCAAGCCCCAAAACCAGCACATAAAGAAACATGTTTACCTAGGGATAGTAGGCCCCATATTCTTCCTCCTTCTTTTTGTAGTACTGGAGTTTGAACTTGTCCTCGCACTTGCTAAGTGATCACTCTACTGTTTGAGTGGCTCTGCTAACTCTATACTCTTTTTTTTTTTCCTGGTCAGTTGTGGGCTGGAACTCAGGGCCTGGTGCTGTCCCTGAACATTTTCCATTCAAGGCTAATGCTCTAGCACAACTCCATTTCTGATTTTCTGGTGGTTAATTGGAGATAAGAGTCTTACAGACTTTCCTGCCTGGGTTGGCTTTGAACTATGATCCTTAGATCTCAGTCTCCTGAGTAGCTAGGAGTACAAGCATGAGCCACCAGTGCCAGGATACTAATAGTCTTTGAATTTAATGGAAAAGCTAGACAAAAGCTGTATAACTTCAGAAGCCTAGGACCTGAGGAATAAGGTTGGATGTCAGCCCAGAGAAGACAAGTCTGTGAGACTCTTATCTCTAAATAACCAACAAAAAGCTGGCATCGGAGGCATGGCTCAAGTGTTAGAGTTCCAACCATGAACAAACAAGCTGAACAAGAGCGAGAGGCTGTGAGTTCAAATCTCAATACTGACAGCAAAAAAAAAAACCACCCCAAAAACAAAAACAAACATCACCACATAACTGTTACTCAATACAAGTAGCAGAAGAGGGGTGATTCTTTCCCTGCCCATTACAAAGGGCTGTGGCTACTACTCCTATAATAGAAGACAAGCTAACAAGAGAGAAGCATAGCTGGGGGAAGGGAAGGTGGGAGAAAAATGAGGGAGGGGTAACAAGTCTGACAAGAAATATACTCACTACCTTACATATGTAACTACAGCCCCTCTGTACATCACCTTGACAATAAAATTAAATAAAAAAGAGGAGCATAGTAAATTTATTTCATCATTTGATATGACAGGAAACTAAAGACTAAAGACTCAAAGACCTAATATGAAATATATATATGCTTAGTTTTTATGGAACACCAGTAATAGTGTACTAATATGATTGATCAAATGTGATCTGTCAGGCAACGGAGCTCATGCCTATAATCCTAGTTACTCAGAGACTCAGATCTAAAGGACAACAGTTCAAAGCCAGCCCTAGCAGAAATCTCTGTTAAGATTCCATCTAAAAAACAACAACAGGGCTGGGGATATAGCCTAGTGGCAAGAGTGCCTGCCTCGGATACACGAGGCCCTAGGTTCGATTCCCCAGCACCACATATACAGAAAACGGCCAGAAGCGGCGCTGTGGCTCAAGTGGCAGAGTGCTAGCCTTGAGCGGGAAGAAGCCAGGGACAGTGCTCAGGCCCTGAGTCCAAGGCCCAGGACTGGCCAAAAAAAAAAAAAAAAAAAAACAACCAACCAGCAAAACAGTCTAGAGGCATGGTTCAAATGACAGAACACCAGTCAAACAACCAAGCTGAATAAATGGGAGGCCTTGAGTTCAGATCCCAAGGCCATAAAAGAGAAAAGAAAAGGCTATGATCTGAGTGTAATAGACTTGGTGGTGGAGGAATCCAGCAAGGCCTGTCTGTTGAGATTCTTGGCCTTTCTGTGCAGCCTTCATTGCTTCCAGGTATGAGGCAAGATTCTTTTTGGAATGGGTGGGATATCTTATGAGTTACAAGCAAACAAAGTAGGTCAGAGAATTTCTTTGTAGTCATCTCTTACACAAAAAAGTAGGGAAGAGTTAGTATTTTGAAGTTACAGCGTTAGTTTGTGGGACAGGACATTTGTACTCTTGCTCATTTCTATGACCTGCTTTAAGGAGGAGGATTCCTCACTTTTTGTGACTGGACTAGAGATAGAACAAGGGTCAAAAATGAGGAAAGCTGTTAGGCACCAGTGACTCAGGCCTGTAATCTTAGCTACTCAAAAGGCTGAGATCTAAGGATCATGATTCAAAGCCAAGCCCGGGCAGAAAAGTCTGTAAGACTCTTATCTCCAGTAAGCTACTTCCAAAAAGCTGGAGCTGTGGCTCAAGTGGTAGAGCACTAGTAAAAAGCACTTGAGTAAAAAGAAGCCCATGGACAGACCTTGAGTTCAAGGACTGGCACACATACACACTCAAGGACTTGCACGCGTACACACACATACGTGCACGCACACACACACAAAGGAAGGCAGATGATCAGAGAGAAACTTAGCTTGTGAGAGGTTTGTTTTGGGAGTTTTGTTTTTTTTTTTGCCAGTCCTGGGCCTTGGACTCAGGGCCTGAGCACTGTCCCTGGCTTCTTCTCGCTCAAGGCTAGCACTCTGCCGCTTGAGCCACAGCACCGCTTCTGGCGGTTTTCTGTATATGTGGTGCTGGGGAATCGAACCTAGGACCTCGTGTATCCGAGGCAGGCACTCTTGCCACTAGGCTATATCCCCAGCCGGGAGTTTTGTTTTCTAATCCATCCACAACTCCCAGGCATGCAGCTAGCCTTTCCTTTATCTCTCCCTCCTACCCTTCTTTCTTTCTTCCTATTTATTTATTTATTTATTCATTGGTTGATTGATTGTGGTGGTGGGAATTGAGTTCCAGGGACTTACACATGTTAAGCAAGTGTTTTACAACTATGCTACATTCCCAGCCTCCCAGGTTCATTTTCTTAATTCCATCTTTCTGCTCCTGACCCATTTATTATATAACCAGACCCACTCAGGCACCCACATCACACATTTCTGAAAGTGTACATAAACATCGCTGCATAGAAAGGAATTAAGGACCTCTCCACTTCACAAATTTTCCTAGCTCTTTCACTGAAAGCTAGCACTCTAACATTTGAGCCATACCTCTACTTCTAGCTGTTTGATAGTTAACTGGATATAAGAATCTCACAGACTTTCCTGCATGGGCTGGCTTTGAACCACCATCCTCAGATCTCAGCCTCCTGAGTAGCTAGGATTACAGGCTTCATCAATGCCTGGCTCTTCTAAGTGTTTAGACTCAGCATCTTAGACTTTTGTTCAGTTATCCTCTTTGGCTCCTTTCGTTCCTTTTAGGATAAAACTCTTTTTAGCTTGCCTGTTATTTCATAAATATGTACAACTGTGCTTCAGTCTCTTGGGGGTTATTTCGGAAGTACTGGGGTTTCAACCCTGGGTTTCACTCTTGCTCTGTTTAGCTGGTTCTACTGGACCAGCCTGGATCTTGTATAACTTCGCATAGTTAAAATATTGTATTGATACTGTTTGGACCTGGATAGGTCCCACCTACCATCCTTGTAATCCTTTTATGTAGACATTCCTCTTGGATTGGTCTACTTAAGGTCCCTATCACATTTTAACCTAACCTGATTCCTGCATTATAATTCAGGCACTGATCTCTACCTTGATTCCTAGCCTACACAGCCTGTTCTGTTAGTTAGCTTTACTCTGTTTAAAAAAAAAAAAAAAAAGACCTGATCAGTATAGAAAAAAAGAACTGCTTTAGCCAGTAACAGAGAAGATGTGGGATCACAGACGTCACAGTGGGGGACATCAGGCAAGACTTGTCCCTCTGCAAAGGTGTGGCCTCCCAGTTATGTCTCTGGGTGGATTGTCCCAGACAGGAAGGGAGCAGCTGGCATTGTCAGTTGGTCTCCTTTTTCCCTGGAACTCAGCCCACTGTGAAATTCAGGAGATGCCTGTGGCCAATTTAGGCAAGTGCTATTCAACAAACATTTATTAACTCCCTCAAATGAGCCATACACTGCTGTGTTGGAGGACAACATGACCAAGTTCCATGATTTTCAGATGAAGATTAGCACTTCAATTGCCTGTTACCTAAATGTAACAAGCACCTCAATAGCTAGAGTCTTGATTGTATTGTTTGGAGTGAGAGCTGTTGAGAGGAGGAAGGGAAAAAGGAAAGTAGGATAAGGTGCTTATCCCTGGGAGGTTTGATTCTAAGGAAACAATCCAGGTTAGGGCAAGAAGAAGTTAGGAAAGATTGCTGGCAAAGTGAGGCACCTTCTAGGGCACTGAGTTGAAGTGAACATGAGTCAAACACCTTGCCTGTGTATGTGGAATGCTAAAAGGAAGGAAAGTATGAAGGCAAGAACAGTTGGGAAAAATTCCAAGACCTATGAACATGTGTGTGTGTGTGCGCACAAGACAGAGAGAGAGAGAGAGAGAGAGAGAGAGAGAGAGAGAGAGAGAGAGAGAGAGAGAGATCTTCCTCCTATTTCTTGGCAGCTTTTCTGGAAATTAGGATAACTGATGGTAGGAAAAATTACTGAAATCACTAATGCATATTACTCTTGAACCTTTAGGTGGCTGGCTAAATAGCACCTGGATGATTCCAGAAGCTGGACTACTCTGCAGTCTTTGTTTTTCTCTTGCTCATTTGATATAGTAAGGGTATTATCAACAGTTTTGTTTTAGGTAGGAAGAGAAGTTCATTTTTTCAAGTACAATGAATAAGCCAGTCACATTGTCAACATTAACCAGGCATCTTCTTATAGAGTAAACCACTGGCTAAGAGTCCAAAGAGAGCTGAAATTTCAGAGTTTTGAGCTGATCCAAGTTCTGTGAGCTTTAGAAATTTACAACCTATCTGTATGTCATTTCTTATTTGTGTAGTGGAAAATTTTCTCTCTCAATGATACTTAGGAAAATGAAGGAATAACAAACATTTAATGCCCTTAGGAAACAATACTTGGCTGAGATTTATCTTTTACTGTTTTTAATATCTCAGATTGTTTCAGGAAAGTAAATTGACCATGGCTAACATACAGCTTTTAAAGGGATGCTAGGTACAGCTATGGGGCCTCTCTTGAGTAACTTCCTTCTCTTAACTGGGACAGAAATTCTAGCTGTTGACACAAGCCTACAAGAGCCAAAATAGAACTTAACTGTTCTACAACTTCTTGTACTCAATAGACTACACTTAGCTTTTTTTTTTTTTTCTTCAAAGCTAGGTCATTGGCCAGACACAGTGGCACAAGTCTGTAATGCCAGCACTTGGGAGACTAAGTCAGGAGGATCTCAAGTTCAAGGCCAGCCTGGGCTACAAGGTGAAACTCTGTCTCAAATATATGTATGTCTGTAGCTTATATCTGTAGCATATAAACATATATGTATATTAAATATGAGAATAGTTTAGGGAAAAATGCACTGGTGAAGTACAATTAGCCATAAAATCTGAAAATATAGGTGAATATACATAACAAGAGGCTTTTAAATGTTACAATATATTCAGTATTCAATAATATTTTGAATATGGTATATAATATATGTGTATATACATATACACACATATATATATATTTTTTGTCGGTGGTCAGTGTGGTGCTTGAACTCAGGGCCTGGGTGCTGTCCCTGAAGTGCTTTTGCTCAAGTCTAGTGCTCTACCACTTTTTTTTTGCCAGTCCTGGGGCTTGGACTCAGGGCCTGAGCACTGTCCCTGGCTTTTTTTTGCTCAAGGATAGCACTCTGCCACTTGAGCCACAGCGCCACTTCTGGCCGTTTTCGGTATATGTGGTACTGGGGAATTGAACCTAGAGCCCCTGCTCTACCACTTTGAGCCACAGTGCCACTTCTGGTGTTCTGGTGGTTAATGGGAGATAAGAGTCTCATAAGGACTTTTGTGCTTGGGCTGGCTTCAAACCGTGATCCTCAGATCTCAGTATCCTGAGTAGCTAGGATTACAGATGTGAGCCACCAACATCTGACTAAAATGATCATTATATTACTCCTTGTTAGGAATGTTTGGTTCAACATGCTTCATCAACTTGCAGCACATGCTGGGCAAATGAAGCCTTTCTGTCAGGCCCTGCCAATGAGCTTGCAGTGCCTTGTCTCAGATAGTTAACCCTGAATTTTACTAAATAAATCTTCATATTCCAAAAGAATACTGGGAGTTCAGCCTGTAAAAATTATAATGTAGCTGGGTGCCAGTGGCTCATGCCTGTAATCCTAGCTACTCAAGAGTCTGAGCTTTGGGGCTGGGAATATGGCCTAGTGGCAAGAGTGTTTGCCTCATATACATGAAGCTCTGGGTTCGATTCCTCAGCACTGTTGTGGCTCAAGTGGTAGAGTTCTAGCCTTGAGCAAAAAGAAGCCAGGGACAGTGCTCAGGCCCTGAGTCCAAGCCCCAGGACTGGCAAAAAAAAAAAAAAGTCTGAGATTTGAGTATTATAATTCAAAGCCAGCAGGGGCAGAAAAGTCGGTGAGACACTAACCACCAAAAAGCTAGAGGCAGAGCTGTGGCTCAAGTGGTAGAGTGCTTGCTTGGAGAGGAAAGAAAAGGTCAGAGACAGTGCCAAGACCCCGAGTTCAAGCTGCAGAACAGGCACAAACATAGTCTATGTTTTCAGGCTTTATAACTGTCTTATAATTTCTATAGCAATGAGTAGAGAATAGATACAAAGAAAACAGTGAAGAATCTAGAAAAAGAGAGGGGGAAGAGGAAACATATGATCATAGAAACAAAAGGGGGGCATTCACACACGTCTGTCTCTTGCAGGCTTTGTCTCTCTCTTTCTCTTAACAACACCATATATCAAAGGAAAAGATCAGTTAGCAGGACAGAGGGATAGATTAGAGAAGAAAAACTTTTTTTTTGGGCCAGTCCTGGGGCTTGAACTCAGGGCTTGGGCACTGTCCCTGAGCTTCTTTTTGCCAAAGGCTAGCACTCTACGACTTGAGCTCAAGCCCCAGGACTGGCAAAAAAGGAAGGAAGGAAGGAAGGAAGGAAGGAAGGAAGGAAGGAAGGAAGGAAGGAAGGAAGGAAGGAAGGTAAATCTTCTTTCTTTCTTTTTCAGTTTTGCTGTTTCAACTCAGGGCCTAGGCATTGTCCCCGAGCTCTTTTGCTCAAGGCTAGTGCTCTACCACTTGAGCCACAGTGCCACTTCTGGTTTTAGGGTTGTTGTTTTTTGCTTGTTTTTTGGCAATGAGTATGAAGAGGCTAAAAACACAATGTTGATATTCTTTGTCCTAGATTGTTTACTTTTTGGTGAAATTATATGTAGAGGGAGGAGATAAAAGTTTGTTTATATAGGTATTTTATATGATGGGGAAAAATGTAGCAAGAATGAGTTTTCACAACTTTTTTCTCTCTCACAAGTCAAAAAGAATGTTTTGCTGCTAGGTGAGTAAAATGAGGGTGTGGAGGCCTGGAGAAAATGAAGTGCTATTTTGATTTAATTCACATGAAAAAGGTAAAAATATTTTCAGGAACAATTTTTCCAGAGTGTTTGGGGGTAGAGGAGTTGAAAGGAAGAAGTAGAGGAAGGGAGGGGACGGAAATAGGGTATAGTTGGAGAAGAGGCCTCAAACAATTGTCATATGTGTGAGGTATTAAGAAAAAGAGGAAGAGGAGAAAAGAGGATTTCAAGTTGTGCTATGCCTCGTGAATATAACCTCCTTTTGGTTTTTATGGTGAGTAAAACCTTGTCTTCTTTCTTCTCTAACTTCCCTAGCCCCCTTCTCCTCTTCCCTTTTCAGCTTCCTCCTCTTTTTTTTTTGTCTTTGCATTCTCTTTCTCCCTCTCCTCCCTCCCTCCATCCTCCCTCCCCCACTTCTTCCTTTTTGGTGGCACTGGGGTTTGAACTCATGGCATTATACTTGCTAGGCAGATGCTCTAACACTCTACCACTTGAGCCATGTCTCCAAGCTTTTTTCCCCTGTTTTTTTTAATTTTAATTTTTTTGGTCAGTCGTGGAGCTTGAACTCAGGGTCTGGGCGCTGTCCTTGAGCTTTTTCACTCAGAGCTAGTGCTCTACCACTTTGAACCACAGCACCACTTCCAATTTTCTGGTGGTTAATTAGCGATAAGTCTGTCATGAACTTTCCTGCTTGGGTTGACTTTGAACCACGATCCTCAAATCTCAGCCTCCTGAGTAGCTAAGATTACAGGTGTGAGCCACTGGTACCTGGCTTGCTCTGATTATTTTTGAGATAGGGTTCCCTTTCTGCCTAGGCTATGAACCTCCTATTTATACTTCTTTCTATAGCTAAGTGACAGGTAAATGCTATCATGCTCAGTTTTTTCCATTGGGATAGGTCTCATAAACTTTTTTTTTTTTCCCAAGTAAAAAATTGAATTTTCTGGGGGCGGGGAATGTGGCTTAGTGGTAGAGTGCTTGTCTAGCATGCATGAGGTCCTGGGTTTGATTCCTCAGTACCACATAAACAAAAAATAATACTAAAATTATATTTAAAATGGAATTTCTTTCAGTTTCTACTTGCCAAATAGCTAGAAGTACATGCAAGAACTACCTGTGCCTGGCTGTATGTACTGTCTTCATAAATGTTGTAGTGAAGTTTCTTTCAAATCTTAGCCTGAGTTCCTCATCAATTTGGTTGTTATATGAGTTATACTGAAAACAGTAAAGAAAAAAGAAAGAAAGGAAATACTTAAAATAGCCAAAAAGAGGAAATTATGTAAATATATTGGCCACATATCTGTAGCTATAAATCATACCCCAAATACTTAATATTATGAATATTTTAAGTGAAATAGATAGGTTATCTATCTGGTGTGTGTGTGTGTGTGTGTGTGTGTGTGTGTGTGTGTGAGCATCTGTCTATCTGTCTGTCTGAATATTATGTAAGTACATAAAAAGATTTTTAAAAAGATAGGCAGTATACCAAAAAGTTAACGACGATATTTCAGAAATTGCTGATTATTCTTAACATTCATCTACATGTTCTGAATCCTCTAGGTAAGTACTGGGTAATACATTTCACAATAAACTTAAAAACTAGGGGGAAAGGGGGAGGGGGGAGGGGGGGATGAGGGACGAGGTAACAAACAGTATAAGAAATGTATCCAATGCCTAATGTATGAAACTGTAACCTCTCTGCACATCAGTTTGATAATAAAAATTTGAAAGAAAAAAAATAAACTTAAAAACTAAGTAGCACAAGAACCACATACATGGGCTGGGATGTAGCTCAGTGGCAAAGCACTTGCCTAGCAAGTACAACATCCTAGGTTCAATCCCTAGTATCAAAGGGGGGGAAAAAAAGAACCACATACAGTTCCAAGAAAAAAAAATTCAGAAGAGGGCTGGGAATATGGCCTAGTGGTAGAGCACTTGCCTCGTATACATGAAGCCCTGGGTTCGATTCCCCAGCACCACATATATAGAAAATGGCCAGAAGGGGCGCTGTGGCTCAAGTGGTAGAGTGCTAGCCTTGAGCAAAAAGAAGCCAGGGACAGTGCTCAGGCCCTGAGTTCAAGCCCCAGGACTGGCCAAAAAAAAAAAAATACAGAAGAATTAATTTTCATTCTTGAAGGAGGAACAGAAATTTTAGCAGGTGGAATAAAAGAAAAAAAATGGGCTTTCTCAAAATTTTACATTTCTTTTCAATAAGAGACGCTACTAAGAAAATAAATACGTGGACCAACAAATGTATGCGAAAAAGCCATAGTATGTATTCCTGACAAAGGATTCATATAGATAATATAAGGAATACTTATAAACCAACAACAAAAAAGAACTATTCAATTTAAATATAAGCCAAAGAAGCTAGGCACTAGTGGCTCATGTCTGTAATCCTTGCTACTCAGGTGGCTGAGATCTGAGGATCACAGTTCAAAGTCAGCCTGGGCAAGAAAGTCCATGAGACTCTGATCTCCAATTAACCACCAGAAACCTGGAAGTGGAGTGGTGGCTCAAAGTGGCAAAAGAGCTCAGGGATAGCCCCCAAGCTCAGAGTTCATGCCCCATGACTGAAAAAAAAAAAAAAGGGGGGGCCAAAGGCCTGAACAAATCCTTCACAAAATTACATAAACTACCAGTAAGACAGGAAAAGGCACTGGCAGTAACTGTTATGATGTGTCATCCAGATTCTCCTTTCAGAATGAAAGACTTCCTCAGCTGTTGGGAAGGCTGCCAGGAAACAGCCCTCAACTGTCAGTCCACTTCAGTGACTGCCTCAGCTGAAGAGTCCCGACTTGTTTAAGGTCACTTCCTCTTCTCACAGTGGCCTTTACCCAATGACTAATCAACATAGGTATCTAGAGGTCCCGCCCCTTTCCCAAACTCAGAACTGACTTGAAAAGGCATTCCAGGTTCAGTTCTCTCTGAGCCAACTGAGGCTTCTGAGACAGTATTCCAGCTTAACTTCTTCCTCTGACCAATTGTGCTTCAGTCTCTTCCCTTCAAGTATGGTTTGAATGTATCCTCCAAAATCTCATATTTTGGACATTTAATCCTTGATATGATGTAGATATGATTTGAGTGTGTATGTCAAAGGTTTGTATCTTAAAAATTTGGCCATCTGTGTGACAATATGAGAGGTAGTGGGACCTTTAATAGATGGGGCCTAACAGAAGATGGTTCATTTGGGAGAGTGCCTTCAGAAGAGATTAATGTAGTTATCAAAGAATCCTGCTTCAGCCTGGTATTGGTGGCTCATACCTATAATCCTAGCTACTCAGGAGGCTGAGATCTGAGGATCAAAGTTTAAAGCCAATGCCAGCAGGAAAATCTGTGAGACTCTTATCTCCAGTTAATCACCTAAAAACCAGCAGTGGGGCTATTGGTCAAAATGGTAGAGAGCAAGACTTGAGAACAAAAGCTCAAGATTGGCCAGGTGCTGGTGGCTCATGCCTGTTAACCTAGCAACTCAGGAGGCTGAGATCTGAGGATCAAGATTAGAACCCACCCAGCACAGGAAAGTCCAGGAGACTCTTATCTCCAATTAGCCATCAGACAACCGGAAGTGGTTCTGTGGGTCAAAGTAGTAAGGCGTTATCCTTGAGTGAAAAAGCTCAGGGATTAGCACCCAGGCCCTGAGTTCAAGTCCCATGACTGACAAAAAGAAAAAAGCTTAGAGGACAGTGCCCAGGCCCTGAGTTCAAACCCTGAAACTGACAAAAACAAAAAACAAAAAACAAAACCCCAAATCCTGTTTTTGTTTTTGTTTGCTGGTCCTTGGGCTTGAAGTCAGGACCTGGGTGCTCACTGTCCCTGAGCCTCTTTGTGCTCTACCACTTGACCCACAGCACCACTTCTGGCTTTTTCTGAGTAGTTTATTGGACATAAGACTCTTAAAGACTTTCCTGCCCAGGCTGGCTTCCAACTGTGATCCTCAGATCTCAGCCTCCTGAATAGCTAGTATTACAGATGTGAGCCATCAGTGCCCTACTTGTTTTTCTTTCATCCTTTTCCTTCTTTCCTTCCTTCCTCCCTTCCTCTCCCCCCCCCCACTTCCTCCCTTCCCTTCCCTTCCTTTTCCTTCTTTGAATGAATTGCTATATAGCAAGGCCAGCCTACAGGTTTGGGCCCTTCTACACATAGCAATTTGTTTTCCTTTCTGATTCTTTACCATGTTGTAATGCAGCCAGGGGGATTCTACCAGCCTCTGAATACATGGAGCACCTGATCTCTGATTTAGCATTCCAAAATCATGAGCTGAATACACTTCCTTTTTTAGCTGGCTGTAAAGTAGTAAAGAGCTTTCCTAGCAAGTGGGGAGGCTCTAATTTCAAACCCCAGTACAACCAAAAATCAACAAAAGCAACCTCTCTTTAACAAAAGTAAGGGAAGGGGTGATATTGTCCAAAAAGAAATATACTCTTTACCTGACGTACATAACTGGAACCCCTCTGTACGTGACCTTTATGATAACAATAAATGTTAGTAATAATAATAAAAGAAATGCAGAAAAAACACAACCTCTTTTTTTTTTTTTTTAATGTGTTTAGCTACTGAATACAGACAGTGTATGTCTATAAAGGGCCTAGGTGCTGCTCCTTAGCTCTTTCACTCAAGGCTAGTACTCCACAGCTTCTCTTCTGGTGTTCTGGTTGTTAATTGGAGATAAGAATTTCATGGAAGCCACGTGCTGGTGTCTCATGCCTGTAATTCTAGCTACTCAGGATATTGAGATCTGAGGATCTGGTCAGGAAGTCTGAGAGACTCTTATCTCCAGAAAAAGCTCAGAAAAAGCTGGAAGTGGCTCTGTGGCTCAAGTGGTAGTATACTATCTTTGAGCAAAAGAAACTCAGGGATACCAGACAATATGTTGTAAACTAACTGTACAATTCGGGGGAGGAGGGATAAGGGAGGAGGGAAAATGGGAGAAGAATGAGGGAAGGGGTAAAAAGTTGAACAAGAAATGTACTCACTACCTAACATATGTAACTATAATCCCTCTATACTTCACCTTGACAATATTTTTTTTTTTGCCAGTCCTAGGCCTTGAACTCAGGGCCTGAGCACTGTCCCTGGCTTCATTTTTGCTCAAGGCTAGCACTCTGCCACTTGAGCCACAGCGCCACTTCTGGCCATTTTCTGTATATGTGGTGCTGAGGAATCGAACCCAGGGCCTCATGTATACAAGGCAAGCACGCCACTAGGCAATATTCCCAGCCCCGACAATAAAAATTTTTAAAAAAGAAAAGAAAGAAAAAACTCAGGGATAACTTCCAGGCCCAGAGATCAAGCCCCAGGACTGGAAAAAAAAAGTCTAAACTTTGATATTTACAGGAGTGGCAGATCATGTCTTGATGCCTGCCTGTACCATTTTCAGACAAGTCAAAATGCTAAAAGTATATTAAGATAGTAGCAGTGGTAGAGAAAGAAGTGAAAAATAATCATTAGTTTCCCAGTATGGTACATCAGCCCTTGGCTTGTAGCTGACATAATCTTGCCAATATCACTCTCAAACTAATTTTTTACAAAAGATAGCACTCTTACCACCCCTATTCTGATCATGGGTATTTGATCTCAGATACAGTATTTAAAGTATTTGAAAAATCTGGAGAGGCAAGTTGATTTTTATGGAGCTAATTGACATTAACGTATGATGTTTTCCACAAGGTGAATACACCAGGGTACAAGAAAACCAGAACAGAGTCAGAGAATCCTTTCAAGGGTTTTACAGCCTGGAAAATTAGACGTGACAGAGTGCCAATCAGCTCTTAAGAAAAATGTTGTTGGAACACACAAAGCTATTTTAAAATTCCCTTTTTATGAAATCAACCAATTCAAAAGTCACTGGGGTGTAATCTACAAAATCTGACAGCAGAAAGGACTAGTAGGGTTTCTAGATTTAGCAAGTAAAAAATACAGAATATATTTCAGATAAGCAATGAGTACTTCTTACTATGAATATGAATCCTACTTATTGTGGTGGTACAGGGATTTAAACTCGGCCCTTTTGATTGCTAGGCAAGCACTCTGCTACTTGAGCCATAATTCCCCACTCTTTTGCTTTCACTTTATTTTTATGGTGCTGAGGACTGAATTCAGAGCCATGCACTTGCTAAACAAGCACTCTTCCACTGAGCTAAATCCCCAACCCCTGGGTTTCACTCTTTGGCTTGGCTGGACCATGATCCTATCTACACTTCCCACATAGCTAGGATGTCAGGTGCATGCCACCATACTCAGCTTTTTGTTGTTAAAAGGGTCTTAGGAACTTTTTGTCTGGGTTTTCCTTGAACTTAGATCCTTCCTCTCTCTGCTTTCCAAGTACCTGTGATTACCAGGACAAGCCACCACATCCAGCTCTTATTTTTAAAAAATGAATCTCTTACATATATTATATGAATATATATGTGTAATATATATGTATATGTGCATACATATATATTTTTTTCATTTGTTTGTTTGCCAGTCCTAGGGCTTGAACTCAGGGCCTGGGCTCTGTCCCTGAGCCTCTTTGTGCTCAAGGCTAGAGTTACTTGAGCCACTGCATCACTTCTGGCTTTTTCTGTGTATGTGGTACTGGGGAATCAAACCCAAGGAGGGCTTCATGCATGTTAGGCAAGCACTCCAGCACTAAGCCACATTCCCAGCACTTAATCGCTAACTTTTAATTTTTATTTTATTTATTTATTTATTTATTTTTTTGCCAGCCTTGGAGCTTGCCTCAGGGCCTGAGCACTGTCCCTGGCTTCTTTTTGCTCAAGGCTAGCAACTCTACCACTTGAGCCATAGCGCCACTTCTAGCTTTTTCTGTTTATGTGGTACTGAGGAATTGAACCCAGGGCTTTATGCCTGCTAGGCAAGCATTTTACTACTAAGCTACGTTCCCAGCCCTTACTGTATATTTTTAGTACAAGTATGTTCCGTGAAATACTTGAGATAGGAAGTGGCGCTGTGGCTCAAGTGAGCACTAACCTTGAACTGAAGAACTCAGGGACAGCACCCAGGCTCAGAGTTCAAGTCCCACGACCAACCAAAAAAAAAAAAAAAAGAGAGAGAGAGAGAGAGAGAGAGAAAGAAATTCTTGAGATACACTTTGGCTAAAAAGCTATTGGTTCTTTTTTGGTTCTTTTTTTTGAAATTCAAATTTAACTATATACCTTTTTTGATTAGCTGCCAAATAAAAAAAACTGTTATTATAAAGGTAATGTACAGATGGTTTAATTTTTCTTTTTGTAATCACAGTACTAGAAAGAATTTTTTGGTCTAGTTCTTAGCTCTTTCATTATTACTCTAGAACAAGAGACCAAAACCTGGCTGATGAGAATGTGGTTATTACAGCAAATTCTGAAGTTAGCCATGATCATGGTAAAAAGAAAATTGAATCTTTCTTCTGCTCCATGAATTTCCACTGTATCCATGGATTTCTACCATCTTTTACACTGTGAGAAACATTTACATATTTTCAATTACTCAGAGTGCCAATAGATTCATTGTACCAAATAGTGTTAATTCATTTGGATGGGTTGGTTTAAGTTTGTTTGTGCAGGGGCTAAGAGCCTAGGATTAAACATACAGATTTATGAACCTAGAGAACTTGTTTCTCTTGCTAGGTTTGCTATTCCTAGGTTTGCAATGAGAAGAGTTGATTTCGCAAAGCAGTTTGAAGACTTCAAAAATGCTGATGTTCTAATGAAGTCATCCCCACCTCTTTCAGTAAAGGATTACTCTATAGTTTGGCTTTGTAACACTTGTCATACATTGTCAGATCTGCAGGGTAGACGCCTGAAGTACTATTAGCCCAGGGTGGGTTGAAAACAGCAGTGCTGCGCTGAGTCTGGTTGAAACACTCTGGGAGAGGGCATTCTTTTCAGCATCAGCTGGTGCTCTGTAGCCTGAGATTCTATTACTCTCATTTGAGCTGCCTAGTTATTTCAGCAATCAGATCTTTCTGTCTCCTTCTTTTTATCTGACCTTGACACCAGCTTTTCATGTGCCCTCTTTGCCTTGACTCTGAGGCATATAATCTTTTCATTTTCTTTAAACTCATGCATATTAGAGTTACTGAGACATTTACATGGCTTATGACAACAGTGGAGAATATTTGCAGTCAGAAGTGTCCTACAAAATCTAGGGCATAGGTGGTCTGTCTTTTATTTTAACCTCTGTCAGTTACCTAGGACAAGGATATTTGGAAAGGCGATAGGGCTGGAAATCAGAAACCCTTTTTATCATGGCTCCAGTCTGCTTTGCAGTTAGCCTTGGGCAAATTGCTGCCTTTTTGTAAATCTTATATCAGTTGCTCCTTTCCTTTTATTTAAAGAATCTACAACAATAATAAAAAATAAAAGGAACTCATTTCCAGCTTACTTTGATTATCCTTAAAATTCAACTTATGAATCTTAGGCTTTGTAACATAGCACATTAGATTTTTTTCTATTCCTTTTGAAAAGGGAAAAATAGTCATGGAAAACAAAGGCCTTGAAGATTTTGCCATTTGAATTCCTTGAGGTATTTTTGTGTATGTGGAACAATGGCAGGATTGAACCCAGAGCCTCAAAACATGCTAGTAAAGTGTTCTACCACTGAGCTACATCCCCAGCTTAATTCCTTGTTTACAAGAAGGATGAAGTGTGCCAACTTTCAGGTCTGCAACTTGTAAAAATTTATATTAGAACCCAACCTGGATAGAAGTTCTCCAAAACTGTCTCATGTGAGTGTGCATACACCAGTATTGGAGCTTGAACTCAGGGGACTTATGCTCTTGTCTTGTTGGCTCACAGCTAGCATTACATTACTACAGTGACATCTCCAGTCCTGCATTTTACTGTTTAATTAGAAACAAAGTCTTTCAGACTTTTCTGCCAGTGCTGGCTTTGGATGATGAACCTTCTCGTCTCAGCCTCCTGAGTAGCTACTATTACAGATCTGAGGTACTGGTGCCCAGCTCCTAAACTACTCTTGAATGGTTTGTACTTTTTTGTCTAAAGAATGTTGTCTAATTTTTTTTATTAATGATTTGCCCTAATTCCTGATGTCAGGTCTTGATGTCAAGTCCCATGGGTATCTGTGCTATGCTTCATTCTCAGTGAATGTATATTTTATACAGTGTGATCGCACTTTCAACTAAAATAGACCATATCCAGAAACCCGCTGGTCTAAGTTTCCAGGGCTAAAGAAAATGAGCAGTTTGAATGATGTTTGTCTCTTTGGCTACCATACAACACAGACATGTTACTATTTAAATTTCATTAAAAATATAAAGGCAGCTCCAGTTCCCAGAAGCTGGCCTCCATGTCGATTACTTTCTGAGGAAATATGTAACATCTGAAAATGAATGGATCTTAGTTAGTTACCTTACAGTCTCTCTTTAGCTCTAGCATTATTTGTTTACTAGGGACAAGGTGACTTTTAGTTGAGTCCTGTGAATAAACAGGTCACAAGTCAATTTCTAATTTCCCCTATGTTCTTAAGTTTGTGTTAATCTTGACTCCTAAGTAAACTCAATAGGGAGGCTAGCAGCAGAAGAGTCTCATTCTCAGTTATCTATGTGGCTGAGACAACAAGGGAAATTGCTGTTGTAAAATCACAGCCCACAGAAGAGAATCTACCAGGATGGCGGGCAGGCCTCAATGTCCGGGATTTTTTTCCTCTTTACCCCACCCTCAATCGGGGGCTGGACAAGGGTCAAGCTTATTTTTCTCAGTTGGCATGGGATCAGATAGTGAGGACTAATTCTTGTCAGAGACTTAAGAAGCAAACAGAAATAGAGCCAAAGAGGGAGAAACTGAGGCCTTGATGTTTTTTTTGCCAAGCTGTTGAGGCTTCTTATCCTCTTGGCTACTTAGTCTACTGATTTGATCAACTTGAGCCCACAGTGAGCTTTTTTCTTTTTCTTATTTTTCTTTTGAAGTAAGGGCAAACTTCATTGTGAATATAACACAAACACACTAGCTTCAGAACACTGAAACCTTTAAAGACTTGGGATTCCACAAGAAATGTTGCAGTAGCATTCCAGAGACCCACGCATCAGATGCATTCTTGCTTGCAGCAGAGGGTGCTGGTTTTATCCCCCAATCCACATTCTGCAAAGTCCTGGTGGCTGGCTAACCCTTCTTGACAGGTCATAGCCAAACAGGCTCATCTCACTGTAAGAATCACCAATGAAGGGGCTGAGTTTAAGTGATCTAGCTGCTAGTCATTCAGGATCAGGCTCAGTGAATAAAATCTGAAGTAGTGGTAGTGAGAAGGGACAAAAGTACTGAAAAGGGGAAAAAAAAACAGACGGGGGGGGGCTGGGGAAGGGAAGCAGGACAGGTGGAAGTGTATGACTTCTTCAATTTTCTGATGGGAAGATACTAAGAAAAATAGAAATCTTTTGGACCAGATAGGACCTTTTTTGGCTATAGTTGTCATATTACCACTCTCAAATAAATCTCTGTTCTTTCTCTCCCTCTCTCCATGTCATTATATATTATACATATTATTACATATTATATACAGTGTATAATATATGCATATTATATAGTTACACATCAATTTAGTAATAATACTCTGAGAAGCATATTGAATTAACTTATTTCCCTTACATGAAAAACACAGGATGCAGGGGAAACATTCCATCTACCCACATTTCCAACTGTCATTCCAACAGCCATTTTATTTCCAGGAAAGAGTCAAGGCTGGGGTCTATGGTATCTATTTTCTATGGATTGCGCTCCACATTTTTGTGTGCCTCGCTTTTGGAATCCTTTCATCATATTCCGAAGGTAAGACTTATGTTAAGAGAATTAGAGTTGTAGTTTCGACGCTTGAAATGGCCAGTGAAGCCCATAAGTTCTAACTCAGGAAGACAAATAGTAACTCTGGCAGTACTTTGTTTTGCTCTAACAATGGTGGATTTTGTAATGGTCTCTCAAATTCTTTGTTTTGGCTCCTTTATCCAACTCCTTTATATTTCTTTGCTTTGAAAGATTCAAAGAAACATCTTCCAATGACTTACATTTGTCCTATAAATATTTTACTCCATTTTTTTGGTTTTTATTCGTTGGGCTTGAACTCAGGGTATGGGCACTCTGCCTGAGCTTTTTCACTCAACACTAGCACTCTGGTGCATTGAGCCACAGCACCACTTCTGATTTTCTAGTGGTTAATTGGAGATAAGAGTCTCACAGACATTCCTGCCCAGGCTGACATCAAACTGCAATCCTGAGATCTCAGCTTCCTGAGTAGCTAGGAATACAGGCATGAGCCATCAGCACCCAGCTTCCATTTTTTTTTTTTAACGAAGAATCGTGTGTGAGTGCATGTGTGCACGTGTATGTGTGCCAATATTGGCTTGAACTCGAGGCCTCACCCTCTTACTTGCCTTTTTCATTAAGGCTCTACCACTTGAAACCACACCTCCACTTTTAGCTTCTTTTGCTGGTTAATTGGATTTAAGAGTCTCAGGGACTTTTCTGCCTGGACTGACTTCAAATGTGATCCTCAGATCTCAGCCTCCTGAGTAGCTAGGATTATAGATGTGAGCCACTGGCAACTGGCATGAAGACCATTTTGACATAAGGACAGGTGTTTATTTATTTTTATTGTTGTTCTAAAAATTCTCAAACCATAAATGAACATGCTAAGCAAGTGCTTTATCACAAAGCTACTTCCCTAACTTTCTTTTTATTGAAATTTATGGACTTGCACAGGTTTTTCATTAGTTGATTTCCAAGGGCTTGGTACACAGAAGCCTAGAAATGTTAGAAGTAGGAGTAATGGACTTCAGACTAATGTCTGGAGACATTATTGACTTTCCTATGCCTTCAGAAGCACCATGGAAGGAAATGAGTTTAAGAAAGCCCTTGAGGGCTGGGAATGTGGCTTAGTGGTAGAGTGCTTGCCTAGCATACATAAAACCCTGGGTTTTATTCCTCAGTACCACATAAACAGAAAAGGTTAGAAGTGGCACTGTGGCTCAAGTGATAGAGTGCTAGCCTTGAGCAAAAGAAGCTCAGAGGTAGTGCTCAGGTTCTGAGTTAAAGCCCCAGGACTCTTCTACTGAGCTACATTCTCAGTCCATGTGTGCTTTTGCTTTTAATTTTATTTCTGATTCTATAAAAGAAGATTGTATCTACTCTTAAATCCACACAGTGTCTTTGTGGATTACATCTTGTACATAAAGAAAAGCCTCCAGACTGATGAAAATACTCTTAGTCAATTGGTCAGTCAGTACAAAAAAAATTGATATGTGCTTTGTGTAGGGTCCACTACTGACAGTAATGTGAGAGTGATAAAATAACTCGAAAGTTTTTTTTGTTTTGTTTTTCCTTTTTGGTACACTCAGGGACATTGCCTGCTAAAGCACTGGTCTACACCTCCAATTCTTGTTTGTACTGGTTATTCTGAGACAGGGTCTCCATTTCTGTCTGGGTGCATGCTTGGAGTTCCATCCTCTTGTTTTACCTTCCTTGTGGTTTCTGGGATGACAGCATGCATCACTATGTTCAGCTATCGGATGAGAAGGTGTCTCACAAAATTTTGCCTCAGCTAACCTTGAACCCTGAACCTACTGATCTCAGCCTCATAAGTAGGTAGAATTATGGGTATGAGCCACCATGCTTATCCAGAAATAAGAATGCAAGCTCTTACTAGTAGTATATTTTGAAAACAACAATGAAAACAAATTAAAGATACAATTATAGAACAGAAGAATAAGTACAGATAAATCAGCAAAAATCAGTACTTGTGAGTGAATGGGAAAGGGGTTAGAGTTGGGTGGAGTCAGTCAGTAGGGCTTTCTGGAAAAGGTAAGTTTTAAAGAAGAAGGGAGGGGCATAGACTTGCCCAAAAGGATGATGAGTTCATTCCAGCAATATGCATGAACAATGCTAGAAAAGAAAGAATGAGCAAGCAGTAAGGGATGAGAAACAACCAGGTTGGTTCCTACATACTAGAAAATTTATGTTTAAGAGGATGACAAAACAAAAGTGTAGGAAAATGTTAAGAATAATTAGTGGACAGCCTTAAATGGTTATGAATCAAATTTGCCTTGACAGACAAGAGGGAGCTAGTTAGGTTCTTGCATAATGAAATTGACATTTTAAGAAGCGGAGACACAGATGGATTAGAACATAACAAAACTGGAGTTAGAACTATAGAGATGCTACTCTAAAGCTGTAGAAGAGAGATAAAAATTGCCTGGGTCCCAATTCCAAACCTACCAGTTTTTATCCTAAGACTTTGGGCAAGCCTTTGGACTTCTTGGTGCCTATTTGTGCATCTGTAAAACAGCACTGCCCACCTCACAGAATTTCTCAGATGATTAAAGGAGTATGTGAAAGTGTTTAGCAAGCAGTTAGCAATAATAGTTAAATTACTATTTTATGTTATTTATGTTAAATGTTTATTATGTTAAATTATTTTGTTTCTGTGACTGAAGTAGTGGTAGAAATGCATCCATTTAGGTCAAAACGATTCAGCTTTCCTTGTAAACTTAGCACATATAATTCAGAGTATAACAGGGCAGGCTAGTGTTCAAAACTGCTGCCAAATACAATAAGAATGAGTTACATACATATGACTCTTGGTCACTTGAATTGTAACCAATGAGAATTGAGATAGGATGAAAATGTAAAATATACACTGAATTTCAAAGTCTGGATAAAAAAAGAAGTAAACTATCTCAGTGCTATGTGTGTGTGGATTCTAGGACTTGAAGTAAGGACTTGCTGGGCACAGTCCTTCAGTTTTTTGCTCAAGGCTGGCATTCTACCACCTGAGCCATAACATCACTTTGGGCTTTTTTATGGCTAATTGGACATAAAGTCTCATGGACTTTTTCTACGCAGGCTAACTTTGGACCTTAATCTTCAGATCTCAGTCTCCTGAGTAGTTAGGATTTACAGGCATGAGCCATTGGTGTCCAATGCTTTCAAAATTAGCTGAGTTTTAGTCCAGGCAGCAAAGTCCATAAGACTGTCTCAACTTAACCACCAGAAAATGAGAAGTGGACTGTGGCTCAAAGTGGTAGAACACTAGCCTTGTGTGAAAAAGCTCAAGGACAGCACCTAGGCCCTGAGTTCAAGCCACATGACTGACCAAAGAAAAAAAAATTAGCTGAGTTAGGTGGTGTGCCTTTGTAGTCCCAGCACTTTGGGAAGCTGAGGCAGGAGGATGGACAGTTTGAATCCAGCCTAGTGCACATGGTGGTATCCTACAACAACATACAAAAAAAAAACCCCAGCCACTTCAAAAACATTACATGTTGGAATACTTTTTTAGGTGTGTAAGGTTAAGATGTATTAATTTTACCTGTTTTCTTTTTACTCTTTTGTGATATGGCCATTAGAAAAAAATTAATTCCACCTAGGGACCTACACTATATTTCTGACAGTGCTGGTCCTGTGCAACATTTTGTATTGAGTTTTGGAAGTTAAACTGATTCTGAGAGGTTTCTATAAAAATATATGGTGGGCTGGGAATATGGCCTAGTGGCAAAAGTGCTTGCCTCGTATACATGAAACCCTGGGTTCGATTCCCCAGCACCACATATATAGAAAACGGCCAGAAGTGGCGCTGTGGCTCAAGTGGCAGAGTGCTAGCCTTGAGCAAGAAGAAGCCAGGAATAGTGCTCAGGCCCTGAGTCCAAGGCCCAGGACTGGCCAAAAAATAAATAAATAAATAAATAAAAATTATATATATATATATATATAGCTTAGGGACTGGGAATGTGGCTTAGTGGTAGAGTGCTTGGCTTGCATGCATGAAGCCCTAGGTTTGATTCTTCAGTACCACATAAACAGAAAAAGCTGGAAATGATATTGTGGCTCAAGTGGTAGAGTGCTAGTCTTTTTTGGTTTGTTTGTTTTTTTTGCCAGTCCTGGGCCTTGGACCCAGGGCCTGAGCACTGTCCCTGGCTTCTCTTTGCTCAAGGCTAGCACTCTGTCACTTGAGTCACAGCGCCACTTCTGGCCATTTTCTGTCTATGTGGTGCTGGGGAATCGAACCCAGGGCTTCAAGTATATGAGGCAAGCGCTCTTGCCACTAGGCCATACCACCAGCCCAGAGTGCTAGTCTTGAGCACAGAGAGGCTCAGGGACAGAGCCCAGACCCTGAGTTTAAGCTCCAGGACTGGCAAAAAAAAAAGAAGAAAAAAAAAAGGTTAAAAGAATATGTTTTGTTTAGATTAATCCCTTTGTTCTTGACACTTGTTCATATATAGATCTGAGCTTGTGGGATATCTACAGAATGGAGGGAGCAATAGCCAGCTCATCAGTAAGTCACAATTGGCAAAGGGTCTTTTTGGTTTAAAAAGGAGGAAGCAAAGACAGAAACTGGAAAAGGGGCTGGGCAGCGTAGCTGAGTGTGGCAAAATGCTTGCCTGATATGTTCAAGGCCCCTGGTTACTCCAAAAAAAGGAATAACACGTTATTTTTTTTTATTAGTTTACCTTACTTATACAGAGAGGGGGATTTCATTGCTACATTCCCGCATGTTTTACAACCTACTTCAATCTCAACCATTCTGTGACTCTTCCTTTCTTCCCCTTTTCCCCTAAACAAAAGAATTTCAAAGGATTTCACTGTTCTGCTTTCATACTTGCAAACAATCCACTTCGACCTTATTCAAACTCATCCATCTTCCTTTGTAACACTTCAAACATTACATCATAGGTACAACAATCTTCCAAAGTTTTGTTCAAGGTCCAAGTGTCATTGGCTGAAGTAACTTGGATTATAGATTACAAAAAAAAATCCCCCCCCCCCCCCAATCTTCTCTTGAGCTTGATATTTAAAGCCGGAACGAGGCCCCTGGGGTCAGAGTTTCCAGCTGATACCAAGGGAGAACGTAGCTTGGGGTCTGCTTTGAATTGCCCTATTAACGTGTTCCCACCATAGCTGACCTGGCCAAGCGGGAAGGCCTCCGCTGCCCCCGGCGGCTCCAGCCCCTCCGGCCTGCCCCTCCACTCTGCCAGCTCTTCCGGGCTGTGTCCCCGGCTCGCAGGCCGCCCCTCCTTCCCCCAGCAGCCCCGGACAGGTGCAGCGCCAGGATCCGCCTCGCGCCCTCCGGCCCGCCGGCCGCGCCCTCGCCGCCCCGCCCCCTGCGCCGCGCACGCGCTCCGCGGGGGCGCGCCCGGCCGCGGGGCCGCGCACGCAGCTACCGCTGCCGCCGCCTCCCTCCTTCCCTCCCTCCCTTCCTCCCTCCCTTCTTGCGGGCCCTCCTCCCCTTCCCTCCCCTCCGCCCCCTTCCCCGTAGGCAGTCTGCCCGCCCGCCCGCCCGCTCGCTCGCACAGCCGCCCTCCCGGCCCCTGGCGCTCGGGCTGGGTCTCTGCCCCCCGCCCCCAGGCTCTCCCGGTGGCTCTCCTCCGGCGGTCGCCCGCGCTCGGTGGATGTGGCTGGCCGCCGCCGCCCCCTCCCTCGCTCGCCGCCTGCTCTTCCTCGGCCCTCCGCCTCCTCCCCTCCTCCTTCTCCTCCTCAGCCGCTCCTTTCGCCGCCGCCGCCGCCGCCTCCACCTCCACAGCCTGGGCCTCGCCGAGATGCCGGAGAAGAGGCCCTTCGAGCGGCTGCCTGCCGATGTGTCTCCCATCAACTACAGCCTTTGCCTCAAGCCCGACTTGCTGGACTTCACCTTCGAGGGCAAGCTGGAGGCCGCCGCCCAGGTACGGCGACCCTCGGGCGCCGGGGGCGAGCTGCGGGCGAGTAGTTAGGCCGCGCCGGCGGGCTGGGCTGGGCTGGGGTGGGGGTGGGGGTGGGGGGCGGCCGGGAGGGCGAGTCGGCCGCAGGGCGGCCCCGGCACTGGCGCGCCCCTCCGGGCGGCCGGCGGGCGCTGGGCCGCCGCGCTCTACCCCGCGGGGGCCGGGGGTCAGGGCCGCGCCGCGGGGCCCGGGCGCTCGAATCCCCGGCGAGCACACCTGTGTGGGGCGCACCCCCCTCCCCCCGCCTTCCGGGGCTGCTGGAGGTCGCGGGAGCAGGGGGGAGGGTCTTGGGAGTCCCAGCTCGGTCTCAGCCTTGTGACTCTGTTCTCGTCTCTGGTTGTCCCCACACCCCACTGGGGAGAGATTGGAGGAGGCAGTCATCGGGGGACCCGGGCCGCCACGCTGGAGCGAGGAGGGGAGCTTCTAGAAGGGGAGGGGGGGGGCTAGAGTGGAACCAGAATGTTAATCCCAGGCAACCTCGCCGAGTTCTCCCCGCCTGCTTGTGCCCGGAGGCTGGGTTTTCATGATGATCCGCCTCCTCCCCCTTCCCCTCTAGTGACAGTGCAGCAGTGACTTTGTTCTCTCCCAACCTCTCTCGGGAAGCTGCGGGAGAACCCCCTTCTCCGCGTTTCCCCTGGTCTTCCTTGCGTTCCACCCTTTGAAGTTGGTGGATTTATTGCTACAGTGATGGTTGCTTAGCAGTCTCCTTCTCTGAAAGAAGCTCTTAGTTTTAGTATATACCACTGGTGAAAATATTCCATTACTCTTCATTGCAGTTTTTGGTGAATCATACTTTCCTCCCTCTTCTCTCTCGCAGCATTATCTAAAGTATTGTTTTAACTTTGGGGAGGATTAGTATAGGTGTCCTCCAAAGAGTCTGAACAATAGATTTTCATGATATGTGTGTGTGTGTGTTACACAAAGTTTGAAATGAAAAATGGCTATACAGCTATTAAGCAGCTATATGGTGATAAATGTATTTTGTTTCTTTTCCAACTGCAACCAGGGGAAGAAATCAATAGGCCTTAGCCTGAAAGATCAAGGTGTGTGTGTGTAGCAATGAAACCAAAGAAATGTAAACTAATGCTGGAATGAATTGAAAGTTGGCAATTGCCTATGAAAGCCAAGAGGGTTTGATAATCAGATTGAAAATATTTCTAGAAGTACAAATTTTAGAAGTAGATTTGGGGTATATATAGATTTGAACAAGCATAAAGGCCCTAGAGTCTGGTTGCATCAAGAGGCAGAACTTCTTCAAAAGTCAGGTGATTTAAAAATTTTCCATTAAGAAAATAAATCAGACTGGGAGTTCGAGGCTCAGGCCTGTAATCCTAACTACTCTGGAGGCTGAGACCTAGGGACCTCAGTTCTAAGCTAACCACCAGGAAGCAGGGAAGTCGTATCCCTAAATTAACCACTGAAAAACTGGAAGTGGAGTTGTGACTCTTAAGAGGTATAGGCTAGCCTTGAACAAAAACGGCTTGCAGACAGCCCCCAGGCTGAGTTCAAGACCCAAGACAAATAAACAAGGATGTATGCATTTTGAGTATAAATTAGAATTTGAGAGGGTTATTTAGGTAAATGGTTTAACCCAAGTGATTAGAGTTGTTTGATATATATTGGAAGGGGGCAGATGGAAGGGATTATAAACAGTAGAATGTTTTGTAACTTGGCAAACCTTTGGAAGAAGGACCTAGCCACTGTGGATGAGTTTGCATTATGTGAAAAGACCAACATTAAAAAGTAATTCATGGAGCTGAGAATGTTTCTTTTTCTTTTTTTTTTTTTTCTGGGAATGTTTCTTAGTGGTAGAGTGCTTGCCTAAGCATCCATGATGCCCTGGGTTCCTCAACACCACATAAACCAGAAAAAGTCAGAATTGGTGCTGTGGCTCACGTGGCAGAGTGCTTGAGCAAAAGGAAGCCTGGGACAGTGCTCAGGCCCTGAGTTCAAGCCCCAGGACTGGCTAAAAAAAACAAAAACGTAATTTGTTTCTTAACCCATTGGTAGCGTGGTGGATTCATAATTTTGGGAGGTAAAATGTGTAGGGAAAAGAATTCAGGAAAATAATGTACAGATTTTTAAGTTTATTTACTAGGAATTCAGTTTTATTGAACTCTTGTAAGGAACAAGGACTGGATATCATGCTTTTCCTTACCCTTTTCTCCACTTTTCCAAAGAGATGTGAAGTATGTGGAGACTACTTTTTTTTTTTGCCAGTCTTGGGGCTGGAACTCAGTTCCTGGGAGTTATCTCTGCCTCTTTGTGTTCAAAGCTAGTGCTTGAGCCTCGGTACTACTTCCTGCTTTTTCTGAGTAGTTTATTATTGGAGATAAGAGTCTTACAGTCTTTCTTGCTCAAGCTGGCTTTGAACTGTGATCCTCAGATCTCAGCCTCCTGAGTAGCTAGGATTACAGGTGTGAGGCACTAGCTCCTGGCTAGGAAGACTGCTTTTGGCCATTTGGTAATATGTTAGCTAATAGCAGGGATTTGTTAATTTGTTTTGTTTTTGGAGACAGTCTTGAGTGTTTGCAACATAGCAAGTTAGACTGGCTTCTAATTTTAATCCTCCTACTTCAGCCTTCAGAGTAGCTGGGATTATGGGTGCATACTACTGTGCTTGGCTGACCTATTTATTTGATACAAGAAAATAAATGAATCTTCTTAGTAATATGAGCTTTTCAAAGAATTTTTTTCTAGAAATCTTTTTTTCAGGTTAGGTGGTAACATAAAGATAGCACAATAGAGAATTAATGGATGATTGGACTTTTAAATTGTACCTGTTAACACATTTGGAAGTGTAAAAGAGGAGTTAGCATTTGTAAGAACTAAGTAGAAGCATATATTAGTATTTGGAAAAAAACACAAATTGAAGCTGTAAGTTTAAATTGTAGCATTATACGGTATCTTATTAGAGAAATTAACAACTATTTTTTTTTTTTTGCCAGGCCTGGGCCTTGAACTCAGGGCCTGAGCACTGTCCCAGGCTTCCTTTTGCTCAAGGCTAGCACTCTGCCACTTGAGCCACAGCACCACTTCTGGCCGTTTTCTATATATGTGGTACTGGGGAATCGAACCCAGGGCTTCATGTATACGAGGCAAGCTCTCTTGCCACTAGGCCATATTCCCAGCCCCTTTTTTGGGGGGGGGGAATCCTGGGGCTTGGACTCGGGGCCTGAGCATTGTCCCTGGCTTCTTTTTGCTCAAGGCTAGCAGAGAGCACTCTGCCACTTAAGCCACAGCGCCACTTCTGGCCATTTTCTGTATATGTGGTGCTGGGGAATTGAACCCAGGGCCTCATGTATACGAGGCAAGCACTCTTGCCACTAGGCCATATCCCCAGCCCCTCATTAACAACTATTTTTAAAAATCTACATTTATAAATGATAGTAGGTCACTTTTCTAACAGTTGGAATCACATTACACAAAGTATGCAAGTTGCTTGGTTGCTTTAGTTGCAAAATTTTATGATAAGAGTAGAGTATTTGTACAGGTTACATATTAGAAACTTAGTATATTTTTAACCTAGCCTGGGGTGTGGACTTTCCAAAAGGTGAAAAAAAAGAGACAGTATTTAGTGATTTAAGAATTTATTGGGGGGGGGGGCTGGGAATATGGCCTAGTGGCAAAAGTGCTTGCCTCCTACACAGGAAGCCCTGGGTTTGATTCCTCAGCACCACATATATAGAAAAAAGCCGGAAGTGGCGCTGTGGTTCAAGAGGTAGAGTGCTAGCCTTGAGCAAAAAGAAGCCAGGGACAGTGCTCAGGCCCTGAGTCCAAGCCCCAGGACTGACAAAAAAAAAAAAAAAGAAAAATTGGGGGGGGGAAAAAACCAAACTATTTGACTTTGACATAAAATGAATGTTTTCTAATTCATTAGGTTTTGAAAATGTGTTTTTTATGAGCCTGGAGGAATTTCTGGTACTTAGAACATAACTTTAAGTCCTTCATTTTCTTTCCCTTATTTTTACATTGGATACTTGAGATTAGTGAACTTTTGTAGACATTTCAAATTATAATTTTGTTCTTCCTTTATGGCTAATTTATTAAAATGGATTGTTATAAGTTTACATGAGTGTGACTACAGTTCTTGGTTATAAATGTATAGTGATTGATTCAGTAGTTGGACTTCCTCTTATGGAATATTTGTACCAGAGAAATTAACTTCATGAAGGCTAAAAATCTGGATATTCTAGCCTGTCTCTGGTACAAATAAAATATTCATGTTGGGGATGACTAAATCAGCACTAAGAGGAGAGTTACAGATATATTGGTTTGTTTGGCAGGCTAAAAACTTGGCATCTAAATGGTTGTTATTGTCAACCCTATGTTGCAAAATTTTCTGCCTGTTTTACTGTAATTTTTTTGTTATTGCTTAAAAATGGTAAATTTAATAATTTGTTAGCATTGTTAAATGGTCTTAAATTTTAGGTTGAGGGTGGGTAGCTTAGTATCAAAACACATGTTTCAAAGGCCCTGGGTACAATCCCCAACACCCCTTTCTCCCCCCAAAAATTAAATTTGGAAGCTTGGTGGTGAGGAAATTGTTCAGATTTTTGAAATGTATCTATAAGAAAATAAGTATAAGAAACTGTAAGAGCTAGACTCAGTCAGTAGTTTCTCAATGTTTTCTGTGTTTAGCTTTGTATAATGTTATCTGGCACCATATTCTGTAATGAATTTTCCAAATAAATGAAGCTTATCCTTTACTATGGCATCTAGGCTTTTTAAAAAATGGTGATTTTGATGGAAATATTCCTAGAATATATTACCTTTTAAGGCTTTATAACTTTTGATAATCCTTTCTCCATCCTTCCCTCCGTCCTTTCTTGTCTCCTCCTTTTTCTTTCTTTCCCATAAAAGTTACTGTAAACTATAATTTATTAGTTTTTGTTTTCCTTGCTTAGGTTATTATTGCTGCTCATGATGCCTTGCTGCTGGCCTGTTTTGTGATTTCTTCACTATTCTGTTTTACTGAACTTGAGCTGAAGAGGTCTAATTTAGCCAGATAAATAAGTTTGTTCGAGCTGAAAATTAATATTTTAAGTGAGAGTCTGGATTGTCTTGAGTAAAGGGCATGGGCTTTATTGTATGGACTTTGTACCATGTATTGTAGCTTTGCATATGGGCCTTTTTTAACTTCCTGGTTCTGCATAATTGATATTGTCTAATACAACCTGGATAAATGTGGTCTTGAGTTGTAAATTATCTATGAAGCTTCTCTGAACTTTGCCACATAAATGAGCCGTGTGTGTGTGTGTGTGTGTGTGTGTGTGTGTGTGTGTGTCTCAAGTGGCAGCCTTCTGCTAAACTGGAAATGAGTCCCATGGCCTTTCCTGCTTTGTCTTGGAACTTAGGATCCTCAGATCTCAAACTACTGAGTAGCTAGGGTTACAGGCAAGATCCTAGGGCCAGCTATTCTATTGTAAAGTAAATCTTACTCTAATCTGTACATGAGTCAATGGAAAAAGACTGAGCCTTCTGATAGTTGTTTTGTTATTAACTGAGATTAATTCTTCAGATTTTAGAGGTTTTGTTTTGAACACCATACAAACATGTGGTTATTGATTTATTTGGTTATATGTAATCTTTTTCAAAATTTAAATCCAAATATTCTTAGGAATACAGAAAAGTAACCCACCACTCAGATTTAATGTTTGCCTCATTTGCATCATTCTACTTGTGGGAAAACGTGAAAGTTACTACTAAAATTCATTTTCTTTTTTTTTCTATGTTATTTCTTCCTACATATAGTTTTAAACTTTTATTGGGTACGCAAGTAGCCACTAATTATATATAATGTTTTGTAATTAAGTAAATGTCCTATGTAGTTAAACTTTTTTTTTACATGAATGTTACTTATATTTGACTTCCTCTTATTTGTTCTTTTCAAATTTTCTTTCTTGTTAGAAAACTTGATTCAGTTTGAATTAACTTTTATTTGCTACTTGTTGAGTTGAGAAATTATATCACTGTTCTACCAGGGCAACTATTACAAAACTTGAGTAATAAAATCAGTTAGGGAAAGTGACTCAGTCTCCTGACGGATTGTTATTGGAATTGTCACATTGGATATTTTCTTTTATTAATACCTCTGGACTTTGTCAATTAGAAAAAAAATGGATTGAATCTCACTATAGTAAATGTCAGAGGTATTTTTGAGTGATTGTAGTAAAAACTCATTCAGGAATAAATTGTTTCAGATTGCTACATCCCTAGCTCATAGGAAACTTCCATTGTAAAATTGTTACCAAGGGTCATGCTGCCTCTTCAGAACAGCTATTGCTTAGCATGTGGTTCAGTTAAAGTACAGTCTGTAGAGGAGTTTAAAAAGACTTAACCCTGGAGTTGAAGCAAAGAAGGGATATAATAACATTCTGTCCTTTAATAGCATCAAATGGAAAAATAGAGAGTGATCTTGTTATCAACATAATTTGTATGCCAACTTTAACACTTGTTAACATTGGAAACTTAAGATTTTTTTTTTTGCCAGTCTTGGAGCTTGGACTCAGGGCCTGAGCACTGTCAAGGCACAAGGCTAGCACTCTGCCATTTGAGCCACAGTGCCACTTCTGGCCGTTTTCTGTATATGTGGTGCTGGGGAATTGAACCCAGGGCTTCATGTATATGAGGCAAGCTCTCTAGGCCATATCCCCAGCCCGAAACTTGAGATTTTTATGTTGAAATTAACTTGAATTTTTTTTTCTTGTCATGGGGCTTGAACTTAGGGCCTGGGTGCTGTCCCTAGCATTTTTTGCTCAAACTTAATTGCTCTACCATTTTGAGCCACAGCACCAATTCTGTTGGGTTTTTTTTTTTTTTTTTTTTGGTGGTTTATTGGAGATAAGAATCTCATGGACTTTCTTTCCTGCCCAGGCTGGCTTTGAACTACCATTCTCAGATTTCAGCCTTCTCATTAGCTAGGATTATAAATATGAACAACCAGTGCCTGGCTTTAAATTTTTGTTGTTAGTAGAACACACAGGTAATACTTACTAACATAGTGGTGTTAGAGTATGAGTAAACATATATTATACCATCACAGCAGTGCTATTATTGGGAAAATACAAAAAAGATTTTTATTATACTATGTTAAAGTCAACATATATGCCTGTGTCAATATGGATTATTTTAAAATTACCTTTCCTAGAAAATACATACTGATAACCAAAGCTCTGTATTTTAATCAGGAACTTTATAAATTGTTAGGTGAATGCTGTTAGGACATGATTAATCTCAGGTGTGTTTGTCTTCAATCAATTACGTGGTATTAATCACTATTAGGCAGTAAGTGCTAACATAATCACTTTTTTTTCACAATCATTTTCCATAGACTATCTTCTCTTTTCCCTTTTATTTGGGAGGGGAGTTAGGATCTGGGTTTGTGTTAGGATATAGCTTTTTGATTGGTAGATAGGTACACTGGCATTTGAACCATGACGTCAGCCCAATTATCACCCCCCCCCTTTTTTTTTTTTTGCAGGTTCTGGGGGTTGACCTCGGCCTGGGTGCTATTCCTGGGCCTCTTTGTGCTCAAGGCTAGCACTCTACTTTCTTGACTCTTCTAGAGTAGCTGGATTGAGTAGTTTGAGTAGCTAAGGGTAACAGGCATGAGCCATTGGCGCCCAGTCAATTATCCCATTTTTGTTCACCTTTTTAAATCATTCAGTGCATCTCTAATATAGGGCATAATATACTGACTGATTTTTAAAATCTGAATTGGTGTTCTAGTTTTTTTCTTTTTTGTTTTGAGATAGTTTTGCTGTGTTATTCACTCAAGCTTGTCTTGAATTCAGGCCAGCGTCAAACTCAGACTAGCCTGGAACTCTGCCTCAGCTGCCCCAGTGCTGGGATTACAATAGTACACCATGTTCTGAGGACTTCTCTGTGTCTACCTACCTACCTACCTACATATTTACCTATTTATTTATTTATTTATTGTGCTGGTTGGGGGCTTCACTCAGGGCCTGGGCACTGTCCGTGAGCTTTTGTGCTCAAGGCTAGCACTCTACCAGTTGAGCCACAGCTCCATTCCACTTTCAGCTTTTTGGTTGTTAATTGGAGATAAGACTTTCCTGCCTGGGCTAGCTTGGATTTAGGGCCTGGGCAAGGTCCCTGGCTTCTTTTTACACAAGGCTAGCACTCTGCCACTTGAGCCATAGCACCACTTCCGATGTTTTCTGTTTATGTGGTGCTGAGGAATCGAACCCAGGCTTCATGCATGCTAGGCAAGCACTCTACCACTAAGCCACATTCTCAGCCCCCTACAGTTCTATTTTTAATAAGTATTTTTATTCCTTTAGTTCTTATTCTTCACTCTACCAAAAATGGCAATATCCTGAAAAAATTTTTTGTAACTATTAAGTAACAAGCAACATAATTCATTACTATAAACAGCTGGATTTTCCCTAAACAGAGAAGGAATTGGAATGTAATTGGATGTTGGGGGTAGTCTTGTCTTTCCAGAGTACACAAACATTTTTAAATACTTTGAGAATGCTTACAATGATACTGTGCTAAGGGTGGGTTAGCACATGTAATGTTTTACAGGTGTCTTGGTATTTAGTAGATTAACCGTTTTTCTACTATTAAAATTTATTGTAGATGTGATGGATCACAATGTGATTGCCTAGATAAGAATTAAGACCAGGAACTAAACCACTGTTACTATTTTGTTGGTATAAACTTTAAACTCTGAAGGATTTTCTTTTATTCATTTTGTCCTTTGGAGCAAACCCCAGTTAAGTGCTTCATTTTTCTGTTTTTTTACATGTCTGTCTTTTCTCTCAAGACAACTTATGAATAAGCAAATAGATATATTTTTTTCTTTTTTGTTCAAATGTTTTGTCAGAAATGGCCAGTTGGGCAAAACGATTTTAGTGCTGTATGGATATGTCCTGGTGTGAAGGAATATAGCCACTTAAAAAAAAATTTTTTTTTTTTTTTTGCCAGTCCTGGGGCTTGGACTCAGGGTCTGAGCACTGTCCCTGGCTTCCTTTTGCTCAAGGCTAACACTCAACCACTTGAACCACAGCGCCACTTCCAGCGTTTTCTGTTTATGTGGTGCTGAGTAATCAAACCCAGGGCTTCATGCATGCAAGGCAAGCACTCTACTGCAAAGCCATATTCCCAGCCCCTAAATTTTTTTTTTTTTTTTTTTTTTTTGGCCAGTCCTGGGGCTTGGACTCAGGGCCTGAGCACTGTCCCTGGCTTCTTTTTGCTCAAGGCTAGCACTCTGCCACTTGAGCCACAGCGCCACTTCTGGCAGTTTTCTATATATGTGGTGCTGGGGAATCTAACCTAAGGCTTCATGTGTGTGAGGCAAGCACTCTTGCCACTAGGCCATATTCCCAGCTTCCCTAAGTCTTTTTTTTTTTTTTTAAAGCATTCATTAAATGACATTTTTGTTTTAAGACAGGAAGATTTAGAAAATGGTTTAAAAAATATATGGTGCTAGGTTTGATCCCAGGGTCTCTGCATGCTAGGAACAAGGGTTTGAACTAGAATTTCACTGAGGAAAAACAAATATTAATGTTAGTAGTTATGAGAGAAACTATGAATTAAGACAATAGAATAGATTAATTTATGCTGGCTATGGGGCTTGAACTAGGCACTGTCCCTGAGTTCTTTGGTTCTTTTAGTTCTCTACCACTTTGAGACTACTTCCAGTTTTCTGGTGGTTAACTGGAGATCAAAGTCTCATGGAGGGGAGCTGGGGATATGGCCTATACATGAGGCCCTGGGTTCAATTCCCCAGCACCATATATACAGAAAATGGCCAGAAGTGGCGCTGTGGCTCAAGTGGCAGAGTGGTAGCCTTGAGCAAAAATAAGCCAGGGACAGTGCTCAGGCCCTGAGTCCAAACCCCAGGACTGGCAAAGAAAAAAAAAAAAAAGAAAATACTTTAGGGCTGGGAATATGGCCTAGTGGTAAGAGAGCCTGCCTCGTATACATGAAGCCCTGGGTTCAATTCCCCAGTACCACATATATGGAAAATGGCCAGAAGTGGCGCTGTGGCTCAAGTGGCAGAGTGCTAGCCTTGAGCAAAAGGAAGCCAGGGACAGTGCTCAGGCCCTGAGTCCAAGGCCCAGGACTGGCAAAAAAACAAAAAAACAAAGTCTCATGGAGGGCTGGGAATATGGCCTAGTGGTAAAGTACTCGCCTTATAATACATGAATCCCTGGGTTCTATTCCTCAGCACCACATATATAGAAAAAGCCGGAAGTAGTGCTGTAGCTCAAGTGGTAGAGTGCCATCCTTGAGCAAAAAGAAGCCAGGAACATTGCTCAGGCCCTAAGTTCAAGCCCCAGGACTGGCAAAAAACAAAAACAACAAAAAAGTTCTCATGGACTTTCTTGCCTGGGCTGGCTTTGAACCACTATTCTCAGATCTGTCTCCTGAGTACCTAGGATTACAGGCATGAATCACCAGCGCCGGACTTGGTAGAATTACTTTACAGTTATTTATTATACATGAACAGAACTAAGGTAAGACAATAGGATAACTTTTTTCTTTTTTAAATTTAAATTTTTTCTTTTCGCCAGTCCTGGGGCTTGAACTCAGGGACTGAGCACTATCCCTGGCTTCTTTTTGCTCAAGGCTAGCACTCTAATCACTTGAGCCACAGTGCTACTTTTACTGTTTATGTGGTGCTGAGGAATTGAACCCAGGGCTTCGTGCATGCCAGGCAAGCACTCTACTGCTAAGCCACATTCCTAGCCCCCACATTTCTTTTTTTTTTTTTTTAATTAAATTTTAGATTTGTAAAAATTCTTTTGCTAGTCCTGGGGCCTGTACTCAGGATACCATTTGTGTAAAATTAAAAAAAATGTTGCTTGCATATTTCCATAGCGAAAGTACCAAGACATACATGGCAATGATATATAATATCATTAGAATAGTGATTATCTTTTGGGAATGAGAGCGAATGGAAGGGCATTTCCTTATCTATTTAGTAGTCCCGTCTGGATGCCTGAAACCATGGATAGTTTCATAACATAATGTATATACTCTTTTATTTCCTTCCTTGCAGTGTTTTCTCATGGTATCAGAATTCATCTGTCCTACCATATTTAATGCTTTGGTTCTTCCTTTTTTTTCTCG
The DNA here is from genome assembly GCF_023159225.1 of Perognathus longimembris pacificus. Classification (NCBI taxonomy): domain Eukaryota; kingdom Metazoa; phylum Chordata; class Mammalia; order Rodentia; family Heteromyidae; genus Perognathus; species Perognathus longimembris. The sequence goes on along the minus strand of NC_063177.1, from coordinate 36,188,050 downwards.
ACTCTCAAATCTTGGGACCATTATTAAGTAAAATGAGGGTTACTTGGATACCATATCTGAACAGTCAGTCTGATCATCTAGGAGGCTTCTGAGTTGACTAAGTGGGTACTGTACACAATTTGGACATACTGGACAAAGGGGTGATTCTTAGATGGGGCAACAGCAAGATTTTATCTAGCTAAGATGTGTAACTTGCTTTTCCTTTTAAAGACAAGGGCTATGTAGCCCAGTCTATTCTTGAACTTGAGATCCTCCTGTTTCATCTTCTCAAGTGCTGGCAATACAATCATGTGACATTACACTTGGCTTAGGTTGTGCAATTTAGAACCTAAGAATTGTTCAGGCTGGGGATGTAGCTCAGTGCTGGGAGTACTGGCAGAGTGCTTGCCTAATACAGACAAGGCCGTGGTTTTGATCTCCAGTACCACAAAAAAATAAAAATAAAAATCTAGAGTTTTTCATTTAATTTTCTGGCTGTAGTTGACCATAGGTAGAAGGGAACTCCAGGGTTTTTTGTTTTTGTTTTTTGTTCCTATTGTCATTTGTTTCTTGTTTTCCTGTGGTAGCGGTAGTATGGTTTAAACTCAGGCCTTGAACTTGCTAGGCTGGTGCTCTATTGCTTGGGTCATACTTCCATTCCGATTTTTTAATGCCAGTTCTGAGACCTGAACTCTGGGCCTGAGTGCTGTCCCTGAGCTGTTTTTACTGAAGGTTAGTGGTCTTCCACTTGAGCCACAGCTCCACTTTTGCCTTTTTTTGGTGATTAGTTGGAGGAGTTTCCTGCCTGGGTTGGCTTTGAACTGTGGTCCTCAGAACTCAACCTTCTGAGTAGAACTGTAAGTGTGGGCTGTGTGAATGTGTTTGTCTGTCCGCATATGTGCGCATGGATGTGTCTGTACTGGAACTTCAACTCAGAGCCTTAGTGCTGTCTATTAGCTTTTTTGCTCAAGCTGGTGCTTTTACCACCTGAGCCATAGCTCCACTTTTTTTTTTTTTTGGTGCCTGTAGTGGAGCTTGAACTTGGGGTGCAGACACTGTTCTTTAAGCTTTTTTGCTGACTCTTAGCTGATACTCTCTCACTTGAGCCATAGCTCCATTTCCAACTTTTTGCTGGTTTGTAGATGGGTAGCTCATGGACCTCATGATTTTCCTGCAAAGGCTGGTTTCAAACTGAGATCTTCAGATCTCAGCCTGTGATAGAATCACAGGCATGATGGTTTATTTATTTTTGCCAGTCCTGGAGCTTGGACCCAGGGCCTGAGCACTGTCCCTGGCTTGTTTTTGCTCAAGGCTAGCACTCTACCACTTGAGCCAAAGCACCACTTCTGGGTTTTTCTGTGTATGTGGTACTGAGGAATCGAAATCAGAGCTTCATGCATGCAAGTTTCCTGAGTAGCTAGGATTACAGGGGTGAGCCACTGGCTCCTGGCTATCTGGTTATTTAATTTTTTAAAGCAAATTTTATTTATTCAAATACTTTTTTATTCTTGCTGTTCCTGGGGCTTGAACTCAGGGCCTTGAGCCACAGCACCACTTCTGGCTTTTTATTTATTTTGCCAGTTCTGGGCTTGAACTCAGAGCCTGAGCACTGTCCCTGGCTTCTTTTTGCTCAAGGCTAGCACTCTGCCACTTGAGCTGCAGTGCCACTTCTGGCTTTTTCTATGTATGTGGTGCTAGGGAATTGAACCCAGGGCTTTCATGTATACGAGGTGAACACTGTACTACTAAGCCACATTCCCAGCCTAAAATAATTCTATTTTTATTATATTATTATTATTATTATTATTATTTTGGCCAGTCCTGGGCCTTGGACTCAGGGCCTGAGCACTGTCCCTGGCTTCTTCCCGCTCAAGGCTAGCACTCTGCCACTTGAGCCACAGCGCCGCTTCTGGCCGTTTTCTGTATATGTGGTGCTGGGGAATCGAACCTAGGGCCTCGTGTATCCGAGGCAGGCACTCTTGCCACTAGGCTATATCCCCAGCCCCTATTATATTATTTTTTGAACAAACAAAAAAATCAAACCCAGGACCTTGTATATACAATGTTTGGCAAACATAAGTTTGAACTTAGTGCCTTATGCTTGATAACCAGGTGCTTTACCACTGAGCCATGCCTTTAGTCTTTTTGTTGTTGATCATGAAGCTTAAACTCAGGGCTTGGGCTTTTCTAGTCAGGGGTAGTGCTCTGCCACTTTGAACCACAGATCCACTTGCTGTTTTCTGGTAGTTAATTGGAAGTAAGTCTTAGGAACTTGTCTTCCCAGGTGGGCTTCAAACTACCATCCTCATCCTCAGATCTCAGCCTCTTGAGTAGCTAGGATTATAGCAATGAGTCACTGGCCCTGGATCTTTTTTTATTTATTTATTTATTTATTTTATTTTTATTTTTTATTTTTTTGCCAGTCCTGGGGCTTGGACTCAGGGCCTGAGCACTGTCCCTGGCTTCTTCCCGCTCAAGGCTAGCACTCTGCCACTTGAGCCACAGCGCCACTTCTGGCCATTTTCTGTATATGTGGTGCTGGGGAATCGAACCCAGGGCCTCATGTATATGAGGCAGGCACTCTTGCCACTACGCCATATCCCCAGCCCCTGGATCTTTTTTTAAAATCTGAAGCAAATAGGATAGTTTCAAAAAGCAATTTAATCTTAGTAGGTAATTAGTGTCTGTTACCTCTGAAATGTTTCTTTGGGAAAAGAAAAATTTAAAGACTGTTTTATGAAGTTTTGACATTATAGTTTATGAAATGGCAACTTCCTTATATTCTCAAAGAAGGTTTTGTAGGTGGCTTAGCATACAAGTTAAGATGTATAATTATGAACCAGGCTCTAGTGGCTCATAATCTTAGCTACTCAGGAGTCTGAGATCTGAGGATCAAGGTTCAAAACCAGTCTGGTAGACAAATCCAAAAGACTCTTATTTCCAAGTAACCAACAATAAGCTGTAAGTGGAGGCATGGCTCAAGTGGTAGAGTGTCAGTCATGAAAAAAAAAAGCTAATCAAGAACACAAGACCCTTAATTCAATGTAGCATTACTGGCCTGTCCCCAAAACAGATTTTGTCTCTAAAGATAATATGTTTTTGAGTTACTAAGTAGGTAGTAAGTAGATTGTTACTATACCTTTTTTCTTTTTTTAATCAGTCACGGGGTTTGAACTCAGGACCTGGGCTCCGTCCCTGAGCTCATTTGCTCAAGACTAATGCCCTACCACTTTGAGCCACAGTACCTCTGGCGATTTTCTGGTGGTTAATTGGAGATAAGAGTCTCTCATATTTTCCTGTCCAGGCTGGCTTTGAATTGTGATCCTCAGATCTTGGCTTCCTACACAGCTAGGATTACAGGTGTAAGCCTTGAGTGCCTGGCTAAATGAGATTTTTGTTGCTGTTGGTCATGGGGCTTGAACTCAGGGCCTGGGCTCAGTCCCTGCCTGAGCTTTTTAAAAAAATTTTATTTATTTATTTATTTATGGCCAGTCCTGGGCCTTGGACTCAGGGCCTGAGCACTGTCCCTGGCTTCTTCCCGCTCAAGGCCAGCACTCTGCCACCTGAGCCACAGTGCCCCTTCTGGCCGTTTTCCATGTATGTGATGCTGGGGAATCGAACTTAGAGCTTCATGTGTAGGAGGCAAGCACTCTTGCCACTAGGCCATATTCCCAGCCCTATTATTATTATTATTTTGCTTAAGGCTAGCACTTCACCACTTTGAGCCATAGCACCACTTCCTAATGAGTTGTTTTAATACTTCAAAACCAATCACATAGTCTGGCACTGGTGGTTCATGCCTATCATCCTGACTACTCAGGAGGCTGAGATCTGAGGATTGCAGGTAAAAGCTAGTCTGGACAGGAAAACAGGTGAGACTCTTTAACTCCACTTAACTATCAGAACACTGGAAGTGGCACTGTGCCCAACAAAAATAAACAAAAACAAAAACATCCCCAACTGATTTATTTCTGCCATTGATGCATAAATACTCAGTCTAGGTTTAGTGGAGTTTAGGTTTTAAAAACTTGCCAGCATAGACTGGGAATGTGGCTTAGTGATAAAGTGCTTGCCTAGCATGCATGAATCCCTGGGTTCTATTCCTCAAACACATGAACAGAAAAAAGCCGGAAGTGGCGCTGTGGCTCAAGTGGTAGACTGCCAGCCTTGAATAGAAAGAGCTCAGGGACAGTGCCCCGGCCCTGAATTCAAGGCCCCAGGACTGGCAAAAAGAAAAAAAAAAAAAACAACAACAACCAAAAACATTGCCTGCAAACTCAGAGTGCTGATTGTTTACACCATTAATCCTATTTAGGTGGCTGAGATTTGAGGATTGCCTTTACAGCAAGGTACGGTGATGTATATATGTTACCACAATACTCAGGAAGCTGGGCTGGGAATATGGCCTAGTGGCAAGAGTGCTTGCCTCCTACACATGAAGCTCGGTTCGATCCCCCAGCACCACATATATGGAAAATGGCCAGAAAGGGCGCTGTGGCTCAGGTGGCAGAGTGCTAGCCTTGAGCAAGAGGAAGCCAGGGACGGTGCTCAGGCCCGGAGTCCAAGGCCCAGGACTGGCCAAAAAACAACAACCAAATACTCAGGAAGCTGAGGCAGGAAGATAATTGGAAACCAACCTGGGTCGTGGTGGGTTTCAGGTGACACAGGGCTATATAGTAAAGTCAAGAAAGAAAAAACATTGCCTGTAATATTAATCCAAGATAAAAATGTCTATATTATTAATCTTGGCCTTTTCTGATTATTGATTTTTCTTTTTCTCTTAGGTGAGGCAGGCGACCAATCAAATTGTGATGAATTGTGCTGATATTGACATTATTACAGCTTCATATGCACCAGAAGGAGATGAAGGTAAGAGATGTTTTCCGTTTTAATTCAGTGTGTGTTTTAGCATATGTTAGTAATACATACCACCAGGTTTAGATATCGATGTTTGCTACTTTAAGAATAAGAAAACTTGGATTGGGGACATGGCTCAAGTGGTAAAGAACCTGCCTAGCAAGCACAAAAACCTGAGCTCAACCCCAGTGCCACCACAAAATAAGTAAGTAAAATTTGCAGGGTGCCAGTAGTTCATGTCTGTAATCCTAGGTTCTCAGTAGGCCCAGATCGGAGAATCTTAATTTGAAATCAGTCTGGGCCGGAAAAATCTGTGAGACTCTTTATCTTTAATTAACTAGCAAAAAGCAGGAAGTGGAGCTGTTATTCAAATGGTAGACTCAGCCAGCCTTGAGCGGAAAAAACTAAGGGACAGTACCTAGGCCCTGAATTCAAGCTGCAGTACTGAGACCAAAAAAAAAGAAAAAGGAACTGGGTGAGATTCTGTGGATGTTTATGAGAAATATTTGAATTGGTATTTTCAAACTATATTATGTGATAAAAGAAATATGGGGGCTCGGAATATGGCCTAGTGATAAAGTCCTTGCCTCATATACATGAAGCCCTGGGTTCAATTTCTCAGCACCACATATATAGAAAAAAGCTGGAAGTAGCGCTGTGGCTCAAGTGGTAGAGAGCCTTGAACAAAAAGAATCCAGGGACAGTGCTCAGGCCCTGAGTCCATGCCCCAGGACTTGCAACAAAAAACAAATAAAAGAAATAGAACAATTTAAATTCTTCTGGAAACATTTACTTATTTTGTGACTCTAGGTGAATCACATGTGGAAAATGAATATGTTAACATACATGTTAAAGTTGATGAATTATTTTTAAAATTAAGTACTTAGAACATGAAAAATTCAAGGGAACGTAGTTTATATGTATTTTTCATAAGATTCCCCCTTTGTTGAGCCAGGCAATAAGTCTTAATCATAATTGAGAGAAAAATCCTTGCTTTGTAAAGACTGTTTGAACTAGATAATAATGTTAGTTGTGGGGGACACTATGTTAAAAAGGAGTATAGTGTAGAATGTGTGGGAACTCTTAGAATCTTTAAAATGACTACTATTTTAGGCTTTGTAGTTTAGTAGGGATGTAATAATCAGTTTGGGCCTAAGAAATTTTTTTTGCCAGTCCTAGGGCTTGAACTCAGGGCCTGGGAACTGTGCATAAGCTTTTTGCTCAAGGCTAGCACTCTACCACTTGAGCCACAGCACCACTTCTGGCCTTTTCTGTTTATGTAGGACTGAGAAATCGAACCCAGGGCTTGATGCAAGCTAGGCAAGCACTCTACCACTAAGCAACATTCCCAGCCCGGGCCTCAAATCTTATTCCAATATAAGCAACTTCTTTTGTCATTCATGGGGCTGAGGGCCTGGGTGCTGTTGCTGGCTAGTGCTCTACCACTTGAGCCACCGTGCTACTTCTGGCCTTTTCTGAGTAGTTTATTGGAGAGAAGAGTGTCATGAACTTTCCTGCCAGGGCTGGCTTTGAACCTTGAACCATGATCCTCTGATCTCAGCCTCCTGAGTAGCTAGGATCACAGGTGTCTACTACTGGTATATCCAGCTTCTTTGCTCGCTTTTTAATAAGGTAGTTTGTTTTAAGAGGATTTTTTTTCCTGTATTTTGATAGCAGTCATCAGATAAGTGTTTTGCTAATATGTATCCCATTTATTGGTTTAACCTTCTTGTAGAATAGAAAGTTTTAATTTGAACAACATCCAGCTCATCAGTTATTTTTTTCATGGAGTCGTGTCTTTGGTTTTGTATCTTAAAAGCCATCACTATACGCAGTCATCTATATTGTCTTTCTAGTAGTTTTCTGCTTAGAGTTCTGTGATCCATTGTAAATGATTAAGCTCTGTGTCTAGATCACCCCTACCTCTCCATGTCTGGCATCATTTGTTGAAAAAACTTTTCTCTTTTATATCATTGCCTTTGTTTCTTTGTTAAAGATTATCTGACTATGTTTGTATGGGTCCTTTTTGCATTCACTGTTCTGATTTGTTTCTCTCATCAGTATATGTCTTAATCATTGTAGCTTCACACTAAGTCTTGAAATTGGTTGGTAAAGTCAGTTTTCTGTTTTCCTTCAGTAAAGTATTGGCTATTCAGGATGTTTTGCCTCTCCATAAAAAACTTTAGAATTGTTTTGCCAGTGGCTACAAATAACTTGCTTGTATTTTGGTGGAGCAACTAACAAGAATATTGTCTTTCTTTCCACAAACATGGACTATTTCTCTAGTTATTCTTGGCTTGTTTACCAGAGGCTTGTCCTTCTTCCCTTTTTTTCCTTACCCCTTCCTCCTTTCCTGCTATCCCCTCCGTCCCCCTTCCTTTCCTTTGCTTTAACTCAGGGCCTCATACTCCTCTTACTTTACATTTTAGCTTAAGACTAGCACCATACTGCTTAAGCCAAAGCTACATTTCTGACTTTTTTTTTTTGGCCAGTCCTGGAGCTTGGACTCAGGGCCTGAGCACTGTCCCTGGCTTCTTTTTGCTCAAGGCTAGCACTCTACCACTTGAGCTACAGCGCCACCTCTGGCCGTTTTCTATATATGTGCTGCCGGGGAATCGAACCCAGGGCTTCATGTATATGAGGCAAGCACTCTTGCCAGTAGGCAATATTCCCAGCCTCATTTCTGGTTTTTTGATAAGGGTCTCATGGACTTTCATTCCCAGGCTAGCTTTAAACTGGGATCCTTAGAGCTCAGCCTTCTGAGAAATTAGGATTACAGGTATGAGCCACCTATGCCCAGCCTGTGAGACTCTTATCTCCATTAAATTACAAAAAAAAGAAAAAAGTGGTAGAGTGCTAGCCATGAGCACAAAAGTTCAAGGACTACACTTAGGCCCAGATTTCAAGCCCCAGGACTGCCCTCCCCCACCAAAAAAAAAGTCTCTAGCTGGGACTGTGGCTTAGTTATACAGTACTTGCCTTGCCCAGCGGGCATGAAGCCCTGGGTACAATTCCTCAGTGTCACATAAACAGAAAAGGCCAGAAGTGACGATGTGGCTCAAGTGGTGGAGTGCTAGCCTTGAGCAAAAGAAACTCAGGGACAGTGCTCAGGCCCTGAGTTTAAGCCCCAGTACTGGCAAAAAGTAGAATCTCATGGACTTTCTTGTTCAGGCTGGCTTCAAACTTCTATCCTCAATTTCAGCTTTCTGATTAGCTAGGATTACACATATAAGCCACTGGTGTTCGTTTTTCCTTCCTTCCTTCCTTCCTTCCTTCCTTCCTTCCTTCCTTCCTTCCTTCCTTCCTTCCTTCCTTCCTTCCTTCCTTCCTCCCTCCCTCCCTCCCTCCCTCCCTCCCTCCCTCCTTCCCTCCCTCCCTCCTTCCCTCCCTCCCTCCTTTCCTCCTTCCTTCCCTCCTTTCCTCCTTCCCTCCCTCCTTCCTTCCTTCCCTCCCTCCCTCCTCCCTCCCTCCCTTTCCTCCCTCCCTCCCTCCCTTTCCTCCCTCCCTCCCTCCCTCCCTTTCCTCCCTCCCTCCCTTCTCTCCCTTCCTCCCTCCTTCCCTCCCTCCCTCCCTCCCTCCTTCCCTCCTTCCTTCTTTCCTTCCTCCCTCCCTCCCTCCCTCCTTATTCCTTCCTTCCTCCCTCCCTCCCTCCCTCCCTCCCTCCCTCCCTCCCTCCCTCCTTCCTCTCCTCCCTCCCTCTTTCCCTCCCTCTTTCCTTTCTTCTTTTTTTGCCAGTCCTGGGGCTTGGACTAAGGACCTGAGCACTATCCCTGTCGTCTTTTCCCTTAAGGATAGCACTCTACCTCTTGAATCACAGCACCACTTCCAGCTTTTTCTGTTTATGTGATGCTGAGGAATGGAACCCAGGCCTTCCTGCATGCTAGGCAAGCACTCTACCACTAAGCCATGTTCCCAGGCCCTCTTTTTTTCTTTTTAATTTTTTTTTTTGCTTATTAATTTTGCAGATAGAGTCTCACTATGTAGCCAGACTCGAGACTTAAGGCAATCATCTCACCTCAGCCTCCTGAGTGCTAAGATCACATGCATGTGACATCGTGTTGTTCTTTTCTTGTTTGGTCATTTTTGAGGAGGAATTGGGTAAAATGCTTTTTCTTTCTTTGCTTTTTTTGGTAAGCCTTCTCATTCCTTTTCGTTCTCACCCCCATCATTTAATTGAACTTTAAATCCTTGATTCTCATGTCATTTTGTTTTTCAGGTCTAGATGTTGAATATGAGAGAAAACTTTTTATATTTGTCTTCTTCAGTCTGGCTTATTTTACTTAAGATTTCCAATTCCATCCACTTTGTTGCAAATGACAGAAATTGATTGTCCTTTATGGCTGAATAATCTTCCATTGTGTACACATACTCCATTTTCTTTATCCACTTTCCATTGATGGACACTGAGGCATATTCTGTAGTTTGGCTATGAGTAGTGCTGCTATAAACATGGGTATGCAGGTAACTATTGTAGGTAGACTTCGGATTTTTTCCAATGAACTTAAATTCTTTGTGCAGGTGTTACATTTAGTAATGAAGGTTCTCAAAGGTACTGTTTTTTTTTTTGTCGTAGGGCTTGAACTCTGGGTGTGGGTGCTGTCCCTGAACTCTTTTTGCTCGAGGCCAGTGCTCTGCCACTTTGAGTCACAGTGTCATTTCTAGTTTCCTGGTAGTTGTTTGGAAATAAGAGTCTCATGGACTTTGCTGCCCAGGATGGCTTTGAACTGTAATCCTCAGATCTCAGCCTCCTGAGTACCTAGGATTACAGACAGGTGTGAGCCACTTCATTTTTTTGCCAGTCTGCGGGGCGGGGTGGGGGGGTCGGCCTTGAACTCAGAGCTTGGGCACTGTCTCTGAGCTTTTGCTCAAGACTAGCACTCTACCACTTGAGCCATAGCACCACTTCTGGCTTTTTTTGTTTATGTGATTCTGAGGATACGGGTTTCATGAATGCTAGACAAGCACTCTACCACTAAGCCACATTCCCAGCCCTAGCACTTCATTTTTGCTAGTTTTTTTTTTATTCTTAGTACTCTCTTCTGATTCTGTCTTACTGCGTATATTGTCTGTTTTTTTTTCTTTCAAATTTTTATTATCAAACTGATGTACAGAGGTTACAGTTTCATACGTTAGGCATTGGATACATTTCTTGTACTGTTTGTTACCTTGTCCCTCATACCCCCTTTCCCTTTCCCCCCCTGAGGTGTTCAGTTCACTTACACCAAACAGTTTTGCAATATTGTCTGTTTTGTATGTTGTCTTTTACATTAGATTCGAGAAAAAGGCATCAAGCTGGGCATTGGTGGCTCATACCTGTAATCCTAGCTACAGAGGAGGCTGAGATTGAGATCTAAGGGTCACAGTTCAAAGCCAGCCTGGACAGGAAAGTCCAGTTCACTACCAAAACGCTGGAAATAATACTGTGGCCCAAAGTGGTAAAGTATTAACCTTGAACAGGGACAGTGCTTAGGCCCTGTGTTCAAGCCCCAGGACTCGCTGTGGTGGGGGAGAGAGGAAAGTATCAAAAAGTTGTCTAGTTGTTCCATCTCTTCTACCTTGTAAGGATACAGGGTTTGCCCTTGTGTTCACCATAAGAAGACTAAACAATAATGTGCCATGTAGAAGTAAAAAATCTTAACTAGACAATAAGTCTGCTAATGCTTTGATCTTTGAATTCCCTGCCTGTAAAACTGAAAAACTTCCCACAGCTATGTTCCATCAGTAGGAAAGTATGAACAAATGAAGGAGATCCAGAAAAATGATACTCCAACCAAGGGGACCCCCCGGACAACAGGACTGAAGAGGACAGAGGCTTTAAAGTGGCATCTCCATAAATCTGATAACTTGTGATTAGACTACTCTCAGGGTCTGAGTATGCCGATTTAAGTAATGATGAGTACATAGGAAACTGAGCAAGAAAGGAAAAGGGGAAAAAAAAAAGAACACATGGAAGTAAATATAGTGTCTATGTGACTAAGCTGTAAAACTGAGTAGTCATAATAATATAAAGGTTGATAGTCTCTTTATTTGGAGGTTGCAAAGTGGGGGAGTAATAGTACACATTAAAGAAAATTAAATGCTAGCCAGGTGCTGGTGGTTCACATCCATTATCCTAGGAAGATGATAGAAGGGAAACTGACCAGGATGTGTTGTATGTGTAAATACACATGTTAAATTGAAAACCTTGTACAACTATTTGAAGATAATTAGACTTATCTTCAATTAACCACCAGAAAACCAGAAGTGGCCCTGTGGCTCAAGTGGTAGAAGACTAGCCTTGAGTTAAAGAGCTCAGGGACATTGTCCAGGCCCAGAGTTCAAGTCGCATGACGTACAAAAAAAAAAAAAAAAAAATCTCATGGACTTTTCTGCCCCAGCTGGCTTCAAACCTGATCCTTAGTTATCAGCCTCATGAGTAGCTAGGATTACAGGCATGTACCATCATCACCTGTTGATAATTCTTTTTTCATTTTACAAGAATACCTATATTTAAAATAAAATTTATTGAATTTAGCTAGGTACTGGTGGCTCATATCCTAGCTACTCTGGATGCGAAGACCTGGAGGATTTTGGTATGAAGCCAGCCCAAGCAGTAAAATATGCAAAACCATCTACAATTAACCATCAGAACGCAGGACTAGGAGACAGGGCTCTAGAAGTAAGGTACCAGCTGTGAGCAAAAGAGCTAAGTTAGAGTTGGAGGCCACCTGGTGCTCCTGGGTTCAAGCTACAGTATTAGCATGAAAAGAGAAAAATTGAAATATATGGTCACTTTTCTCTGAGAGAACTTTCGAGAATTTTTTTTTTTTTTTTTTTGCCAGTCCTGGGGCTTGGACTCAGGGCCTGAGCACTGTCCCTGGCTTCTTTTTTGCTCAAGGCTAGCACTCTGCCACTTGAGCCACAGCGCCACTTCTAGCCATTTTCTATATATGTGGTGCTGGGGAATTGAACCCAGGGCCTCATGTATAGGAGGCGAGCACTCTTGCCACTAGGCCATATCCCCAGCCCCAATTTTGTTTTTTTTTTTGTACTTTTGTAGTATAGTTGATATGTACATTTAGGAGTATATATTGTGGAAGAGAATGTGGCAATATAACAATTGTTTTATTTTTATTTATTTATTTGATATTTGGGCTTGAATTTGGCTTCTTCCTTGTTTGGCTGGTACTCTACCACTTGAGCCATGCTTCTAATTGTGGCCTTTTGCTGGTTATAGTTAATTGGACTTTTCTCCCTGGCTCGTCTGAATTTCAAATATCTCAGTGCTGCAGCTTCAGGTTTTTTTTTTTTGGCCAGTCCTGGGGCCTTGGACTCAGGGCCTGAGCACTGTCCCTGGCTTCTTCCTGCTCAAGGCTAGCACTCTGCCACCTGAGCCACAGCGCCCCTTCTGGCCGTTTTCCATATATGCGGTGCTGGGGAGTCGAACCTAGAGCTTCATGTGTAGGAAGCAAACACTCTTGCCACTAGGCCATATTCCCAGCCCCAAATAACCAGTTTTGATTTTTTTTTTCTTTGCCAGTCCTGGGACTTGGACTCAGGGCCTGAGCACTGTCCCTGGCTTCTTTTTGCTCAAGGCTAGCACTCTGTCACTTGAGCCACAGCGCCACTTCTGGCCGTTTTCTATATATGTGGTGCCAGGGAATCGAACCCAGAGCTTCATGTATATAAGGTAAGCACTCTTGCCACTAGGCCACATTCCCAGCCCTTGTTTCAGGTTTTAAACTACTAGTCTTGTGGTTTTTATACTTCCTTCTAGTATGAAACTCTTGTGGATATATAAAACAAGTTGGCTTTAATACATGTTAATGGAAATGATCTTTGATCAGAGCTATCACAATACCATTTTCTTTTCAAGATGACATTCTCCCCTCCACTTCAACTTGGCTCTTTAGACAGTTTCTTGTGCTATGTAGCCCAGGCTGGCCTCAAGCTTTCTATCTTGTTGCTCCTAAGTGCTAGGATTACAAGTGATAGCTATTAAGCTGGGCAAGAATGTATCGTTTTAAGGAATGTTCTATTCCATATGGTGCCATGGCTTTGTGCTTGGAATCCCAGCTCTTGAGAGGCTGAGGCTAGAATATAGAAAGTTTAAGGCTAACCTGGAGCTACATAGCAGGTATAAGGCTAACTTGAATCCCTATCTCAAAGAAACAACTGAATGAAATCCAGAAAGAAAATAAAAAGGACTTTCTTAAGGAATGAGCTTATGTTTTGCATTTCCTTTTAGGCTAAATATGATTTTTTATTCTTGAGCTCAAGTTAGAGCATGTTTTGAGTTTTTGCCAACAGAAGCTATACTTGTTCTTGGTAGAGATTTTATTACAATTTTGAATATTCTAAATCTTGATTCTGTTTAAATTTAGAAGACAGCTTATGAGTTTTGGCAATAGGAGTAGAAAGGATTGAAGTCTAATTTTTATGTACCTCATATCCTTCATTTATAAAATGAAAGTTGGTTTGAGGAGTGATTAAAAATTCTTAAAAAATTTAAATTATAATCATAGCTACTCAGGAGGCTTAGGTATGGAGAATTGCAATTTGAGTCAGCTTTTGGCCTTGAAAAGTCCTTGAGAATTAATCTTCAACTAACCAACAGAAAGCTGGGCTGTGGAGACATGTAAGAGTGAGAGTCTCTAAGGGGGCCAATTCAAATAAGCAATTGATGAATGAAAGGTTTAATAATTTAAGCCCATATTTCAGTAATTGTAAATAAACTTCACAATATAATTTCATAAAATATGATTTAAAAAAAAAAAGAGTGCAAGTCCCTGAGTTCAGGTCCCAGAACTGTCGAAGTGAATAAATATGAAATTACAGTTTCTCGGGGGCTGGGGATATGGCCTAGTGGCAAGAGTGCTTGCCCCATATACATGAGGCCCTGGGTTCGATTCCCCAGCACCACATATATAGAAAATGGCCAGAAGTGGCACTGTGACTCAAGTGGCAGAGTGCTAGCCTTGAGCAAAAAGAAGCCAGGGACAGTGCTCAGGCCCTGAGTCCAAGTTCCAGGACTGGCCAAAAAAAAAGAAAAAGAAAAAGAAATTACAGTTTCTCATTGGCTTTGTACAGATTTTAGCTGCAAAAAGACATGTTTGAAGCAGTGATTTTTTTTTTTTTTGGCCAGTCCTGGGCCTTGAACTCAGGGCCTGAGCACTGTCCCTGGCTTCTTTTTGCTCAAGGCTAGCACTCTGCCACTTGAACCACAGTGCCACTTCCTGCCATTTTCTGTATATGCGGTGCTGGGGAATCGAACCCAGGGCCTCATGTATACAAGGCAAGCACTCTTGCCACTAGGCCATATCCCCAGCCTGAAGCAGTGATTTTGAAATCCTGTTTACCTATTAAGGTATAATATAGTTCACATACAGTGTATCCCTCCTTTAAAGCATATGCAGCTCAGTGTTGTGGGTTTTTTTTTTTTTTTTAGTATATTACTAGAGTTTAACAGAATCAATTTTAGACATTTTCATAACTCCAAAAGCAAAGTACTCATTAGTCATTGTTCATTTCCCTCAATCCTCCAACCTTCTACAACCTCCTTTGTCTCTCTAGATTTGTCTGTTCTGGACTTATATGAATATATGGGTTCTTGTGTATGGTTTCTTTACCTCAGTGTAATGTTTTCAAAATCTATCACTATGTAGCATGATGTTAATACATCATTTCTTTTTACTGGATACCATTTAAGTTTCTGGACTCAACCTTCTGGACTCCTCATTTTAATATTCATCAATTGATGGATATTTGGGTGACGCTCAAATATTTGATTTTACTTTGGAGCAACTATAAATAATGTTACGAACATTTGGGAGCAAGTCTTGTGCAGACATGTTTCCAGTGCTATTTTAATTTGCCTTTAGATAGGGTCTCTTGTTTTATGTCAGATGCCAGTTTTGAAATAGTCTTCCTAGCCACACCTACCAAGTAGCTGAGATGACTGGTATTTTGTTTGAGGTAGGATCTGCTTTTGCCCAGGCTGATCACAAGTCATTCTAGTGGATCTGAAGTGGTATTTCATTGTGGCTTTGATTCAAATTTGCCTAATGTCAATGATGCTGAGTATCTTCTCACATGCTTATTAAATCTACTTTGGCCGTGTTTTCATTTGGAATGGGTTGAACTTGGCTCACAAGTCCTTTCCTTAAGGTTTCAATAACTAAACACAGTAAAGTACCAGTGATTTGAATCAGTCTTTTCTCACTGCAAGGGAGACAGTAAATAAAGACTTATTGTAATCCATACAATGTGTTCTGGTCCTTTTTATTTGTATAAAATGTAAAACCAAAGAATTTTACCAGAAGTTCATGTGATTCATTTTTCTTAGTTTGAGTTCTTATCTTATTTGTGGGGACAGAACATCATGCTATATCTTCAACACCAAAATCTTGACAACTTATTAGATCTTTAAAATGTCCTTGAATCAGATTGCAACTGGGGGCTGGGAATGTGGCTTAGTGGTAGAGTGCTTGCCTAGCATGCATGAAGCCCTGAGTTCACTTCCCCAATCTCACCTAAATAAAAGAAGCTGGGAGTAGTGCTGTGGCTAAAGTGGTAGAGTGTTAGCCTTGCACTAAAGAAGCTCTGGGAGAGTGCCCAGGCTCTGAGTTGAAGCCCCAGGACAGCCCTCCTCCCCCCCAGGAAAAGATAGCCACTGGATTTTTAAATCCCAGGCTAAAGTCCAGGAAGTCCCAAGTTAGGTCTGGCCACTGCCCCAATACACCAAATAACGTACAGGGTAAAGATCAGAGAAAGGAAATTGATTGCACTGCAGTCATCAAACAAAAGCACTTCAGTACATCTTCAGCCATCTTCCAGGTTCTAGCAGTGGCTTCAGGTTAGGTAGTGAGAATTGGAACTGGAGATGAGAAAGGTATGCATAGTTAAAACAGTCCCAAGTGTGACTTGGTTTGACTCTTATTGTTTGACTCTAACTGTATTTGGAGGAATAAATTCTGGAGAATCATTATCACTTTACCATTGGATGAGAACAGGAACAACTTGTCTTTTAAGAGGAAAAGAATCAGGTGTTTATCAGTGAAATCTTTCTTTTCTTTCTTGATACCCAAGGTGATTGTAAAGTGATTGCAGTAGTGAATAGCTCAGGTCAAAGAATACAGATACAAAGTTGGAGGACCTTTTGGTTCATTCACAGGGCTCAGCACAAATTTTTGTTGTTGGCTGTGAGTCTTGAACTCAGAACCTGTGTGCTATCCCTGAGCTTTTTGCTCAAGGTTAGCACTCTACCACTTTGAGCCACAGCACTACTTCCAGTATTCTGGTGGTTAACTGGAGATAGGAGTCTCATGGACTTTACTGGCCTGGCTCACTTTGAACTGTGATCCTCAGATCTCAACCTTGAGTAGCTAGGATAACAGGCATGAGCCACCAGTGCTGGGCTCTTTTAGGTTGCCGCCTAGAGGAGTGCAGCATAGAAAGAGCAGAAGCCAGTGTCTCATGACTATAATCCTTGTTACTCAGGCAGTGGATCTGAGGATTACAGTTTGAAGCCATTCTGAGCAGAAAAGGTCCTGAGACTCTTAGCTCCAATTAACCACCAAAATGCTGGAAGTGGATTTGTGGCTCAAGTGGTAGAATGCCAACCTTAAGCAAAAATGCTCAGAGATAGCATATCCAGCTCCTGAGTTTAAGACCCTGAGCTGGGAGGCAAAAGCAAAATTAGGCACCTAAAGAGTAAAATGAAGCATATGTGGTATGCCACAGGGTGAAGCCCTGTCTCAAAAAAATCTAAATTAAAAAAAAGAAAAGTTTATCACTCTTGTAATAGTAATAACATCATTTCTTTTACATCACCAAAAGTTTGTGAATTTATAGAGAATGTATAATTATAATAACAGTTATTATTGTGCCAGTCCTAGGGCTTGAACTTGGGCCAAGTGCAGTCCCTGAGATTTTGTACTCAATTTTAGCATTCTGCCACTTGAGCCATACCTTCACTTCCACTTTTTGGTGGTTAAGTAGAGATAAGTATCTCATGGACTTTCTTGCTTCAGGATGGCTTTGAACTGCACTCTTCCTATCTCAGCCTCTTTTTTTTTGTGCCAGTCCTGGGACTTGAAATCAGGGCCTGAGCACTGTCCCTGGCTTCCTTTTGCTCAAGGCTAGCACTGTAACATTCGAGCCACAGCGCCACTTCTAGCCTTCTCTCTTTATGTGGTGCTGAGGAATCAAATCCAGGGCTTCATGCATGCTAGGCAAGCATTCTATTGCTAAGCCACATTCCCAACCCCTATCTCAGCCTTTTGAATACTGTGATTACAGGTGTGAGCCACTGGCACCTGACTGTGTATAATACATACATATATACAATTAATTAAATAATGTAATACATAAATATATTTCACTTAGGTAGTATAACCCAAAATATGTTAAGTGGAAATGACATTCTTGTTAATAGAAACTTGATTTGCCAAATTACAAATATTTCATCTGGATGGTAATGGCTCCTGCCTGTAATCTTAGCCATTCTGGAGACTGAAGTGTGAGGATCGTGGTTCAAAGACAGCCCAGACAAAAAATTCCATGAGACTTTTTTTTTGCCAGTCCTGGGCCTTGAACTCAGGGCCTGAGCACTGTCCCTGGCTTCTTTTTGCCCAAGGCTAGCACTCTGCCACTTGAGCCACAGCGCCACTTCTGGCCGTTTTCTATATATGTGGTGCTGGGAAATCGAACCCAGGTCTTCATGTATACAAGTCAAGCACTCTTGCCACTAGGCCATATTCCCAGCCCTCCATGAGACTTTTATCTTCAATTAATCCCCAGAAAACTGGAAGTGGTGCTGTGGCTTCAAGAGATAGAACACTAGCCTTGAACAAAAGAGCTCAGGGACAGTGTCCAGGCCCCAAGTTCAAGCCCCAGGACCAACCAAAAGAAGAAAAAAAGTTTAATTTTAGTAATTTTCACTTTTGAAAATGTTAACTGTAGTATGGATGTTTTATCAGTCAAGTCACATTTGTATTTTTCTCCTAGAAATACATGCTACAGGATTTAACTATCAAAATGAAGATGAAAAAGTCACCTTGTCATTTCCTAGTACTCTTCAAACAGGTAAGAGATGTAGGTTTTGTAAAATTCCACAAGTAGTAGCATTTTAGTTGTCCAAATAAATTAGTTGCATGTCATTTTTCCCTTTATTGTTAGCAGATAGAGAAAGGGCTTTTCTGGGCTGGAGGTGTGTCTTAGTGGTACAGTGGCTACCTATCAAGCACAAGGCCCTCAGTTCAAACACCATTACCATAACTGGGTGGGGAGTGGGGGGGAAGGTTCCTTTCCACTTGGAGGACACAAAAAGATTGATTTTTTTTTTTTTTTAGGAATTTGGTGTTATGGAAAAAAAAAGTTTGCACTTACTGTTACTATAT
This sequence comes from Perognathus longimembris pacificus, assembly GCF_023159225.1. NCBI lineage: Eukaryota > Metazoa > Chordata > Mammalia > Rodentia > Heteromyidae > Perognathus > Perognathus longimembris. The sequence continues at coordinate 36,169,835 of NC_063177.1, read as the reverse complement.
AATGTTCTCAAGCAAACAAAACAGAAAAATTGAAGGAGCGTTCTGTTGTAGAATAAAATACTTTGTTTCCAGTTTCAGCTTTTGAAAAATAATTTATCACTTGGGCCAGTAGCTCCTGCCTATAATCTCAGTTACTCAGGAGGCTGAAATTGGGAGGATCTCAGTTTAAGGCTAACCCAGGCATTTGAACTGATAAAAAGCTAGATATGGTGGTATGCATCTGTCATCTCACCTGTGCAGGAAGAAGTATAAATAGAAGAATCTCTCACACACACAAAAATAGCCTTAAACATTTATATAGCTTTATCTTTTGATTGAATCCCAGTTTGGATGTGAATGCTTAGTATATGATTCTTAAGTTTTGTTGTTGTTGTGTTGAGAAACTTCAGTTTCACCTCAGGGACTTTGGCTTACTATTGCAAGGCAGACACTCTGTAACTTGAGCCATGTTCCCAGCTCTCCACACATTATTTTGATGTGCATGTTTTATGTTTGTGAGGTTAAGGAAGAAAAGATTTGTTGATACGTTATTATTATTAGCCAAAAAAAGCACAATAAATATAGAAGACTTTTTTATATAGTAGGAGAAATTATATGCAAATTACTCAGCAAATCAGTATGAATGTAGTAAATGATAGATAATTCATAAAGAAAAAATTCAAATGACCATTAAATGTGTAAAACGATACTCAGCTTTCTAGTAATGTTTTATTTATTTATTTTTTAATTATTAATTTTATTTTTCCCTAGTACTCTTGTTTTTTTTTGTTGTTGTTGTTTTTTGGTCAGTCCTGGGCCTTGCACTCAGGGCCTGAGCACTGTCCCTGGCTTCTTCTTGCTCAAGGCTAGCACTCTGCCACTTGAGCCACAGCGCCACTTCTGGCCGTTTTCTGTATATGTGGTGCTGGGGAATCGAACCCAGGGCCTCAAGTATACAAGGCAAGCTCTCTTGCCACTAGGCCATATCCCCAACCCCTCTAGTAATGTTATATATATATATATATTTAACAGTGATTACAAAACCAGTTTTTGTTAAGTTAGCTGAAGTTTTAAACAGGCAAAAGATTTATATAACCTGTGAATTCATAACACTATGAAGTAATCATTATAATATAAAGTTGAAACAATATGAAATTACATAGTCAAGTTGATGATTCATATCTTTAAGATGGCACAAATGAAACAATGTCTGGTGTTTTTCATTCATGTATACCTTTTGGTTTTAATTTTTTTATGTTGAGAATCTATTTCTCTATATTGAAGTACTTTCAGAAAAAAATTGAGCTCATATCATGTTTAGTACTTTTGGAAGTGTTTTTATGTAAATGTTTTGCATTGAACATATCTTAAAAGACACTGAAGAATATATTCAGTAATGTGAAAACTGAGACCCCTTTTACTTCCATTGTCTAGTAAATCCTTCCAGAAATTATATATATATATATATATGCATGCATATGTTCCCCCCCCCCCACACACAGAGAATATATTCACAAGTTAGCCTACAAATGAGATTATAGAGCTATGATTTACCACAGTATTTTTTGCTGACATGTGGGTTACCAGGACTGCTTGAATGCCTGTAGCCGTTTTACCAGCTCTACTGGGCTCCCTTCACCTCACAAGTCTTCTCATTTTAGGACCATGAGTAGGCACTGTCTGCAGCATGCTATTCTTAAACATGGCAGATGGCCACACTCAGGGATGGGGAGAGAGCTGAACCATAAAGTCACATTTAAAGCTTCTTCATGAATGGGGCACATCTGATACCAACTCACATTTTGTTGACCAAAGCCAGTAATATAACCAAGCCTAAAGTCACTGGGGCAGCAATTGCCTGACATTGAGGAAAGAACTTCTAATATGAAAGGTAGAGCTAAAACCAAAGCATTAAGTATAAAAAGTTTAGGAAGTTAGAAGAAACAAACAAACAAAAATCTAGTTAATAGCCTTACAAAGTTAAGAAATACCAGCATTAATATTCATTAAACAAGGACAGACAGATATCACATAGGAAGAATTAGAGTAAAAGGTTTTGGAAATTACAATATGGTAAATTTAAGAACAAAGATAAAAGTTTTAAAAAATGAGATTGAGAATCTTCTACAAGCAGTGGGAAAAACAAAGAAATAGAATATAGAAGGTTTAGAGATCATTCCTGTACAACAAACATCCATCTAGTAAAAGGGAAGGCAAAAATAGTGAGGAGAATTTATTAAAGACATAAAATAAGAAAGTTCCTTCCCTGCTGGGCACTGGCAGCTGATGCTTGTAATCTTAGCTATTCAGGAAGCTAAGATCTGAGGATTGTAGTTCAATGCCATCCCAGGCAGGAAAAGTCCATGGGACTCTTGGATAGTGCCTAGGCCCTAGTTTAAACCCCAGGACCAACACACACAACACCCCCCCCCCCAATCCAACTTTTCTGTTACCTTAAAAAAAAAGAGGTTGTTACTCAAGTGGTAGAGTACCTGCCTTGCATAAGTGTGAGACTCTTGAAAGGAAACTAGATTCCAGTGGGCTTTGCTTATTATAATCCTAGTTACTTAGGAGTCTGAGGTTTGAAAATTGGGGTTTGAAGTCAGTCAAGGCAGACAAATTGGAAAAACTCTTTATCTCCAATTAATTGGGCAAGGGGACAGGGTAGAATTGAAGGCATGGCTCTGATTGGTAGCATGCCTAATGTTATCTGAAAGAGCTCAGTACAAGTTTGAGCACTGAGTTCAAGCCCCATTACTAATAGTTTAAAAAAGAAGAAGAAAAATATTTTGATAAGACAGGAGCCTTCAGTTGCAGAGGCACACCACTATCGAGGACTAAAATGTTGTCAGATGCCAGCAACTCAAACCTGTAATCCTAGCTACTCAGGCAGCTGAGATCTCAGGATTATATTTAGAAGTCAGCCTGGGTAGGAAAGTCCATGAGACTCTTGCTTCTAATTAACCACCAAAAAGCTAGAAGTGAAGCTGTGGCTCAAATGGTAGAGTACCAGCTTTAAGTTAAAACAAAACAAAAAGCCCAAAACAAAAACAAAGGGACAGTGCCCAAGCTCTCAGTTCAAACCATTATACTGGCACTTAAAAAAACCAAAAAACAACAACAACAAAAAAAACCAGGGCAGGGAATGTGGCCTAGTGGCAGAGTGCTTGCCTAGCATGCATGAAGCCCTGGGTTTGATTCCTCAGCATTACATATATAGAAAAAAAGATGGAAGTGAGCTGTGAATATGGCTTAGTGGTAGAGTGCTTGCCTCACATACATGAAGCTCTTGGGTTCAATTCCTCAGCACCACATATATAGAAAAAGCCAGAAATGGTGCTGCGGCTCAGGTGGTAGAATGCTAGCCTTGAGCAAAAAGAAGCGAGGGACAGTGCTCAGGCCCTGAGTTCAAGCCCCAGTACTGGCAAAAAAAAAAGACTAAAATGTTAAAAGTTGGACACTGTAGAAGCAAATTTTAGAATTTTGAATAAAGTGAGGCTCTCTGAGAGTTTGTTTATATTTGGGATAGAAGAAAAAGTTGGCACAGTATCTTCATAGTTTTAAATTAGAGTAACAGTAGACTTTGATCAGGAACAAAGGAAACAAGACACTTAAGAGTTACTGCTTACTCAAAATACTAAGTGAATATGAGTTTCAGCCTAGAATTCTGTGCTTAGCCAAACTGAATTTGTGTGAGAGTAAAGTAAAGATATTGGCAGCTTTTCAAGGTGATAGAAAATTTAACTATCTAAAAAAATGAAAGTTGGGCACTGGTGGCTCACGCCTGTAATCCTAGCTACTCAGGATGCTGAGATCTGGGATCGCAGTTTAAAGCTAGCCCAGGCAGGAAAGTCCATGAGACTCTTATCTCCAGTTTACCACCAGAAAACTGAAAGTGGTGCTGTGGCTCAAGTGGTAGCCTTGAGCTGAAGAGCTCAGGGACAGTGCCCAGGCCCAGAGTTCAAGCCCCACGACTGACCAAAAAAAAGAAAGAAAAAAAGCCTTAAAATTGAAAAAATGAAGGGGCTGGGGATTTGGCCTAGTGGCAAAGAGTGCTTGCCTCCTATACATGAAGCCCTGGGTTCGATTCCCCAGCACCATATATACAAAAAATGGCCAGAAGTGGTGCTGTGGCTCAAGTGGCAGAGTGCTAGCCTTGAACAAAAAGAAGCCAGGGATGGTGCTCAGGCCTTGAGTCCAAGGCCCAGGACTGGCAAAAAAAAAATTGAAAAATGAAGAAGTAATATATGATCAAGTAGGAATCATGCAGATGAAATTATTTGCAAGCTGGGTGCCATTGCCTCACTATTGAGAGATCCTGAGGACTACAGATTGAAGCCAACCTGGGCAGAGAATTATCTCCAGTAACACCAAAAAGCTGGTAGTTGGAGCTATGGCTTAAGTAATAGAGTGGTAGCCTTGAGCACAAAAGTTCAGAGATAGTGTCCAGGTCCCTGTGTTCAAGACCCAGGACTAGCACACGTGCGCACACACACACACAAAGCCAACAAAATGCCCTGTCAGCCAATAAAAAGTTGAACATGGTGGCACTTGTTTTGTTTTTTGTTTGTTTTGCCAGTCCTGGGGCTGAACTCAGGGCCTGGGTACTGTCCTTAGCTTCTTGTGCTCAAGGCTAGTCTTCTACCATTTGAGCCACAATACCACTTCTGGCTTTTTCTGTGTATGTGGTACTGAGGGATTGAACCCATATTCCCAGTCGATTTTTTTGTCTCAACTACTCAGGAAGCATAAGTAGGATCATTGTCCAGACAAGCCTGTGTAGAAGCAAGACCCCATGGAAAAATAATAAAAGCAAAAGGGTTGAGAATGTGACATTAGTGGTAAAGCACTTGCTTAGCAAGCTTGTAGTCCAGAGTTTAAACCTCATTCCACACTTAAAAAACAAACAAACCCACAAATAAGTGAAGTAGGTAGGAATGTAATATTAAAACACGGAGTTTTAAAAATATTCCAAGAGCTGGGCGCTGGTGGCTTGTGCCTCTATAATCCTAGCTACTCACAAGGCTGAGATCTGAGGATCGTAGTTCCAAGCCAGCCTGAGCAGGAAAGTCTTGAGATTTTTATCTCCAATTAACTAGCAAAAAACTGGAAGTACAGCTATGGCTCAAGTGACATAGTGCTAACCTTGAGCAAAAAAAAGCTTAGGGACAGTGTCTAGGTCCTGAGTTCAAGCCCCAGAACTGGCACCAGTAAGTAAACAAATAGCTCAAGAAGGCATATAAACTTAGCAATCATTAAAAAAAAAGAGCATGGTTGGGTGCTGGTGGCTCAAGGCCTGTAATCTTAGCTACCCAGGAGGCTGAGATCTGAGGATTGAGGTTCAAAGACAAGCTGGGCAGGAAAGTCTGTGAGACTCATCTCATCAATTAACCACCAGAAAACCAGAAGTAGAGCTATGGCTTCAAGTGATAGAGCACTAGCCTTGAGCAAAAGAACTTAGGAACAGCATTCAGGCTCTGAGTTGAGGCCGCAGTACTGAGAAAACAAAGAGCATGTTTTGCTTTAATAAATGTTGTTTAGCACTAAGAAATACAGCCATATATTTTATCAAAAAAGTTAAAGATGATGCATTTATGTAAAGAAATCAAATGTACTTGTTACAGGCTCCAGTCTGTAATCCTAGCCACTAGGGAGGTGGAAATAGAGAGTTGTGGTTCAGGGCTAGTCCAGGCCAAAATTTATTTATTTATAAATAAATAAATAGATAAATACATAAATAAATAAATTAGGGAGTCCATTTATACCAGTGACTGGGTATGGTGATACCAGTTATCATCCCAGTTATGCCAGAGGCTTAAGTAGGATTGAGATCCAATGCTGACCCTGGCAAATAACTTGAGATTATATCTGAAAAATAACTAAAGCAAAAGAAGTCTAGGGATATAACTTAAACGGAAGATCCTCTGCTTAGCAAACTCAAGGCCCTGATTTTGAACTTTAGTAACAACAACACACAAAAGCATTCAATATATTAAAACAATGTATTATTTTGGTTTTGGTAAGCATATATTTAACTATATTAGCCTAATTTTGACAGACTTTGTAAACTGACAAAGGTGCTTCACTTATGTTTGGCAAATAACATAGTAAGAAAATATAAACAATCTATACTTCTAGCTTTATGCTTTTTATTTTTATTCATTTGTGTATTTTTGCAGTATTGAGGATTAAACCCAGGGCCTGCACATGATAAGCAAGTGCTTCAACACTAATTTTTTTTTTATATCCCCAGGCTTCCTCTTCTCTCCTTTTAAAAATTGTTGCTTTTGCTGGGTGCTGGCAGCTCATACCTATAATACTTGCTACTCAGGTGGCTTGAGTTCTGAGGATCACAGTTCTTGCCAGCCTGGGCAGGAAAATCAATGAGACTCCAAAAGCTGGAAGTGGAGCTGTGGCTCAGGTGGCAGAGTGCTGGTCTAGAGCAAATAAAATAAAGCCTATGGGCAGTGTCCAGATCCTGAGGCCAAGCCCCAGGACGAACTCCAAAAAAATAAAAAGAAGAATGAGTTCCTGCCAGGTGCCAGTGAGTCACACCTATAATCTAAGCTACTCAGGATGCTGAGACAAGATCATGGTTCAAAGTCAGCCTGGGCAGGAGAATCCATGAGATTCTTTCTCCAGTTAACCACCAAAAAACCCAAAGTAGAACTGTGGCCCTGAGTTCAAGTTCTTACCCATTAAGTATATAATTATTTGTGAATTAAAAATTAAAAAATAACTAAATCTAAAGGCTCTTTTCAGATTAACAGATTGCAGAAATGTTTTGTCTGATAATAAAATAAATATCAACATATTTTAATGACATCAACAACCTTTATGTTATAGCTAAATAATACACCATCTTTGACACTGTTCTAGAATGGGTACAATACTATAATTATTGGAAGGTCTAACAACAACTGTAGAATCACTACTTAATGGTCCTATAAAGTGTCTTTTTTGGGGAAGTGCAGGACCTGGTGCTTGAACTCAGGACCTGGGCGTGGTCCCTGAACTTTTTTGGCTCAAGGCTACCACTGTACCACTTGAGCTACAGCACTACTTTCAGTCATAGATTGGCTCAGATCAGAGCCTCCTGAGCGGTATATGAAGTGTCATTTATGTGGAGAGTCACTAGCATTTTTTTTTAAAGCATTTTAAAGATTGAGAAACAGGATAAGAAGAGATCTTGTCCCAACAGCAAGATTTTCACTCTCTTTCTATATAAATTGTCCTTAATTTATAGCATTTAGTAGGCTTATTAAGTTTCTTTTTAAAGTCTATCAAGATCTACTCTAGTTTTAAGATGTTCTCGTTTATTTGTTTAATTTATAAATCAGATTATTATATTTTAACTTTACTACACGAGTAGATAAGTACACTAGATATTGAAGTATGATGCCTAGTTTGAAGAAATAATTAAATTTTTTGTGTGAATAGGTATAAAGTTAGAACAACTGGTGGTCATTTCATCATGGTAGTAATTCAACAAGTTAAAATTGTCAACAAGTATTTTTCTCCTTGCTTGCCCTAAAATTCTATTTTGACTAGAAAATACTTATGATTAGTACTGTATAATGTGACACTAATTGAATTTATTAATGATTTTTTAAAACTTTAACTTGTGTTTTGTTTGAATTTCAGGTAATAATCCTTTCCAATACTTTGTATTTTGTTTAGTATGCCACTTTTTGGAAGTGGTCACTATCAATATCTTGTTATGGTTTGATGGCCTTGGAGATTTAAAACCGAGTAAAAGTGTAAGCAGCCTTTCTTATTTAGTTATGAGTTTTAAATCCACTTTTGTTCCAAATAGGAAAAAATTGAAAGTATACTTACCATGAATATAAGTTATATTTTAAAACATTTTAACATTTGATTTAGTGAAAACAGGCCAATTTCATTTGTGGAGTTAACGTAAAATTCCGTCAATTCCCATTAAAGGTAGTGAAAAATTAACTCTATTAGATTTTTCCTGTGAATTTTACAACATGAAGACATCTGCTTTAAAAAATCAGTGAATTCCTAAAGAAATAGATAATTAACTTTAAATTTGTGTTCTTAAGATTGTGTCATTTAATTCTTTAGTGTCAATTTTTAAGAGTTCCTATTGATTCTCTCGCTGGACTTAAATTTACTATCCCAGGATTCTGTCATTGTGTTTAAAATATTGACTGAATCTGAGTGTTTAGTTCAATGGTTAAGTGCCTGCTTAGCATTAGTGAGGCACTGGGTTTATTTCCAGCACCACATATACAAACAGGTATTCACTGTTTCTTCAGATATTCACAAATGTCTGATATATTTTTTAATGGCCACTACAGATGTCTCCTTAATTGAATTCCAGTTGTTATTGGTTTCCACCATGATTGCTTTAAGAATATGGCAGTCTTTAGTGATAACTTAGCTACAAAGGTCTGAAGATGTTTATTTTCAGAACCACTTTGAGACAAATGAAGTCAGTTTAATTATTTTACAGACAAACATTGTGTAGAAACAACCTATAGTTTGTCATTCATCTATTCTGTTGACATGTACACCCAGTGACTTTGGACCTTTCCAAAAAGCATATTTATAGAAGATGAACATTTGACTTTAAGATCACCTAGAAGAATATGTCAAGACTGAGAATGTCAGAAACGTTTTGGTCAATGTCAAATGTCAATGCTATGTAGAACTTGAAATGACAGTTTAGAAAAAGAGGATAAAAAATTTGTTATAATTTGTAATTACTCATACCATATCTTTGATTTGTTAGACTCTCATGCACTAAGCTCTTGTTATAAATAGCCACTGAAGTCAACATTTTTGAGATTTTTGTGTGTGTGAGATTTGATTTTTAAAATGTAGAATGGGATTATTGTTTTGCCATTCATCTGAATTTAGTAGATGGCTACTAGATAGTTATTTTTGTTATTAAAAAAGTACATTGCACAGCAATAAGGTACATACTTAGGTTGTATTTTTATTTGTATTTAACAATTTATCAGTTAAATATATTTCTTTAATTCAATAGTCAATTGATTAAATGACTTTACATTTGTTTTATGCTATTTTGCTGACCAAATCATTGGTCTTCCATTTAGTTCCTACAAAAGTAGGCAATTAGTGTTCTATTTGGATTAAAGAGATGCAGTGTTTGTCTTTCATCACAGAACAATTGGCTACATTTCTTTTCCTATACATGAAACTGTCAAAAAAACATCAATTCATAGGTTGTAAATTGTCAGAAAACATTAACTTGGGGTTAACACATTTTTTTCCTATTCTTGCTGCTTACTAAAAATATGAGCCTCACTTTCCTCATCTGAAAAAAATGGGGACAATATCCACTTAAACTTTATGAATAGCCATAACTATTTTAAAAGGCCCTTGCACAGTAGCATGTGTCAGGCATTTATAATAAATATTTCTTTTCCTGTTCCTATTTTCATGGATTGGGAATTTGAGATTTGATTAATGAAACTATTTTCTAAGCAGCCACTCTAAACATGGCTTGAAGAAGTATTTTAGGATTAGTTTGTCATTTGTATCAACCAACAGAATATTCTCTCCAGTGCCAGGAGTATTTGAGAAAGGAAGGACTGATTTGAACTTTGTAAATAGCCAAATATAGTATCTCTTGAGGACATATTTTTGATAGCTGTTCTTAACATTTCCATAAAAGTGATTTTATTTATCTTCAATCACAGGTACAGGAACCTTAAAGATAGATTTTGTTGGAGAGCTGAATGACAAAATGAAAGGTTTCTATAGAAGTAAATATACCACCCCTTCTGGAGAGGTGCGCTATGCTGCTGTAACACAGTTTGAGGTATGTGTTATCCTTTTCTAATACACAATAATTCTTTTTAATTTTTGGCTGAAACTGAGGCTTGAACTCAGGGCCTGGGTACTATCCTTGAGCTCTGTGCTCAAAGTTAGCTAGCATTCTACCACTTAGCCACAGTTCCACTTCTGGCTTTTTGTTGGTTAATTGGAGATAGGAATTTCATGGATTTTCTTGCTTGGGCTGGTTTTGAACTGCGGTCCTCATATCTGACTGCTATGTAGCTAGGATTACAAGTGTGAGCCACTGGCACCTGGTTCTAAAATACTATTAAGTTTTTTGTGTGTGTACCAGTTCTGGGGCTTGAACTCAGGACCTGGGGCTCTGTCCCTGAGCTTCTTTTGCTCAAGACTAGCACTCTACCACTTGAACCACAGCTCTTCTTTCAACTTTTTTTATTGTTGTTGCTAGTCCTGGGGCTTGGACTCTGGGCCTGAGCACTGTTCCTGGCTTCTTTTTTTTTGCTCAAGGCTAGCACTCTCCTCTTGAGCCACAGCGCCACTTCCGGCTTTTTTCTATATATGTGGTGCTGAGGAATCAAACCCAGGGCTTCATGTATTCGAGCCGAGCACTTTACCACTAGGCCATATTCCCAGCCCAGCACTCTACCTTTTGAGCCACTACGCCACTTCAAGTTTGATTCTATTAAGGTGATTCTTGAGGCTAAATTCCTTTCACCGTAATTATACTTAGTGTTTTAGAATGTTTATGTTATATTCGTCCAGTTGTCTCTATAGAAAGGTGTGAAGTATGTGGCAACATTTTTATATATATATATATATACACACACACACACATATATTCAGGTAACAAAATTTCAGTGCCTGAATTGTTTTATATTGTGTAATTTTCTTCTCATTCTCTTTTCTTTCTTTTTTGGCCCTTGTCAAGGCAAGAGCTCTGTCACTTGATATGCCATCAGTCTTTTTGCTTGTTGTTTTTCAGATAGGTTTTTTTGTTGTTTGTTTTGTTTTTTTGGAGCAGTCCTGGGGCTTGAACTCAGGGCCTGAGCACTGTCCCTGGCTTCTTTTTGCTCAAGGCTAGCACTCTGCCACTTGAGCCACAGTGCCACTTCTGGCCATTTTCTATATGTGTGGTGCTGGGGAATCAAACCCGGGGCTTCATGTATACGAAGCAAGCACTCTTGCCACTAGGCCATATTCCCAGCCCCTCAGATAGGGTTTTGTACTTTTGCCTGTGCTGGCCCCAGATCAAGAACCTCTTTTCTCTACCTCCAAAATAGCTACTCCAAAATGGGCTACTACATTTGGCTTTATTTATTATTTGGTGCCAATCCTGGGGCTTGAACTCAGGGATTGGGCAGTCTCCCTGAGCTTCTTTTGCTCAAGGCTAGCACTTTGCCACTGGAGCCCCAGCTCCACTTCTGACTTTTTGGTAGTTTAGTGGAGATAAAGGAGTCTCACAAACTTTCCTACTTGGACTTCTTAGAACCTCTGTCTTTAGACCGTTAGCCTCCTGAGTTGCTAGGATCAGTCACAGGCATGAACCCCACCACTGCCCAGCTACGTGGCTTTACTTTTGAGATGTCTTGTTTTGGGAGGGGGTGGGGGCGGAGCTGGGCTGGCCTGGAACTTCCTTCCTTGATCCTCCTTTTGGCTTTCTATGTAGATGGGATTATACAAGTGTGTACCACCATATCCAGCCCTCTTTGTAGCTATGTGTGTGTGTGCGCACATGCGCGCGCCAGTCTTGGAACTTGAACTTAGAGACTGTGTACTGTTTCTGAGCTTTTATGCTCAAGGCTGTTGCTCTACCACTTGCCACAATTTCATTTCTGACTTTTTGTAGTTTATTGGAGTCTCACAGATGTTCCTGCTTTTGCTAGCTTTGAACCATGATCCTCAGATCTCATCTGACTGATGAGCTAGAATTACAGGCATGAACATGTAGTGGCTGGATTGTATACCTTTTTAAATCAAAACCATCCTTGAAACATTTGATAGCTATATCTTTTCCTTCCTAGTGAGTTATTAGCTGTTTCAAAGCATTTCTTACCTTCTTTGACATTTTCCTTTATCTTACCCTACTCAGTAAGTACCAAGTGCTTACAGGTCTTATGTATTGTATATATGTCCATTTTAATCTGCTAATGATACTTTTATGTGATAATCTAATTGTGTTTATTTGTATTTTTAATAATACTATAACAACTGGTGGTATCCATTCTTAAAATTCTGCCCATGTTCCTAGGTTATTTTGCATGATGTGAAAATTTAAGTCTAGTTTAGTATTAATTTCTCTTAAGAAGCATATCTTCTCTTCCAATAATTTTGTGCTACCTTTTGTTTTTAAATAATAATTACCACAGTTGTCTAGGCTTGATTCTATATTTGAAATTACTCTAGTGCCTGTCTCAAGTTCTTTTGAACACTTTATCTTGGAATGTTGGCTGGAGTATATCTTCAAACAATGTTTTTGTTGGTGGTGGTGATGGTGAGGTATAGATTTTTAAAAAAAAATTTTTTTTTTTTAGTGTTTTTGGAGATTGAACACCATGCTTTGTGTATGATAGTCAAACACTACTGCTTGAATTACATACCAAATCCTTTTTCTTTTTTCTTTTCTCCTCTCTGCAACCTTTCCTCTCCTCCCCTGCTCTATTTTATTTTACTTCATTTTATTTATTTTTTTGGCACATGGTCTTGCCCACTACCTTTGCCCAAGCTGGCCTCAAATTCACAGTTCTTTTGTTTCTACCTTCCAAAGAGCTGAGATTCCAGACATGCATCATCATGTCCAACTTTTCTAAGCAATTTTAAAAAAGTGTATGTGGGTAGCATAATTACTAAGCCTTCACATATCTGAAAATCCTTTGTGCCTTTATATATACCTAGTTTTTCTAGGTGTTTAGATTTGTGAGTAATAGCAACAACCAAAAGGTGGGCAGTAATCTCAGAAGGCTGAGATCTGATGATCAGGATTCAAAGCCAGCCTGGGCAAGAATGTCTGTGAGACTCCTTATCTCCAATTAACCCCCAGAAAACCAGAAGTGGCACTGTCACTCAAAGTGGTAGAGCCCAATCCCTGAGTTCAAGCCCCATGACTGACCAAAAAAATAAACAAGAAGTAGGGTTGGGAATGCGGCTTAGTGGTAGAGTACTTGCCTAGCATGCATGAAGTTCTTGATTCAGTTCTTCAGTACCACATAAACAGAAAAAGCCGGAAGTGGTGCTGTGACTCCAAGTGGTAGAGTGCTAGCCTTGAAGCATAAAGAAGCTCAGGAACAGAGCCCAGGCCTTGAGTTCAAGCCCAGGACTGGCAAAAATAAATAAATAGATAGATAGATAGATAGATAGATAGATAGATAGATAGATAGATAGATAGATAGATAGTAGAGGTGTGGGGCTCAAGTGGTAGAGTAACATCCTTGAGTGAAAGGACTGTGTTCAGGCCCTGAATTCAAGCCCCAGGACCAGCACAAAAACAAATAATCCTCACTTCAGGAGACTGGGTTCTGAGGACTAAGGTTTGAAGCCATCCCATGCAGGAAAATCCATGAGATTCTTTTTTCCAATTAACCACTGAAAAGATGGAAATAGAGCTGAGGTGTTGATCAAGTGATAAAGCACAAACATTGAGTGAAAAAAGCTAAGGGAACAGTACCAAAGCCTTGTTTAAGCCTTAGTACCAGCACAAGAAAACAAAACCAGATGTGATTTCAGTTGATTCTCATATATAGTGTAGTAGGGGGGACTTGTTTTGATTTTTTTTTTTTAACCTCACTTTTTTGTGTACTTGGGCTTGAACTCAATGCCTTATACTGTTGTTTGAGCACTTACCTCTTCTTCTGGCTTTTTGCTGGTTAAATGGAGGCAAGAATCTCACAGATTTATCTTCCCAGGTTGGTTTTGAACCGCAGTCCTCAGATTTCAGCCTCCTGTGTAACTAAGATTACAGGCGTGAATTACCAGTGCCGGGGTTTTTCACATTTTCTAACTACCATCAATTAGTTGTAATCAGGGATTACATGTCCACATATGCATGCAGTATACCTTGATTAGAGTAATTTCCTCTGTCCCTCTTGCCCCCACTTCCCTATTTCCACACCCGTTACTACAAACTTCATTGTTCCATTTTCATACACGTGGAGTATTTTGACCATATTCATCCTCCTTCATCCATTCCATTCACTCTCTCCCCTCCTACTAACCTTTCCACGGAACTTGTTTAACATTCTTTTTTTTTTTTAAAGAGTATGCTGATTGTGCTGATTGTTGAAAGGGGTTGTGTCATATTTCACACATGCATATAAAAAACTAGTTTGATCCTTCATTTACCTTCACTTTCCCCATCTCTGTGATTGTCATTTTATTAAGATTAGTAGTGGACCTAGTTCTTGGATGGTTGCTAGTGTCCAGGAACTACATTCCTGCAGTTGTAGCAAGTATTATATTATTCTTTGTAGTTAGTTTATAGCCTATTGCCTGACACTGAATAGAAAGAAATATTTGTCTGAATACGAACTGGTGAATTATTGAATGATAAAGAAATGGCAGTTGCTTCATGAAATAGACTCTGAGGTTAACTTAGTGGCATTTAAATTTCATATTCTTTTCTTAAGGCCACTGATGCCCGGAGAGCTTTTCCTTGCTGGGATGAACCTGCCATCAAAGCAACTTTTGATATCTCATTGGTTGTTCCTAAAGACAGAGTAGCTTTATCAAACATGGTATGTATGTGCTTATAAATCTCTCTTAAATTTTTATTATGGTATATTTGGCTTGCTGTGGTTAGATGGTATAACATGTTATTACCTAGCATGGTAACTTAGTACATACTAGAAACACAACTACTATTTATTTCCCGTGAGCTCTCTTTTGCTCAGTTGCTTTTTATATTTGGAGGGGTTTCTCTTGTGGAGTAAGGAATCCTTGTTTAATACATAAACATGATAATTTACCTTTTTTTTTTTGTCTGAGCACTGCCCCTGGCTTCCTTTTGTTCAAGGATAGCACTCTGCCTCTTGAGCCACAGCGCCACTTCTGGCTTTTTCTGTTTATGTGGTGCTGAGGAATTGAACCCAGGGCTTCATGCATGCTAGGCAATCACTCTACCACTAAGCCACATTCCCAGCCCCATAATTTACTTTTTAAAAAATTTCAGTTCTTTTAATTTAGCAATGCAAAACAAGACAACTTAGTTGAAAGACAAGAACTTTCATATTTAGGTACCAGAAGTTATAGTTGTATAATAAAGTATGTTTAAGTTTCTGGCTTATTATCTTCTCTGAATATGCTTTTTACATTCTTACTCATTGATGTAAGCCATTCATTACTTAAAATGCAGTGCTTAGGATTGCCTTGCTTAAGATGTGTAGTAACCTGTAACCTGTATTCTGATTCTGGGGTATTAGAAAAGCATATTACCTCTGAAATTAATAAGTCTGTACTTTTTGAGATGTGAGATTCCACATCTATTTTTTAAATTAATTCATTTATTTATTATTTTGTGTGCGTGTCAGTTCCGAGGTGTGAACTGAGGCCCTTACCACTTGAGCTATGCCTTCACTTCTGGCTGTCCCCCACCCCCCAACCAGTTAATTAGAGGTCTGTCTCTTGGATTTGTCTGCTTGGGCTGGCTCTAAACTGGAATTCTCATATCTTACCCTCTTCAGTAGCTGGGATTATACACATGAGCAGCCAGTGCCTGGCATACAGTATCATTTATTGCTAATTGTTTTCTCCTGTCCTTATTTCATTTGAAAAGTATTGAGGTCTTAACTGAAAAATATCCCAGTGCTTGGCATATAATATATATTCAAGAAAAATTGATTCCTCTTGTCTCAAGTACTTGAGAATTTTAACACTTTTTAGCTACCCACTTTTTAGTATAAATGCATCATAAGATCACTTATTTTTTGTGGGTTGTAGGGGCCTTGGTGCTGTTTGAGCATTTTGCTCAAAGTTACTGTTCTGCCACATAGAGCTATAACACTCCTTTCAGGCTTTGGGTGGTTTTTTGGAGATAAGATAAGCCTGTGCCTTGATGATCCTCAGATCTCACTCAGCCTCCTGAGAAGCTAGGATTACAGGTGTGAGCCACTGGTACCCAGCTCAGATCACTTTTTAAGAGGAAAGTTATTAACAGGATAAAAACACTCAATGAAAGCCTATAGTTTTTGGCTAGTGTTTGCTCTAGGGTATTAATGCAAATCTGTTTAAATTTTCCTTTTTTTCCCCTTAAGAATGTAATTGACCGGAAACCATACCCTGATGATGAAAATTTAGTGGAAGTGAAGTTTGCCCGCACACCTGTTATGTCTACATATCTGGTGGCATTTGTTGTGGGTGAATATGACTTTGTAGAAACAAGGTCAAAAGATGGTGTGTGTGTCCGTGTTTACACCCCTGTTGGCAAAGCAGAACAAGGAAAATTTGCGTTAGAGGTAAATGTACTTGAAGAGGATTGTTCCAACAGTCCATAACTCCAGGTTGGGGAATTTACATTTCTGATCAATTATTAGTACAGTTATTTATAATTTAGTCTGAAAGTTTTTATGTTCCTTTCATTTTATTTTTAACAGAATTTTGGATATGTCAACATTGATGTTGCATTAACATTTTATAACATAACTTCAGAGAATATAAAAGTCATTGCTGTAATATAGCTCAGTGATAGAGTGCATGTTTAGCATGCACAGGGCTGTGGATTCAAAAACCTCAGCTCTTGATTAAAAAGATGAAATAATATAAAAGTAGAATTTACTTTCCTAGGGAATGAGTGTGAGAATGTAAGTTACATTTCTCATACCTACTCATAAATGGGTCAGTGTGGCCAGTGTATATAAGATTGGTCTAAGTTAGTCTGTGAAGGAGATGGGCTCCCTGGAATTGGTTTCTCATAGTTTGAGATACTTTGCCTTGCAGCAGGTTTCCTTTGTGGATTTTTATATGATTTATTAACAAAATATTCATCAGATGGTTCTTTTGTTTGTGCTTTTATAGGTTGCTGCTAAAACCTTGCCTTTTTATAAAGACTACTTCAATGTTCCTTATCCTCTACCTAAAATTGATCTCATTGCTATTGCTGATTTTGCAGCTGGTAAAGTAAATTTCGTTTTATTGCTGAATTACAATAACTTTATTTGAATTTTGTGATTTTTGAGGAAAAAGTATGCACATACATATATCAATAAATGTTTATATTTATTTTATGAAGGTGCCATGGAGAACTGGGGCCTTGTTACTTATAGGTATGTTAATGACACGTCACCCTGCCTTATCTTTCCAATCACTGACTCCATAAGGTCTTCACTTCCTAATCACAGTTGAGTAGCTTCTGCTTTACGATCTGGTATAAAACTTTCTGCCTCTCCCCTCTGTTCCATTAACATTTCAAGAATGCAGATGGACTTCCCTTTCTGGTGCTACTATCTGAGAGGGTGTAAGATTTTGAAAGTGATTCAAGCCCCAGAACAAAAAAAAAATTGAAAGTGAGCATCTGGCATTAGTAGCATTTTTAGTTGTGTTCTTGGCTGAGTTTTTCAGTTTGGTGCCTTTCCTTCCTCCCAGTAGTTTCACAGTTACTGATCCAATTTGAAGAACCTCCCCTTATTTCCTATCTTCTAGCCAGTTTTTTACATGTCTATTACTACAACACAAACATGTGGTTTGTATAATTTTTGAAGCAGAGTCCATAAACAAGTTTTTTTTACTCTGTCCTTTCACTTGCCGTTTTAGATGAGCTAAGTTTTACACAGTTTGTTTAGTGTTCTTTTGGGGATGTTGGAATGCTTTTTCCTCTGCTATTCCCTCATTTAATGAAAAGACTGTCCTTGTCTAGCATAATCATCTCTAATCAGAAATAATTACAAAATTTCAGATAAAAATCTAATAAGTTTGTATTATATCTTTGATTTTTTTTGGGGGGGGGGTGTTGGTTATGGGACTTGAACTCAGCCTATGCACTCTCCCTGAGCCTTTCTGCTCAAGGCTAGTGGTAGACCACTTTGAGCCACAACTCTACTTCCAGTTTTCTGGTGGTTATTTAAGAGAGAAGAGTCTCACAGACTTTGCTACTCAGGCTGGCTTTGGACTGTGATCCTCAGATCTCAGCCTCCTGTGTAGCTAGGATTATAGGTGTGAGCCACCAGAGCCTGTGGTTTGTTCTTTTGTTGAATGAATTCTATTTTATGGTAGTTGTCATACTTTTCTACCCTGTATATTCTGGAAATGTTTTATTAATATTTCTAAAGCCTAACCTGGCCACATCATATACTGTCAGAATCTTTCCCACTGTGTATGCCCACTTTTATTGCATTATTTACATTGTTTTATTTTTATTTTTATTTTTTTTGAAACAGGGAGACTGCATTGCTTATTGATCCAAAAAACTCGTGTTCTTCATCACGCCAGTGGGTTGCTCTGGTTGTGGGACATGAACTCGCCCATCAATGGTTTGGAAATCTTGTTACTATGGTATTTAATATTTTTAAGTGCTCAAATATATTTATTTTCATCATGTTGTACATTATCTTGACCACATAGGCATTTACAGTATGTAACCATAATATTATACTAAAAATAATTGGGTCATAGAAAGATTTTATTTTCAAGATCTGCCTTTGAAAAGTATTTATCAGGGTTAGGGAGGTAGCTTAGTGGTAGAGTACTTGCCTACCATATTCAAGGCCCTGGGATTACCAAATTCTTTGACAGCACTTAAGGCTTTAAAAGAGTTGTTGTATACTTGGCTTGGATATTATTTAACTTCCTTACGTCTTACAAAGAAGCAAAAAAGTAAGATAGTTAGCAACTGAGACATCTTAGAAGGAGTTGCTAAAGAACACAACCAAAAATAAACGCTTTTAAAAGGCCAGGTACTGGTGGCTCATGCCTGTAATCCTAGCTACTTAGGAGGCTAAAATCTGAGGATTACAGTTTGAAGCTGGCCTGGGCAGGAAAGTGTGTAAGATTCTTATTTCCAATTGACCACCAAAAAGCCAGAAGTAGAGCTGTGGCTCAAGTGGTAGAGTACTATTCTTGAGCAAAAAAGACCAGGGATAGTAAGTACTTAGGCCCTGAGTTCAAGCCCTAGGACCAGCACCAGAAGGAAAAAAATACTCCAAAACAACCCTCTTACTGGGTGCCAGTGGCTCATGGTTATCATAGATACTCAGGAGTCTGATATCTGTGAATCACAGTTCAGAGCCAGTCCAGGCAGGAAAGTCTGTGAGATGCTTATCTATAATTAACCTTCAAAAGCTTGGAAATGGAACTATGGCTCAAGTGACTGAGCACAGACTTGAGTAAAAAAGCTTAGGAAAAGCACCCAGGCATGGAGTTCAAACCCTAGGTCATGCACACACAAAAATGCTGAACGTAGAGGTATGGCTCAAGTGGTAGAGTGCAGGTGTTGAGCATAAAATGAAAGTGTGAGTTCAAGTGTCCTGTGTGTCCCCCCCCCCCCATCTGATTCTATTAGAATTTCAAAATCCACTTTTTGTTTTCCAGCCAAAAGTCCCTTGTCCTCTGTCTTGGATTAATATATTACTAACAGCTTTAATCAACTTTAGTGAAAATTAGATTGAAATCATCATTCTAAAAAGTTGATGGTTAAACACCTCAAAACCTTTTTGTCACTTTGTTCATTTCACTTGCCATATAGTCTTATTAACAGGTGATAATTTCATACTTTAACATTTGTCATTGAACTACTTCCATGAAATTTCTTGGAATGTTATGTAATCCTTATATAAGCAGCACTACTTTTCTAACTTTTCAGCCAATCATTCAGTGGTTTTCCCAGTCATTATAGAAATATTTTCCAATTCTTGTTTGGCCTAATAGCCTTCAAATTTCGTTTTGTTTTTAATACTGAGAATTGAACCTATAAAGCATGTGTAGCACTTTATAGGCAAGTGTTATCACTTGAGCTTTGCCCCTAGCCTCCCCTTTGCTCTCTTCCTCCCCCACTAGCTTTTTGTTTTATATTGCATTTTTGTCTTTTACTGAGGATCTCATACTTGCTGGATAGGTACTGTCTCACTTGAGCCCCTCCACCAGCCCCTTTTGCATTGTTGTTGTTGAGATTACTTTATGCCCAGGCCCAGCCAATTTGTGCTTCCCCATATAGCTGGGATGATAGGTATATATCAGTGTACCCAACACTTGGATGAGATGAAGTCTTAGGAATCTTTGCCCAGGTTGGCTTTGAACCTGTATCCCTCATTTTCCTCTAGGTAGTCTGAGCTGCCATATATAACGTGTGTGGGGGTGGGGGGGGTGGGCATGGGTGTCTGTCCGTCCAATCCTGGCACAAAAAAAATTGGAAGGAAGAAGTTACAGTATTTCCCAAACATAATTCTTAGATCACCAACTGATTTTTCTTAACATATGTTTACACAAAAATGAGTTCTTTACTAAATGGCTTCAGAATCTTTGCATAGGGCCTGGGCTCTGTCCCTGAGCTTTTTTGCTTAAGGCTCCCCCTCTACCACTTGAGCCACTGCTCCACTGCCAGCCTTTTGTATTTATTTATTTATTTATTTATTCATTCATTCATTCATTCATTTATTTATTTTGGCCAGTCCTGGGACTGCCAGCTTTTTGATGGTTAATTGGAGATAGAGTCTTATGGACTTTCCTGTTTAGGCTGGCTTCCAATCACCATTCTCAGATCTCAGCCTCCTGGCCTGAATAGCTCAGGATTACAGTCATGAACCACCAATACCTGGCTTTCTGTTTCTAAGACAGGGTCTCACAGCTACCTCTCACAGCTCAGGCTGGACTTGAACTCATAATTTTCCTACCTCCACTTTCTGGGTGGGATTATAGGTATGAGCCACCACAACTAATTACTAAGCTAAATTTTATATAATGATATCTTTCACTTCTTTGCTCTTGCCTACATTTATCTGCTCTTTTACTTATTGTACTCCACCCTGTTTCTAGCTATGGTAGTGAAAAGTTTCTGCAGTGTTTTGAAAATGTCCTCCAAGCATAATTTTAAGATCACTAGCTGACCTGACCTCTCTTGCCATCTGTTGACACAATATGAGTTTTTAACTATATGATATGGCTTCAGAATTTTTGCTCATTAAATTATAAACTTGAGAGTATAGTACAACAAACATTTTTTTTCCTTTAGCAAACAAGCCCCCAAAAAGAAAATTAGCAGAATGATAATCATTTTATTTCCCTCACTTATTTCTTCTCTTTTTAAAGGAATGGTGGACTCATCTCTGGTTAAATGAAGGCTTTGCATCCTGGATTGAGTATCTATGTGTGGACCACTGCTTTCCAGAGTATGATATCTGGACTCAGTTTGTTTCTGCAGATTATACCCGAGCCCAGGAGCTTGATGCTTTAGATAACAGCCATCCTATTGAAGTGAGCTATTCTTTACAACCATTGGCCTATAACTACTCTCCTTTCCAATAAAATAATTTGTTATAGAGATGTTTAGGATACTGAAATGAAGAGATAATTGCTGGGTGATACATCTTGCTTCCAATTTTGAAAATCTGACGAGTAAATTCTGTTTTGTTTTATTTTGTTTTTGGCGGGTCGTAGGGGTTGAACTCTGGGCCTGGGTGCTGTCCCTGAGTTCTTCAGCTCAAGGCTGGTTCTCTCCCACTTTGAGCCACAGGGCCACTTCCCATTTTCTGGTGGTTAATTGGAGTTTCTTGGATTTTCCTGCCCCGGCTGTCTTTGAACCACAATCCTCAGATCTCAGCCTCCTTAGTAGCTAGGATTACAGGTGTGAGCCACTGGCACCCTGCAACAAGAGTAAATTCTAATTGATATTTTTAAGAAAGGCCTTATAAAAATTTCATCTTTGTAGAGGAAGGTACTGCATATGGTTTTATTGACTGTGTAAGAGAAACCTTATCTGTTGAATAGCACTCATTCCATTGTTTCAAGGAAAACACCAGACATATTATTTTAGTTTGGTTTTGTGTTTGTTTTAATTCTCTTGATTGATCCTGTCCTTATTACAATTAGTTTATATGTAGAAATTTTGCATCCAAAGGAGAGTTAAAATCATACTTTAGTATATTTAGCTAGGGCCTTATTTAATTGTATAACAATTATTTTAATGTTTTAATCATAAACTAATTACAATCAGTGTAAGTAACCAAATGTTTTTCTCTCTACATCCCTTCCTTACTCACCTCCCCCCATACTTCTGTGAATAAATATAATCATAATGACTTGCCTCTGAGCAGAGCAGAGTCAGGACTAGAATATATAACATGATCCTCATCACCTTTCACTTTAGTTAAGATTAATTAGCTACACTTTTGATGATTGTCATGTACTTAATGAGTGTGTTAAGGGCAGAAAAATACCTTAGGAATAAGAAGGGTTTCATAGAAAGCTTTTTATGTAATGTAGTATTATTGGCTTTCTGCTTCCTGTCATAATCCTGAATCACACTATCTGCCAGGTCAGTGTGGGCCATCCATCTGAGGTTGATGAGATATTTGATGCTATATCATATAGCAAAGGTGCATCTGTTATCCGAATGCTGCATGACTACATTGGGGATAAGGTAAAAGAACATTTTTTTTTGGTATTCTGTTCACAGTTTTGCATGGACAAAATGTCTGATTTCTAAAAACTAAATTTCTGTATATTGTTTGCTTTATTTATGATTCTTTTTAAACTATTGTGGTCTCCTAGGAGGGTTTGGGAGTAGCAGTGGGAGGCTAGTATAAAACTTGAAGGCAAAAGTAGAAGGAAAAGACTATACATTCTGTGGCTTGAATTCAGGGCCTGAGCACTGTCCCTGAGCTTTTTTGCTCAAGGCTAGCACTCTATCACTTGAGCTGCAGTTCCTCTTCTGGCTTTTTTGGTAGTTAATTGGAGAGAAAGAGTCTAATGGGCTTTTC
The DNA here is from genome assembly GCF_023159225.1 of Perognathus longimembris pacificus. Taxonomy (NCBI): domain Eukaryota; kingdom Metazoa; phylum Chordata; class Mammalia; order Rodentia; family Heteromyidae; genus Perognathus; species Perognathus longimembris. The sequence continues at coordinate 36,147,171 of NC_063177.1, read as the reverse complement.
TGCTCTGGCTGACTTGGGAACACAATCCTCAGATCTCAGCCTCCTGAGTAGTAAGGATTCCAGGCTTGAGCCACTGGCTCCTGGCAAGCATACAGTCTTAAGGTAGAATATATATTTTGTAGTACATTTGACACTTGAGTATTTAACTTCTCTGTGTGTGCTCGTGTGTGTGTGCACAGTACATGGTGCCATTACTAGGACTTTTTGTTTAAGCATGCTGTCCATGAGTTTTTTTGTTTAAGACTAGCCTCTACTACTTGAGTAACAATTGCACTTTTGGCTTTTTGGTCATTAATTGGAAATAGAAGTCTCACAGGTTTTTTTCTGCCTGGGCTGGCTTTGAACCTTGCTCCTTAGATCTCAGCCCCCTGAGTAGTTGATGTAAATCACCAAGGCCTTGCTTGTCTTTTTTTGCTCACAGCTGACACATACCATTTGAGCCATACTCCAGCCCACCTTTTTGCTAGTTCACTGGAGATGAATCTTACAGATTTTTCTGTCTGGGCCAGTTAAAAATTGGAATCCTCATATCAGCCTTCTGAGTAGCTAGGATTACAGGCTTGGGCCACCAGTGCCAGCCTTGCTTTTGGCCACGAATACGCACATACAGTATAAATCCTGAGATCTGACTCTTATATTAAAAATTTTTTATTTTCTCAGGACTTTAAGAAAGGAATGAACATGTATTTAACCAAGTTTCAACAAAAGAATGCTGCCACAGGTAATCTTTAATAGGTTGAGATTGAAATGGAGATTTATTGTTACTCTAACATGCCTGTGTAAATCTAGTGTTAATGAGTTATAAGCTATACTTATAACAAAGCTTACAATTGAACATTTTTGTTTGGTTCTGTTATTTATGGAAGATACTTGGTATTCAACTATACTTTAGTTATTGCTCATGGTCTTTATCTTCTTGCAGAAGTTCCAGAGTTGTCTGTCTGTTCGCTTGGCCCTTCTAAAACTTCATCTGTTAAACTAAAGCTAAAATGAATATCTCTCTAGAGGGAGTAACTAGTTTTATACTCTACTTGATCACCCTCTTCATCCCTCTTTGTAAACCATACTGTCTTAAACAGTTCACCTTCTGCCAGATTTTTTTGTTTTTGTTTTTTGCCAGTCCTGGGGCTGTCCCTGTCTTCTTTTTGCCCAATGCTAGCACTCTGCCATTTGAGCCACAGTGCCACTTCCAGCCTTTTCCATTTATGTGGTACTGAGGAATCGAACCCAGGGCTTCATGCATGCTAGGCAAGCACTCTACTGATAAGGCACATTCCCAGCCCCCTCCCTGTTTTTTTAACCTCATCTTCTGTCACTCCTACTCCTGTGCTCCCTATTCTGCAGCTTATTGAAGACACTGCTGTGTTTTCCCATCAAGTTTTGTTTCAAGTAGTCTATTTTATACTTCCCTGTTTGTACATATAGATCATTTAGTCTCTCTACCTGGAATGCTCCCTTTTTCCTTGTCTGACAAACAACTCATCTTTAAGATGTGAACCTCTTGCAGCTTTTATTTTTAGGGATTTTTGCTTACATGCTTTTTCACCATACATGCCACTGTTATGGTATCAGTATAACTCTATTGCTATTTTTCTTTTTCTGCTGGAACTGATGTTTGACTATATAAGTTTTATTTTAGTTTTGTCATTGACTATGTTTTAATTTTGGTTAATTTAATGGATGTAATGGCATTAAGTTTGTGACTGTTTAGGAAGTAGTGTACATGAAAATGTTACTGTGTCTTTGTGTTCTCTTTGAATTCATCTGTCTATGTTAATTATAATTTGTAATTTTTTTTTTTTTTTTGGCCAGTCCTGGGCCTTGGACTCAGGGCCTGAGCACTGTCCCTGGCTTCTTCCCGCTCAAGGCTAGCACTCTGCCACTTGAGCCACAGCGCCGCTTCTGGCCGTTTTCTGTATATGTGGTGCTGGGGAATCGAACCTAGGGCCTCGTGTATCCGAGGCAGGCACTCTTGCCACTAGGCTATATCCCCAGCCTAATTTGTAATTTTTTATACATTAGAATGATTAAGTACATAAGACCAGTTTTTATAATGAAATTTATTTAGCTGCAGCATGCAAGGGTGGGTGTTAGAACTTTTGTTTCTTGAACCTAAAAGAACCAAAGAATAATCAAATAGTGTTAACAGTTATATCAAATTTCTGATGGTTTAGGAAAATAAACATGTAAACATTTTAGATTAACATTGTTTACATTTACTTTCTAGAGGATCTTTGGGAAAGTTTGGAAAGTGCTAGTGGCAAACCTATAGCAGCTGTGATGAATACCTGGACCAAACAAATGGGATTCCCTCTCATTTATGTGGAAGCTGAACAGGTAAACTTTAAAAAAAAAATCCTTACTAAAGCTAGGTGTAGAGATGCATGCCTGTAATCCCGGCACATGGGAGGTTGAAGTGGGAGGATGAGAAATTAGAGGCCACCTTAGGCTGTACCACAAGACTTTGTCTCAAAAAGGAAAATCTATGCCAGGTACTAGTGGCTGGTGGCTGTCATCCTAGCTATCAGGATGCTTAGATCTGAGGATCAAGGTTAAAAGCCAGCCCTGGCCAACAAACCCTTGAGTCTTATCTAATCAGATAGCCCAGCAAAAAGCCAGAAGTAGAGGTGTGTCTCAGAACCACAATCCTCAGATCTCAGCCTCTTGAGCAGTCAGAACTTGGGAGTTCTTATTTAGAATATTTTATTTTGTTGCCTAAATGAAAAATAGTGAGCTTTTGCCCATTCCATGGTATCATCTCTTCATTGCCATTAAGTTTTGTGCACTTAGGAGACATTTGGTTGTATTGGTTCCACCCTCTAATTCTTGTAGAAATACCCCTACATACACAGGAAAAAAAGAAGGTTGATGCTATTGTAGCATTTGTTTTACTTCTTTAGGTAGAAGATGACAGATTACTGAGATTGTCTCAAAAGAAGTTCTGTGCCAGTGGACCATATGTTGGTAAGCAAATAGCTGTAACTGGGAGCTGATGAATAAATTTGGGTACCATACCAGTTGTTTCAGCTAATAGGAAATGGCATTCATTTTTATAGCTTAATGGGATTAAATAAAAAAGATATCTTGAAAGAATAAAAATTAAATTTAAGGGCTGGGAATATGGCCTATGCCTCGTATACATGAAGCCCTGGGTTCGATTCCCCAGCACCACATATACAGAAAATGGCCAGAAGTGGCGCTGTGGCTCCAGTGGCAGAGTGCTAGCCTTGAGCAAGAAGAAGCCAGGGACAGTGCTCAGGCCCTGAGTCCAAGCCCCAGGACTGGCCAAAAAAAAAAAAAGAAATCAAAAGGGGCTGGGAATGTGCCTTAGTGGTAGAGTGCTTTCCTAGCATGCATGAGCCCCTGGGTTCAATTCCTCAGTATCACATAACAAAAACAAAGAAATATGATTACTTTAATAAAAAATCATTTTTTAAAAAATCAAAAGAGAAAATTTAAGCTGGAAATGGTGGCATCTGTCATCAGCAGTTGGGAGCCTGAGGTGGCGAGGATCTCAAGACCATCTTGCCTACATAGCAAGACCTTGTCTCAAAGGAAAAAGAAGAGAGTTTTACAATATTTAGTCACCTAGAATTTTTTTAATTTTCATGTTTTTTATTTAAAGGCTATAGAGAGTAAAGAAAGAACAGAACTCTACTCAAGAAGTGATGTCTGTAGTCTTAATTCCTAAGGCTTACTTTGTGTTTATACAGGTGGTACTTTTGTATGATATCTTAATAGAAAGATCTTAAATCTTTCGCGGTCAATGTCTCTAGTAAGTTAAGAGTCAGAATTAAAATAGTCGAACTCCCAGAGTTTATGCTAGTTAGTATTGGTTTTGAGATTTGATATCACTGCATACTGGTCTGACCTGGAATTCACTGTGTAGCCCAAGCTGGCTTCTCAAACTCATCTTCCTACCTCCACCTCCTGGTAGTCAAATACTTACAAGTATTTCTTTATGTCATTAGTCATATTTTATATGTATTTATATATGTCACAACTATGTCATTTGATAAAGAAGCATGACCTTCTGCCCTTAACCCTCCTTACACTGTTTTGCTTTGTTTGTGCCAATCCCAGGGTTTAACCTAAAGACATGGGCTGCTGTCTCTGAGCTTTTGCACTCAAGGGTACTGCTCTCTCACTTGAGCCACAGCTTCACTCAGATTTTTTGCTGGTTAATTCGAGATACGAGTCTCATGGATTTTCCTGTCTGGACTGGCTTGGAACTGTAACCCTCAGATCTGAACCTCCTGAGTAGCTAGCATTACAGGCCTGAGCCACCCACACCTGGCCTAGAATTACTCTTTTAATAGGTCTGACAAAATCAAATGATGGGTTTAACCCACATAAATCCCTGTCACAATTACTTTTTTTCTGCTTCATACCTCTCTGATCTGCGTTTCAGTATTGATAGAAAGGTCACAACCATTTTAGGCAACCAATATAGGTAACATTAAAACAAAAACCTGAAATACCTTAGTGGGGAAGGTTGATTTGTGGTTTAGTTTAATAGTCAGGCTGTATAGCGCTTGATTTTACTTGGTAACTGAGAAGAGAACACCACAGGGTAGTCAGGCAGGAGAGAACTTTTATTTCCCAAACTGCCCGCCCCTCTGTGCGTGGTGGAGACACATGTGGCTGAAGGAGCACAGAGCTTCTTGGCTCTGACTTATCTAGGGAAGAGGCAGGGAGAAGGTGTGGCCACCCCAGATGTAGAAGAGACCTCAGAGAAGGGAGAGGTAATCACCTCCTGGTATGCCAGTTACCTAGGAAACGCAGGTACTGGACAGAGACTTAGGAGGGGGCAGTGCCTGCTGGGCCTTCCCGGTTGGACTTTGCATATAAATTTTAAAAACATGTTAGCTATGAAACTTATTAATTCAGTGCACTGGCATTAGTACTTTTGTTTTATATCTTAATACAAAGTGTATTTTGCTTTCTTAATATCTAAGAAAGTGTTTTTTTCTTAAAAATGCTTTAGGTTTTAGATATGCTGCCTCAGTGACAATGCCATAGCTCCCAGGATGTCTATCCACTATCCACATCAGTAAAAAAAGAACCCTTCACAGTTTCAACAGTGTGTATTAAGGAGAACGCCTTAGAGTTTGTTTGTACATGCCATTTGGGGCGGGAGGCAGTCCTGGGGCTTGAATGCAAGGCCTGAGCACTGCCTCTGGCTTCATTTTTGCTCAAGGCTAGCACTCTACCACTTGAGCCACAGTGCTACTTGCGGCCTTTTCTGTATATGTGGTGCTGAGGAATCAAACCCAGGCCTTCTTGCAAGCTATGCAAGCTAGGCAAGCACTCTACCACTAGGCCACATTCCTAGCCCATAAAGGGAAAACAATACTTAAGTTTAAATTGGTGTGAACTAGGCATATAGCTTAGGTAAGCTTATAGTTTATATAGTTTAACTTATATTGCATTTACATATCTTTTTTTTCTTTCTTTCTTTCTTTTTTTTTTTTTGCCAGTCCTGGGCCTTGGACTCAGGGCCTGAGCACTGTCCCTGGCTTCTTTTTGCTCAAGGCTAGCACTCTGCCACTTGAGCCACAGCGCCACTTCTGGCCATTTTCTGTATATGTGGTGCTGGGGAATCGAACCCAGGGCTTCAAGTATACGAGGCAAGCGCTCTTGCTACTAGGCCATATCCCCAGCCCTCTTTTTTAATTTTTTTTTTTTTTTTTTGGCCAGTCCTGGGCCTTGGACTCAGGGTCTGAGCACTGTCCCTGGCTTCTTCTTGCTCAAAGCTAGCACTCTGCCACTTGAGCCACAGTGCCAATTCTGGCCGTTTTCTGTATATGTGGTGCTGGGGAATCGAACCCAGGGCCTCATGTATACGAGGCAAGCTCTCTTGCCACTAGGCCATATCCCCAGCCCCTGTGTTTCAACATTCTTTTTTTTTTTTTTGGCCACTCCTGGGGCTTGGACTCAGGGCCTGAGCACTGTCCCTGGCTTCTTTTTGCTCAAGGCTAGCACTCTACCACTTGAGCCACAGCGCCACTTCTGGCCGTTTTCTATATATGTGGTGCTGGGGAATTGAACCCAGGGCCTCATGTATATGAGGCAAGCACTCTTGCCACTAGGCCATATCCCCAGCCCTATATTGCATTTGTGAACTCTCAAGAAAGTACTCTTTTTTTTAAGGCTCTTGTAATTTTTTTTTAGTTGTTAGTAAATTTTCTCTTCCTTTACACTTTACCTGGAATAGTTAACATAACACTAAGAATGAACTACCTATTGACTTACCAGTTACTTAACACGTTGAAGACCCTAGTTAGAATAATACCTGATATCTTTTTCTCCTCTCGCTCTTTTTTGTTGTTTTTGTTGTTGTGGGGCTTGAATTTAGGGCCTGTGCTCTGTTCTGAGCTCCTTTTGCTCAAGGCTAGTACTCTAAATCCTCTTTGAGTCATCGCTCCACTTCTGGTTTTCTGGTGGTTAATTGGAGATAAGAATCTCCTAGACTTTTCTGCCCAGGTTGGTTTTGAACCATGGTCCTCAGATCTTAGTCTCCTGAGTACTTAGAATTTCAGGTGTAAGCTGCCAGCACCCAGTCCCCTGACATCTTTTTTCTACTTTACAATCTGTTTCTTCCATTGAAAATAATATTTCAATTTTGTTTGTTCTTCTCTTGCTTAGGAGAAGATTGTCCTCAATGGATGGTTCCTATCACAATCTCTACTAGTGAAGACCCCAATCAAGCCAAACAAAAAATTCTAATGGATAAGCCAGAGATGAATGTGGTTTTGAAAAATGTCAAGCCAGATCAGTGGGTGAAGGTGAGTACAGAAATAGCATAGCCATTTTTATCTTAGCTGAAATGATTTGTTTGTCTCAATTTATGCATTTTATGACTGTTTCTAAAATTTACTGCTTCTGTTTTCAAAGAAAACCTTTTTGTGTGTGTGTACCTGTCCTGGGGCTTGAACTCAGGGCCTGTGTGCTGTCCCTGCGCAAAGCTGGTTGGTACTCTACCACTAAGTCACAGCTTTGCTTTACCAGGCGTGAGTTACTGGCACTTGGCTAAGAAAAACATTTCTAATATTGTAAAATTTAGGACTAATTCTCAAATAGTAGTGTCCAGGCATTGACCCATTTGTTAGGTGGGGTATTTGTAGACAAGCATATAAAAAGACTAAAGTGAAAAACAATTAGTAGACTGGCTGGGTATGGCGGTACATTCTTGTAATCACAGTACACAGGAAGCTGAGGCAGGAGGATTAAGTTTGAGGCCAACCTTGGGTACATAGTGAGACTTGTCTAGAAAAAGAAAAATAGTAGACTATAAAGGCAAATTTTTATAGCTTCAAATAGCCCTCTCATTGTAATAAAATGTTAACCTCAATAATGTGTTGTCATCATATGTATACAACTACAATCAAATTAAATCAAACATAGATAATCACCAGTTTGTCACTGAAATGTGAAATGCTGATTTTTTTTTCTAAATTTGCAAAAATACCAGTGGGAGCCTGGTGCTGGTGGCTCATACCCATAATACTAGCTACTCAGGAGGCTGAGATCTGAGGATTGCAGTTCAAAGCCAGCCTGAGCAGGAAAGTCCATGAGACTCTTATCTCCAATTAACCACCAAGAAATCAGAATTGGCATTGTGGCTCAAAGTGGCAGAGTACTAGCCTTGAGCAAAAGAACTCAGGGACAGTGCCCAGAACTGGAGTACAAGCTCTGTGACCACCACCACCAACAAAACTGTGGGTAAATACCTTCATTTGTAGGTTTCCTAATGGGAACTATACATTACATCAGAATTTTTTACTTGTCTGTTTTAGTTTTTTAAGTATATCCAGTGAAATATTGTTTTAGTATTTGAACTATCTAGAGTTTAATTGGTAATATGAAAATTGGTTAAATTTTTTGTATCACAGTGGGCCTTGAACTCAGTGCCTCATGCTCTCTCTTAGCTTTTTTGCTCAAGGTTAGTGCTCTGCTCCTTTAGCCATGCCTCTCAGGTTCCAGCTCATAGGTGGTTAATTGGAAATAGGAGTCTCTTGGATTTGGGTGTCCAGGCTGGCTTCATATCTTCATCCTTTGATCTCACCCTGGTGAGTAACTAGGATTATAACGTGAACCACTGAAGTCAAGCAAAACTTTCTTATAAACAAGAAAGAATCATGTATCCTATGGATTACAATTAGGTAAATAAAGATGAATTCCTTCCAGGTGCTGAGGGCTCACACCTCTAATCCTAGCTACTGGAGAGGCTGAGATCTAAGGATTGCTGAGCTAGCCCTTGTTCAGGAAAGTCCATGATGAGTTTATCTCTAGTTAACCACCTAAATAGTTGGTGCTACAGTTTTATTGCCAGTGCTAGGATTGAACTCAGGGCCTCACCCTTGCTAGGCAGATGCTCTACTGCTTTTACATAGAGCTATCCTACATATAGCCTCATGTGTAGCGGGGTTGATACATAAGACTTATTTTGTTTCGAAATGGTGGGGAAGGGTCTCAATAACTTTTTTGCCCAGGCTACCTTTGAAAGCTACTGTCTTCTAATCTCTTCTGCATAGGAGCTGGGAGTATAGATGTGAAACCACTATGCCAGGGGGTAGTGTATTTAAGGAGGGAGGGTGGTCAGTCATGGGGCTTGAATTGACCTGGGCACTGACTCTGAGCTTTTTTTGGTCAAAGCTAGTGCTCTATCACTTTGAGTCACAGATCCACTTTTTGTTTTCCAGTGGTTAATTAGAGATAAGTGTCTCATGAACTTTCCTGCCTAGGCTGGCTTCGAAACTATGATCCTCATATCTCAGCTCTTGAGTAGCTAGAATTATAGACGTGAGCCACCAGCGCCTGGCTTTTAGTATATATTAGTTAGTATGTTGTCTCTTATTTTTTATACTCTTTTATAATAAAACTAGAATTCCTTTTATATGTACTTAAAAAATAATGACAACGAGTAAATGAGCTTATCACTGGTGGTTCATGCCTATAACTCTAGCTACTCAGGAGGCTACGATTTGAAATTGATGGTTCAAAGCCAGCCTAGGTGGGAAAATCTGTGAGACACTTTTTAATTAACCACCACAAAGCTGAAGTAGAGTTGTGGCTAAAGTACTTGAGTGCTACCTTTGAGCAAAATACCTCAGAGACAGCACCCAGGCATTGAGTTCAAGCCTCAAAACTGGCGCACCCCCCCCCTAAAAAAAAAAAAGTGAAAAAGAAATGGGGCTCGTAATTTAGCTAAATGGTAGAGCATTTGCTTAGCATGTGTGTGAGAACCTGGCTTTGATTCCCCAGCACTGCAAAACAAATTTTTTTTTAAGTTTAAATGTGAGAGTGGTTGATGATGTTTATTGGATCTTTTCAGTTGAATCTGGGAACAGTTGGCTTTTATAGGACCCAGTATAGCTCTGCCATGCTGGAAAGTTTATTACCAGGCATCCGTGACCTTTCTCTGCCTCCTGTGGATCGACTTGGATTACAGAATGACCTCTTTTCCTTGGTAAGCATCTATCACTGAAAGAGTATGGTAGAATTAGATTATTAAAGAATCTTGTTTTTCCTAGAGTATTTGAAAAATAATTAGAAGACTATAGTTCTTTCTGAAGGTTTGGCACCTTTGGGTATAAGCAACTGGCTTATTAATTACATAAAAAGATTGATCCTATATGATTTACCAAAAATCCTCTCTCACCATTAAGCCACTTATTTTGTAGCTATCTTTGAAGCATCCTTGGGGATTACCAGCTCTGGCTCCCTATCCATTTCCATGGGAAGCTTCATCTTTCTCTTTCAATATATTTCTCTTTCACTCTTAAAAAAATAGGGCTGGGAATATCGCTTAGTGGTAGAGTGCTTACCTAGCATGCATGAAGCCCTGGGTTTGATTCCTCAGCAACACATAAATAGAAAAAGGCAGAAGTGACACTGTGACTCAAGAGATAGAGTGCTAGCCTTGAATAAAAAGAAGCCAGTGATAGTGCTCAGTCCCTCAGTCCCCATGACTGGCAAAGTAAATAAAATTAAAAATACCATCCTTTGTAAGGCAGAACACTTTGTTTTTAATAGAAATAGATATGAGTTTGGGGAAAATTTGTGTACTGATTAAAAAAAAATTCATAGTAATTTTATGTTTTACTAAGGTACAAAGTAGTTTACGTTGCCAAAAATCTAAACTATTTATTTATTTATTGGTCAGTCCTGGGGCTTGGACTCAGGGCCTGAGCACTGTCCCTGGCTTCTTTTTTTGCTCAAGGCTAGCACTCTGTCACTTGAGCCACAGCGCCACTTCTGGCGATTTTCTGTATATGTGGTGCTGGGGAATCGAACCCAGGGCCTCATGTATATGAGGCAGGCACTGTTGCCACTAGGCCATATCCCCAGCCCCAGTCTAGACATTTTAAACACTGCTATTATTCTAGTTTATATTTGGCTTTTTTCCAGAAAGGATTTAAGGTTACATTTGGTAGGATTGTGTGACTCCAATATATTTAGGTAATTCCTGGATGTCTTTGATTAAGATAAAATTGCCCTGTTATATTCTGCCAGGGCTTCATGCCTGTAATCCTAGCTACTTAGGAGGCTAAGATCTAAGGATCATAGTCTGAAGCCATCCTGGGCATGAAACTCTATGAGGCTATTATTTCCAATTAACCCTCCCCCAAAAAAAAGAAAGAAAGAAAAGCAGCAAGAGTAGCTGTAGCTTTAATGGTAGAATGCTAACCTAGAGTCAAAAAGCTCAGGGACAACATCTTGGCCCTGAGTTCAAGCCCCAAGGTAGTATTTGTGTGTGCATGTGTGCGCACGCGTGCGCACACACACACACACTCACTCACTCAAATTCCTTTTAGTATTTCTTTAAATTGGCCTTTAAATTTTTCCCTGCCTTCTTCAGTCACTAGTTTTGGATTCCTCCATTGTATAACTACACATTAGCATTGATACATAAAACTTCACATCCACCGAGAGAGAACTATCCCTAGAGAGTGAGCTGTTCATGCAGATGGCTGCTGAACAGAAGTTCCTTTCCTAATTCTATTAGTACTGAAAAGACTCAACCTGTAGAACCTTCCAGTTTGTACTCTTAGGAATGAATAAAGGAGAGGTCTAGATTGTTAGCTTGCAGATTCAGCTTTGAAGCAATTTCTGTCATGAACGAAAACCCCAAGTATTTTTATAGCTTTTCTAAAAGTATGAAAAATTTCAAAACAAAGCCAAGGTCCTAGAAGCTGAGTAGAAATAGGATGTTAACTGGTTTAATGTTGCTCTGAATTAGAAAAGTTTCATGGTTTTTAAGTTTTTAAATATCAAAGAAGTAAATAAGGGATGTTGTCATAATAGAATTTTTATCTGCTTTCACCATGTTCTTCTGAGCTTATAGTTTTATATCCTTAAACCAAAAGCATTGTACATGCTCATTTGTTTTGTCTTATTTTGTTTGAAGGCTAGGTTAAATTTTTTTTTTTTTCTATCCCAGGCTCGAGCTGGAATCATTAGCACTGTAGAAGTTCTGAAAGTCATGGAGGCTTTTGTGAACGAACCCAATTACACTGTATGGAGCGACCTGAGCTGTAACCTGGGCATCCTCTCAACTCTCTTGTCCCACACAGACTTCTATGAGGAAATCCAAGAGTTTGTGAAAGATGTTTTTTCACCTATAGGGGAAAGATTGGGCTGGGACCCCAAACCTGGAGAAGGTAATAAATATACAGAGTGGGAAGAATCAGTCAGTGGTTAGCAATTTGTGGTTAGCAATTTAATTAGCATTTCCTCTGTATTTTCTGGATATTAGTAAATATTCAACTAGCAGAAAATAAAACAAGTATTCCACATATGCTGGTGGAGTTACATGGGGAACACCCCTCTGTAATTCACTTTGACAACAAAGGAAAAGAAAAAGTAATCCATTGCTAAATATGATTTCTGTACAATGTTGGAAAGAAAGGTGTTATTATAGAGTTCCAGAGGCCTGTTTATTTATTTATTTTTTTTTTTGGCCAGTCCTGGGCCTTGGACTCAGGGCCTGAGCACTGTCCCTGGCTTCTTCCCGCTCAAGGCTAGCACTCTGCCACTTGAGCCACAGCGCCGCTTCTGGCCGTTTTCTGTATATGTGGTGCTGGGGAATCGAACCTAGGGCCTCGTGTATCTGAGGCAGGCACTCTTGCCACTAGGCTATATCCCCAGCCCCCAGAGGCCTGTTTATAGTCACAAAAAGCTACAGAGAATTTCATGTTTATTTATACTACCATAGATAAAAAGCAAAGATGGTTAGAAACACAGCAGCTAGCTTTCTGAATTAAGGAATGTGTTCTCCAGATAATTTCTGTAATCCTGTACTTTTATTTTTGGGGGCAACACTGAAGTTTGAATTCAGGGACTTATGCTTGCTGTGCAAGTGCTCTTACCACTTGAGCCATGCCACTAACCCTGTAATCATGTATTTTCTCTTTTTACTGCCATTTAAATGTTGAAAATGGTGATTTGAAGGCTTCATAACTTATTACCACCTGCTAATAACAAATGATGGCATTTTCTCCTAACTAGTCTTAATCTTGGGAGTCTTTTACTGTTTTGAAGGTGCTGGGGATTGGACCCAGGGGCCTTGAACATGCTAGCAAGATGCTTTTCACATGTAATTCTTAGCAGTACTATTAACCAGACCGAGTGTAGACTTACTAACTTCTAACAGTTGTCATTTGTGAGTATGGATGAGGTCAGCAATTTTAATCTGTTTGTCATTTCCTTTCCTCTTAAGATCTGATCAGTTGAAATCTAAATGTTTCTTCCAGTTTTAGGATAATTGTTCAAGACCATGGATTTGGTATAACACAATTAACTATAAAGTGCAAGTTTATAAAAACAGACTTTTCAAGTAGTCCTTTGTTTTTCTTTTCAACCAGGTCATCTAGATGCACTCTTGAGAGGTTTGGTTCTGGGAAAACTAGGAAAAGCAGGACATAAGGCAACATTAGAAGAAGCCCGTCGTCGGTTTAAGGACCATGTGGAAGGAAAACAGAGTCTCTCTGCTGATCTGAGGAGCCCTGTAAGTTTTCTTAATGTACATCATTGACTTTTAGCTGCCTACCTCATTCTGTGATGCGTACAGCTTGTTAGTAATCAAACTGACCCAAAAACTGACCCACAAATTATGTCTGGCTCCATTTTAACATATGCTGTTTAAGAAAATAATCAGCTTTTCACTTGTTTTCTCAGCCAACAATTCAGTGCTGAACGATGATTAGCCATGAACAATTCCCCTGAGAGATCTGGTGTTGATCTGCTGTCATGACTGACATCCACACATGACTGCATTATTTTTTAACTCTTCCCCCCCTCCCAATTTATTTATTTTTGGCCAGTCCTGGATTGGACTCAGTGCCTGAGCACTGTCCCTGGCTTCTTTTTGCTCAAGGCTAGCACTCTACCACTTGGAACATAGCACCATTTCCATTTTTTTTCTGTATATGTGGTGCTGGTGCTGAGGAGTCGAACCCAGGGCTTCATGCATGCTAGGCAAGCACTCTACCACTAGGCCACATTCACCTTATATATATATATATATATATATATTTTTTTTTTTTTTTGGCCAGTCCTGGGCCTTGGACTCAGGGCCTGAGCACTGTCCCTGGCTTCTTCCCGCTCAAGGCTAGCACTCTGCCACTTGAGCCACAGCGCCGCTTCTGGCCGTTTTCTGTATATGTGGTGCTGGGGAATCGAACCTAGGGCCTCGTGTATATGAGGCAGGCACTCTTGCCACTAGGCTATATCCCCAGCCCTCACCTTATATATATTTTTAACATTAGAATATTTAGACTAGATATGTGAACTCAAATCACTTCCTTTTACTGGGTATGGTTGTACATAACTATAATTTCAGCCACTGGTGAGGCAGAAATCAAATGGATTGAGGGGTTTTGGTTTGTCTTTGTTGGTCATGGTGCTTGAACTCTGCGCCTGGATTCTGGCCCCCAGCCCCAATGCTAGTGCCCTACCACTTGAGCCACAACGTCACTTTCAGCTTTCTGGTAGTTAACTGGAGATAAGAGTCTCTTGGGGGGGGGGGAGGGAAAGGGGGGGAGGGAGGGGGCATGAGGGACAAGGTAACAAACAGTACAAGAAATGTATCCAATGCCTAACGTATGAAACTGTAACCTCTCTGTACATCAGTTTGATAATAAAAATTTGAAGGGAAAAAAAAAAAAGTCTCTTAGACTTTCCTGCCCAGGCTGGCTTTGAACCACACTCCTCAGATCTCAGCCTACTGAGTAGCTAGGATTACAGGTTTGAGGCCAACCTGGGCAAAAAAGTTTAGTGAGGGGGCTGGGAATGTGGCTTCCTGGTAGAGTGCTTGCCTAGCATGCATGAAGCCCTGGGTTCGATTCCTCACCACCACATATACAGAAAAGGCTGGAAGTGGCACTGTGGCTCAAGTGGTAGAGTGCTTAGGCCCTGAGTTCAAGCCTCAGGACTAGCAAAAAAAAAAGAAAAAAAGAAAAAGTTTAGTGAGACTTCATCTAACCACCAAGCTGAACAAATGGGACATACCTGTAATCCCTAACTCCCGGGAAGTATAAGGAGGATTGCAGTCTGAGGTCAGCACTGGGCAGAATCCTGAGACTCTTATCTGAAAAATAACTCAAGCAAAAAAAGGATTGGTATGGTTCAAGTGGTAGAGTGCCTACCCAGAAAGTTCCAGAGTTCAAACTCCAGAACCCCCTCATGCCTTCAGATGACTTCTTTTTATGTTCCTTTCTATCTTCATAGGTCTATCTGACTGTTTTGAAGCATGGTGATGGCACTACCTTAGACATTATGCTAAAGGTGAGTATATTTGAGAAAGGGTCTTATTTCTAGCTTTCAACTTGGATGTACAAAATAAAACTTTAAATGATGTAAAGAAAAGTTCTAGCAGGGCTGGGAATGTGGCTTAATGGTATAGAGTGCTTATGTAGCATGCATGAAGTGCTCTGGGTTTGATTCCTCTGTACCACATAAACAGAAAAAAGCCAGAAATGGCACTGTGGCTCAAGTGGTAGAGTGCTAGTCTTTTGAGCAAAAAGAAGCTCAGGGACATTGCTCAGGCCCTAAGTTCAAGTTCCAGGCACAAAAACAAGAAAAGAAAAGAAATACATGATTATTACAGACATGCATATATTAAAGACCTGCAGGAAAGTTTAGAGATGTGGTAGAGTGCTTACCTAGCCAAGAAATGTATAATGTCTGTTCATTCGTACTACCAATGTGATGCCAAAGCCCTTTTAGGGGGGAAAAAAAGAAGGAAATGGGAAGAGAGGGAAGGAGGAAATTATCATATGTCTCAGGGTCTCTTCTGAGTGAAGAAAATTACTCAGGTGCCTTCCTCATAGCCTCTAGTTCTTTACAGGATAATTGGGATAGCAGGAAGACCAATAAAACATGTCCTTGTGGCTACCTGTTAAGTTTAAACCAAAACTAGTACTATAAAACAAGTGTTCTTTCTGGTCTTTTTCCATTCCTTACCAGTCTAGAAAAAAAAGTGACTGTACTGATTACATTAAAGGTGAAGGGAGGGAGGTAGGGTGGGGTGGGGGGATTATGCAGGAGGTAACTAGTTGAACAAGAAGTGTACTCACTGCCTTACATATGAAACTGTAACCCTTCTCTACTTCACTTTGACAATAAAGGGAAAAAAAGAAAAAGAAAAAAAATAGGTGAAGGGAACGGTCAAGTGCCAGTGACTCATACCTGTAATACTAACTACTTAGGCTGAGATCTGAGGATCTTAGTTTGAAACTAGTCCAGGCAGAAAAGTCCATGAGACGCTTATCTCCAATTAGCCATCAGAAAACTGGAAATGGCCCTGTGGCTCAAAGTAATAGAGTGCTAGCCTTGAGCAAAAAGAGTTCAGGGACAGTGCCGAGGCCCCCAATTCAAGCCCCATGATGGAGAAAAAAAAAAAAGAGAAAAACTATACCTCAAAACATATCAAAAGATAAATGTTTCCTTTCTAACATAAAAGTTTCAGCTAGGTGCTTATACTTTAATCCTGTAATTGTAGCTATACAAGAGGCTAAGAACTGGTTTGCAGTCAACCAGGACAGAAAAGTCCATCCCCAGCCAACCAATTAAAATTAACCAATTAAAAATTCCCATTTATTAACCAGCAAAAAGCTAAACTGGAGGTGTAGAGCACTAGCAACTAGTTAGCTGTGAGCAAACAAACAGTTTGAGGCCCTGAGTTCAAGCCTTGTTACCTGGGGCAGGGAATCATGACTAAGTTTGGAGGTTTTTATTTATTTTATTCATTTTTTAGGTGACAGTCCTGGGGCTTGAACCCAGGGCCTAGGTCCTGTCACTGAGCTTTTTTGGTTCATTGATAGTACTCTACTACTTGCGCTCCAGCTCCACTTCTGTCTTTTTTGGTACTTAATTGGGGATGAATCTCACTAACACAGGGCCCTGGTTCACAACTGAAGTCCTTGCTACGCAGGAGGCAGGAAAGTTTGATACACTTATTTATTTATTTATTTATTTTTTGCTGCCAGATCTGGGGCTCAAACTCAGGGCCTGGGCACTGTCTCTGAGCTTCTTTTGCTCAAAGCTAGCACTCTACCACCTGTGCCACCACACCACTTCAGCTTTTTCTGTTTATGTGGTACTGAGGGATCGAACCCAGGGCTTCATGCTTCTGGGGAAGCACTCTACCACCAAACTACATTCCCAGCCCAGTCTGACACTCTTATCTCTAATTAACCACCAGAAAACCAGAAGTGGAGCTGTAGTTCAAAATGGGAGAGTGCTAGCCTTGAGTAGAAGAGGTCAAGGGCAACACTCAAGACCCTGAGTTCAAGCCCTACATAAAAGAATTCTCACTGACTTTTTTGTCAAGGCTGATTTCAAACCAGGATCCTCAGCCTCTGAGTAGTTAGGAGTACAGGTGTGAGCCACAAGTATCTAACCTGTCCTTTCAATTAAATACTAAGGTTCTTAGTATTAATATTTTTGGTATTAATATTTGTGAACCATGTCCATTAAATTATATGGAGTGAATTATGGAATGAGATACTTTATACTTTTTAGTCTGTTCCATAACTGGAATAAGGG
This sequence comes from Perognathus longimembris pacificus, assembly GCF_023159225.1. Classification (NCBI taxonomy): domain Eukaryota; kingdom Metazoa; phylum Chordata; class Mammalia; order Rodentia; family Heteromyidae; genus Perognathus; species Perognathus longimembris. Next base: position 36,130,119 of record NC_063177.1, on the reverse strand, counting down.
GTCTGAAAATTTGATGGTAAATACATTGACATTTTCATTTCATGGCACAATTTTAAGAATTCACACAAAGTTGGGCAATGTTCTCTCATGCCTGTAGTTCTAGCTAGGATCTTAGGATCATGGTTCGAAATCAGCCCCAGCAGACAAACCATCATTCTTTATCTTCAGTTAATTGGCAAAAAGTTGGAAGTGGTGGCATGACTCCGAGTGCTAGCTGAGAGTATGAGGCCCTAAGTTCTAGCCCCAGATCTGGCTTTAAAAAAATTAGAAGGGGATGGGGATATAGCCTAGTGGCAAGAGAGCTTGCCTCGTATACATGAGGCCCTGGGTTCAATTCCCCAGCACCACATATACAGAAAATGGCCAGAAGTGGTGCTGTGGCTCAAGTGGCAGAGTGCTAGCCTTGAGTAAAAAGAAGCCAGGGACAGTGCTCAGGCCCTGAGTCCAAGCCCCAGGACTGCCCCCCCCCCAAAAAAAAAATTAGAAGAAATTCACAAAAATATGAAAGGATGTATGTTTAGTAGGAATTTGCATTTATTTATATTTTTAGTGTTTTGTTTTGTGCTGGTACTGAGGCTTGAATTCAGGGCCTCAGGGTGTTTTCTACATTTGACCACACCTCTCTCTACTTTTTGCATTTAGTCAGTTTTATTATAGAAAGAGTTTCAATAAAGAATTGGTTCCTCAAGAAATTGTGGTAAGAGACGAAGACTGCATTTTTAAAAAATAATTTGGAATAATGTGGCAGGTTTTAATTACCTCATTTTGTATTTGAAATATAGTGTTAAAGTGCCATCTAGTGGACTTAAGAAATTCTCTGCAAGAAAAATGTTTCCTGAAAGTAGTAGTAGTAGTAATGCAGCCTTTTTTTTTTTTTTTTTTTTTGCCAGTCCTGGGGCTTGGACTCAGGGCCTGAGCACTGTCCCTGGCTTCTTTTTGCTCAAGGCTAGCACTCTGCCACTTGAGCCACAGCGCCACTTCTGGCCATTTTCTGTATATGTGGTGCTGGGCCTCATGTATACGAGGCAAGCTCTCTTGCCACTAGGCCATATCCCCAGCCCAGTAATGCAGTCTTTGAGCTGAAAAATCCCATGGAAATCATCTGTCAGAGCAGGTGCTGGTGGCTCACACCTGTTGTAATCCTAACTACTTAGGTGGCTGAGATCTGAGGATTGCAGTTCAAAGCCAGCCCAGACAGGAAGGTCTATGAGACTCTTACCTCCAATTAACTACTAGAAACCCTCAGGGACGGCACCCAGGCCCCCACAACTGACCCCTCCCCCCAATATATCAGCTCACCCATCCCTCATTTTACAGATAAGGAAACAGACCCACATCCAGTAAGGATTTAGTCAAGATTACAAAGCTAATTAGAGGCAATAGGGTGATGATACTCCAGTCCTCCTGACACCTGATCTATTGTACAGTTTCTGAAGAGAATCTAAAAGTAGTGTGGCTAGTAGTGAGGATTACTGATAGAGTGAGGCTGTCTGGGTTCAGTTCCCAGCAAAAACAGAAAAATTGAGAGAAACTGCAAACTGATAGGTTCTCCAGACATATAAGCATTGCTAAAGATTAAGGGAGAAAAAAAGATCAAGAGAGTCTGTACAGATTAGGTATATAGTGTCTGAGAGTGTGCCCAGTGTGCAAGATACCTTGGGTTCTGTTGCCAGTACAAACACATGTTTGCATGCACACATGTGTACAGTCTAGAAATTTGTCTTAGAGAAGCATCTCATATTTGCAGTTCTAATTTTTGTGTCATATTAAGAAAAAAATCTGTGTATTATATAAAATTTTAGTCTGGGTGCTGGTGGCTCACACTTGTAATCCTTGCTACTCAGGAGGCTGACATCTGAGGATCAGGAAAGTCTGTGAGACTCTTATCTCCAATGAATCACCAATAAAACTAGAATAAAACTGGCTCAAAGTGATAGAGTGCTAGCCTGGAGTGAAAAAGCTGAGGGACCACACCTAGGCCCTGAGTTCAAGCCTCAAAACTGACTGAAAAAATAAATTTTAGATTTACAAACTAGAAAAGTATGAAGAGGAAAATAAAACTTATCTGTAATAAATAAATCCAGGTCATAAAACAGCATGTGTAATATGATTTCAACTCAGATTTGGCAATGTATATATAGTAGTGATTTTTATTTATGACTTTGTCTTATATTCCACATTCAGTTTGTGTTGGTTTTGCAGTAAAAACTGTGAGGAGACTGGGCATGGTGTGGTACATGCCTATAATCTCAGCACCAAAGAGGCTGAGGCAAGCTGGGTGTCATTGGCTCATGCTAGGATTAAATCCTAGCTATTCAGGAAGCTGAGATTGGAGGATCACAGTTCAAAGTCAGCCCAGTGGTCAGGAGAGTCAATGAGACTCTTTTTTTTTTTTTTTTTTGGCCAGTCCTGGGGCTTGGACTCAGGGCCTGAGCACTGTCCCTGGCTTCCTTTTTGCTCAAGGCTAGCACTCTGCCACTTGAGCCACAGCGCCACTTCTGGCCATTTTCTGTATATGTGGTGCTGGGGAATCACCCAGGGCCTCATGAGGCAGGTAGGCACTCTTGCCACTAGGCCATATCCCCAGCCCAATGAGACTCTTTAATCAGCAAAAAAAAAGAAAAGAAAAAGAAAAGCCAGGAAGTAAGCCAGGTGCCATTGCCAGTAATCTTAGCTACTCAGGAGGCTGAGATCTGAGGATAACAGTTGGAAGCCATCTCCAGCCAAAAAGTGTCCTTGAGATTCTTATCCCTGATTAACCACTCAAATACCAGAAGTGAGGCTGGAGCTCAAGTGGTAGAGCACTAGCCTTGAGCACAAAGAGGCCCAAGGATAGCACCCAGGCCTTGAGTTCAAGCCCCACAACAAACAAACAAACAAAAAGACAGGAGTGGAGTTATGGCTCAAGCAGTAGAGTGCTAGCCTTGACCAAATAAGCTTAGGGATAGCACCCAGACCCTGACTTCAAGCTTGGCACCAAAACAACAGGAAAGCTGAACCAAGCTGGGTGCTGGTGACCCACACCTGTAATCCTAGCTACTTGGAGGGAAGCTGATCACAGTTCAAAGCCAACCTGAGCAGAAAAGTCCCTCTAAGGGTCCTGCACTTTTGTCAGTAGCATTCGTGTACCTCAGCCCTGACTTTGACTACTGAGCTGGGATTACAGATGTGTACCACCATGCTAACCATAGATCGACTATTACTCAGTGTACCTTTCAAATGCATCTTTTTAAAAGTTAATCACAGTCATCTCTGAGGTAGGTTAATTTTATTATTATAAATTAAATGATCTTTAATGGCATAAAATTACTAAGTTTGGGAGTTTTGTTTCCCCCCCCCCCCCCCCCCAGTCCTGGGGCTTGAACTCCAGACCTGGGCATACTGTCCCTTGGCTCCTTTTTGCTCAAAGCTAGTGCTCCACCAATTGAGCCACAGCATTACTTCCAGCTTGTTCTGTAATTAATTAGAGATGAGAGTCTTATGGAATTTTCCTGCCCAAGCTGGCTTTGAACTGGGATCCTCAGATCTTAGCCTCCTGAGTAACTAGGATTACAAGTGTGAGCCACTGGCACCCAGCTGATTAGGATTTTCTTCTAGTACTGGGGTTTGAATTCCGGCCCTCTAGATTTCCCTTGGCTTTTTTTTGCTGAAGGTCAGAGCTCTACCTCTTGAGCCATTCCTCTAGTTTGTCTGAGATGCTTTCCACTTGAGATCCGTAGATTTAAGCCCCCTAAATAACCATGAGCCACTGGTATTGAACTTACTCCTTGGACCTTGGTGTTAAACAGTTTAGAAACAAGACAGGTATTAATCTAGTGGCTTACTATAATGACAAGTTTAGTGCCCAGCCATCTGAACAAGTATTCTGTTTAATGCAAATCCGTCTTACCCATAGAGAATGAAAGATGGAAGTTTTACCGTATTGGAAGAGAAGCTTACATAAGCATACACAGAATTCCCAGGGAAGAGCTAACTATCCCTGTCTTTCTTATTTTCCCCATAGCTTCACAAACAAGCTGATATGCAGGAAGAGAAAAACCGAATTGAAAGAGTCCTTGGGGCTACTCTTTCACCTGAACTGATTCAAAAAGTCCTCACTTTTGCACTTTCAGTAAGTTATGAAAAAACTGTTTTTAGAGGGAACTGTTTCTAATTGATGTAAGACATGTTTTTCATTCAGAATCTTTTTGATCTACCTTAAGAGTATAACTAGTGCTTCTCCTGGGAAAAAGCATTTGTTACTGACTTCTGTTATCTCCCAATAATGGTGAGAATCCGAATTGTTGGGAGGTAACAGTGGAATGGGAACAGTGAGCAAAGGGATCATGAACTATATGAAATAAGGAATTAGTATCTTCATTGTGGTTCTTGACTATTTGAATAGAATGTACTTTCTGGCACTAGAAGATATTTTGGATGTGTTAGACTTTTCTTTCTTTTTAGGAAGAGGTACGTCCACAGGACACTGTGTCAGTAATTGGTGGAGTAGCTGGAGGCAGCAAGCATGGGAGGAAAGCTGCTTGGAAATTCATAAAAGATAACTGGGAAGAACTTTATAACCGATATCAAGGAGGTTTCTTAATATCCAGACTAATAAAGGTTTGTGAAACTTTTGAGTAGCTTGCGACGTATGGATGTTATTGAGTGATATCCATGAGTTGTAATCTTCACTGGAGTTTCCTCAAGGACTCTCTACAGCTCAGTAGTATTTAGCTAACCTGAGTGAAGTTCTGGGGTTTGTTCCAGCACTTGGGGAGTAAGTTTCCTCAAATGGTGGTTTTATTTAAAAGCTTCTGGCTAAGCACTAGTGGCTCATGCCTGTAATCCTAGCTACCCAAGAGGCTGAGATCTGAAAAATCACAGTTCGAAGCCAGCCAGGAAAGTCCATGAGACTCTCTCTAGTAAACTACTCAGAAAAGAGCCATAAGTGGTGCTTTTGCTCAAGTATTAGACTGCTAGCCTTGAGCAAAAGCAGCTCGGGAGCAGCATTCAAGCCCAGAGTTCAGCCCCAAGACTGTGCCCTACACCCCTCATATATCAAACTAAAGTTGAAGAGAAAACTGAATGGTTGTTTTTATGTTAAGTGGGAGTTTGTTCCATATCTCTTGGATTCACTTATTACTTAAAACTTTTTCAGCTGTCAGTTGAGGGATTTGCAGTTGATAAAATGGCTGGAGAAGTTAAGGTAAGTAGTGTTTACTTTTCATTTTTCAATCTAGAACATAACATTAACCTAGAGTTTCCTTTGTTGTTTTTTTTCCTTATAGAAAGATTAGAGTTTACACATTTAATATTTGGGGGAGGATTCCTATATGTAGGGCAGCCAAAGGGTTACTTATTATAGCCTAAAAGTGGCATTGGTCAGTTATCATGATTGAGGCTTATGTTTTTCTTTATGTATGTACACCAAAGAGTATTTTTTCATAGCTGTGACACTTCTATTGCTAGCAGTGAGTGATTCTGCATTCTGGGATGTTTTATACCAGGCTTTCTTCGAGAGTCACCCAGCTCCTTCAGCTGAGCGTACCATCCAGCAGTGTTGTGAAAATATCCTGCTGAATGCTGCTTGGCTAAAGCGAGATGCCGACAGTATCCATCAGTACCTCCTTCAGCGAAAAGCCTCACCACCAGCAGTGTGAACCAGGAGCCAGCTACTGCTGCATTTTGCTGCTTCCCTGCAGGGATAAGGTGGAGCTACCAAACAGCTGATTCATATGCCAAGAATTTGGAGTCTTCTTTCAAACCAGTGGGGGTTGGACAATGAATGTAGTTAACGGGTTCCTGCTCACACTCCAGAATTGAATACTATTGAAAAAGGAAACTCAGCAATTCAGCAAAAAAAATAAAAACAAAAATGTAAATATGATAGTAATAAAATAGAGCATAATGAAACTGTGAAACTTCCTGAAGCCTTGTCAGTGGTTCAAAGTATTTAACACTTTCCTGCTAATGACAGATGTTCTGTTCTTATAACCTACCAAAAGGAAACTAGAGGCTTCTGGGGAAGAGGAACTTTGTGAAATGGGTTCTGCAAACAGCCTACAACCCCAGTTCATGTGCATTGCTGGGAGTAGCTAAACACAAAAGGCTGACAGGAGGTATAACATAGAGTCTGTGCATAATTATAAGTGGGGTTTTGTTGTTTTCTTTTTGTTTTGTTTTGTTTTGAGGGGAAGGGGCACTGGGAACTGACCAGGAACCATACCTTTTCCTGTATAACTCAATCTGAACCAAGGATTGTAGTTTTCCTCCTTGCCTTCCTTCTGTGTGACCCCCTTGGCCCACCCCAAAAAGAAAAAAAAAAGTTAATAAAAGTTTTAAAAAGTAAAAAAAAAAGTTAAAAACTGTAAAACCTACCCTGTTGTGGGTTTGTCCTCCCTTTAGGTCTATCCCACCCCCTCAGTGTCCTTAGAGATCAAGAAGTAATAAGGAAACATCTCCCTAGCTACATTGAATAAAAGAAACTGATATACATTGCTCTGTTCTTTCTCTTTTAAGATGACTTTTAAGAACCTTGAAGTATATATTAGGTGAGACAGTAGAAACAAAGATTTCCGAAGGAGTTATTCTGCTAAAAAAAAATTGTCTTTGTTGTCTGACAGGCCAACTATTGAACCTCTCTATAACAGTATCAACCCAAATCTGGCTTCTCCTAGTTGGTGTGCATGTGAGAAGCCAGTGGTGACTGCTACAGGGCCCACATATTAGTGGTAAAGGGTTTCAAAACAGACTGCACCTATGTGTGCCACTCTGCTTCCACAGTGTATCCTACTAATGAGCCTCACCTACCGAATCCAGTAAGTTTCAACTGTAAATCTTTCCCTTCTTTTGTCCCTTTTTATTTTTCTTTCTCCTGTTTTTTAAAATTTTTTTGTTATTAACAGAAATTCATATTTGGTGTGGCTTAACTGTATTTCGGAAGGTCATCGGATTGTGAGACTGCTTCCTTGAAACTTTGTGCTATCGTTTTAAAAAATAATAATTAAAAACAGTTGGCGTTAATAAAAATGTCAATGTGAAACTGATGTTCTGATTTCCTTTATTATTTAGTAAGAGGCTGAAAACTTTCCCATGATTCAGTAGGATTATAAGAAATTTGGTTCCCACAAGATTTTCTAGCTGGGTGCCCGTGGCTCACTCCTGTAACTAGCTACTGTACTCAGGGGGCTGAGGTCTGATTGCAATTCTAAACCAGCCTGGGTAGAAAAGTCCCCATGAGACTCTTATCTCTAACCATTCAAAAACCAGAAGTGGCGCTGGGGCTCAAGTGGTAGAGTGCTAGCCTTGAGCACAAAGAGGCTCAGAGACAGTGCATAGGCCCTGAGTTCAAGCCCGACAACAACTAACCCAAAAAAAATTTTTTTCTGGCTAGGTGCTGGTGGCTTGTGCCTGTAATCTTAGATACTCAAGAGACTGAGATCTGACAGTCATGGTTAAAGCCAGCATATGCAGACAAACCCAAGTGACTCTTATTTCCAATTGAGTCACAAAAAACCCCAGAAGTGGAACTGTGGGCTCAAGTGGTACAGCACTAGCCCTGAGCAAAAAAGATCAGGAACAGTGCCCAGGCTCGGAGTTCAAGCCCTAGATCCTATATACACATACAAAACTTAGTGAGTTGAAGGGCTGGGGATATGGCCTAGTGGCAAGAGTGCCTGCCTCCTATACATGAGGCCCTGGGTTCAATTCCCCAGCACCACATATACAGAAAACGGCCAGAAGTGGCGCTGTGGCTCAAGTGGCAGAGTGCTAGCCTTGAGCAAAAAGAAGCCAGGGACAGTGCTCAGGCCCTGAGTCCAAGCCGCAGGACTGGCCAAAAACAAAAAAAACTTAGTGAGTTGAAGAAAATCTGGGTTTGAATGTAGTGATGTACACTTTTAATGTCAGTTACTTTGGAAGTGGCTGAGATTAGGAGACTCAAGATTCTGAGCCCAAGCTAAACAGTTACTGATATCCACATCGTAACAATCTGGTCATGGTGGCTTATATCTATAAGCTGTCTGGGAGGCAGTCATAAGAGGCTAGCCATTCGAGGCCATCCCTTGGCAAAAAAAAAAGCTTGGCTAAAAACAAAAGCAAAAGGGATGTGGATATGACTGTAGAGTGCCTGCCTAACAAGTCTGAGACAGAGTTTAAACCCAGTATAGCCAAAGCACTGGAGACTTAATGGAGCTACATTAGAGGCTTGGAGATTTATTTGTTTAAACAAGCTATAAGAAAATAAAACAAGGGCTGGGAATGTGGCTTAGTGGTAGAGTATTTGCCTAGCATGCATGAAGCCCTGGATTCGATTCCTCAGTACCTTACAAACAAAAAGTCAGAAAGTAGCACTGTGGCTCAGGTGGTAAAGAGCTAAAGTTAAGCAAGAGCAACTCAGGGACAGAGCCCAGGCCAAGTTCAAGCCCCAGGACTGGCAAAACAACAAACTTGTGGTGATGTTCATAGCTGCATCCTATTTTCCCCCTATGTATGGTACTGTGGTTGAACTCAGGACCTTGAGGGTAGTGGGTAAATGCTCTACCATTAAGCTACCCTGGCTAGCATTTTCTTTTCTTTTGCTGTTAGCCACAGTTTGAAGTTGGTTGGGTTATTTTTCCCACTTGTAAAAAACTGTGTCCATTCCACTGCTGGTATCTTAGTAGCTACAGCTTTTACTACTGAGCTTGTTTCCCACATTAGGATAGAATTAGCATAGAAGGAACATAGTTTACTATTATGATCTAATCTGTGCTTTCTCAAGGAGGCTGCCAATAGCTAACAGCAGGTGAGGCATACACCAATTAAAATGACAACCATAGCCTGGTGCTGGTGGCTTATGCCCCAAATCCTAGCTACTCAGGAGGTTGCAATCTGAGAATTGAGGGCCAGTCTGGCAGGAAAGTGCATGAGAGTCTTACCTCCGATTAACCAACAAAAAGCCAGAAATGGAGCTATGGGTTCAAGTGGTAGTGTACTACCTTTGAACAAAAATGCCACGGGACAATGCCCAGCCCGATTTCAAGCCCCAGTACTAGTAAATACTGACTATACTGTGTGGTCCACTAAGACACCCCTGGGCCCTCACCCTAAACAAACAATCTTTGTCATCAGCTTGACAAATCGCAATTCTTGTCCACCATTTTCTTTTCTTTTTTTTTTTTTTTTTGGCCAGTCCTGGGCCTTGGACTCAGGGCCTGAGCACCATCCCTGGCTTCTTCCCGCTCAAGGCTAGCACTCTGCCACCTGAGCCACAGCGCCCCTTCTGGCCGTTTTCCATATATGTGGTGCTGGGGAATCGAACCGAGAGCTTCATGTGTAGGAGGCAAGCACTCTTGCCACTAGGCCATATTCCCAGCCCCACCATTTTCTTATTATGTGAGATTGAAAAGAATGTAAAAGGACGTGGTAGGATGACGTAGTTGATGCTGTGGCCATTACAAGGGTAAAGAAATATTGTTCCATTCATGCTTTTCCCCCCATTTATGAGGATCATACCCAGGGCTTTGCTCATCCTAAGCAAGTGTTCTACCTCTGAGCTTTATCCCCAGCCCTCACATGGCTTATGTAAAATCTATTGTCAGGGCTAGGAATGTGACTTAGCGGTAGAGTGTTTGCCTAGCATACATGAAGCCCTGGGTTCAATTCCTCAGTACCACACAATTAGAAAAGGCTGGAATTGGCGCTCTGCCTCAAGTGGTAGAGTGCTAGCCTTGAGCAAAAGAAGCTCAGGGACAGAGCCCAGGCCCTGAGTTCAAGCCCCAGGACTCTGGCCCTCCCACCCCGCCAATTTTTTTTCTCTGCAGTTCTGCTAATTTTATTTGTTCAGCAAATGAAAGGTTCCACACTTTTCTGCCCGATATAGCAGTTGCTAACTATATGCAGCTGTTAAACTACATAAAATATTGCTCAGTTGTATTAGCACGTCTCAGATGCTCAATAAACAGGTGGTTTATGGCTACTGTATTGTACTGTACAAATGGAGATCATATCCATCACTGAAGACTATAAAGACCACCCTTTCTATGCCTAGTGTTTATAAGTATATTTTTTCTATGTGGTAGAATTTGCTCTTCATCTAAGAATATTTTATCACTAACTTCCTTCATTTAAAACTTTTCTTGTGCCAGCTGTAGCTCAAGCCATTCCCCACTTTCGGCTTTTTTGGTGGTTAAATGGAGATAAGAGTCTTATGTACTTTCCTGCCTTGGCTGGTTTCATTGTTCCTCAGATCTCAGCCTCCTGAAGTGCTCAGATTACAGGAATGAGTCACCTGGCTACAAAATTTTCAGCTACACATTTTTAGCCTTTTGATGCTCAATGTGTGGGCTCAGACCTGCTACCTCCACTGTCATGCTCACCAAAGACTAAAGTCCTAATTCACAAATGCATACATGCAGGTATTTGTTTAAATTCATGGCTTCATTGCCTGGCTTTCTGATGGCAAGAGCCCACATTTGAGGAATGTGCCTACACCTGCCTCGATTAGGTTTCTTGCCCCTCACCCCCCCATCCTGGGGTTTGAACTCAAGGCTTTAATGCTGTCCCTGAGCTTTTATGCTCAAGGCTAGCACTCTACCACTATGAAGTACAACTCCATTTCCAGCTTTTTGGTACCTGGCTTAGAACTGTGATCCTGACTTTCAGCCTCTTGAGTAGCTAGCTGGCTCTATTTTAATGGTTTATGTAATGAATTCACTCAGTGCATTCTTTCCTCAAGGGAGATATTATTGGACCAATCATAATAACCCTATGCACTTACTGTTCTCTGAGTGTTTAGGTATGGATTTTGGTTAATAACACAATTATCTGAATTTAGGAAGTTAAATGATAAATTTTACTAAGACTTTGGTAGAGAGAGGGAGCAGGTTTCAAAAAAAAAGTGCCCTCACAAAAATGCCCAACCTGCATGGACTTGACCTTGCAGGTGCTGTTGAAATGCAGCCATGAGTTCCTCCCAGTGGAGCTTATTTACCTTGCTGAATGCCTGTCACGCCAGCCTGAGTAACTGTGTTACTTCCACTCCTCTGCTTGCCCTATTAATTTGGTCACACCTCACTTATTCCAACAAATAACAAATGTGCCATAGATACAGCTGAGTGCATGGCTTGCTTAGCATATGAAAAGCCCTGAGTTCATTCTCTAGTAACACACACACACACACACCATCATCATCATCATCATCATCCATTTATGACCCACACAGAGGACCTGAGATAGGAAGCGTGGTCAGCTTTAAATGCCTGTCATTCATGGCCCACCCTTAATCATGCCGGATAAAGGTTCCTGTTGGCATATAAGTATTACAGAAATAGAAGACTGGTAAGAATGGCGCTGGCTGTGTGTGTGTGTGTGTGTGTGTGTGTGTGTGTGTGTGTGTGTGTGTGTTATTGGGACTAGAACTCAGGGTCTCCCATTTAGTAGCACTCTACCATTGAGTCAAACCTCACCACTAAGCCACACCCTAGTTCTAACACTGTCTTTTCAAGTCATTATAATATAGTGGCACTGTGATCCAACCTCACAACTTACTATTTGGTATAGCAGACCTGCATTTCATCACTAATCAAAGGATCATGGTCATTTAAATACCAAGAGAATCTTGTCAGGAAAGCCCCATAGCATTGAACCTGAGGGCAGTATTCAAAGCAAAGGCTGGATGTGGATGTCAGATGGTTACAAAAGCTTTCGGAGCAAAAGGATATAGTACTAGCCACTAAGTCTACCATACCAAATACTGCAGAGTTTTATCTCTGCACAGAGCTTAGAACCTAGCACAGATAAGAGACAGTGAAGGAACTATTTTTTTTTTTTTTTTTGCAGTACTGCAGATGGGAACCCAGGGACACTAGTTAATAACTCTACCACTCTGCCCCATCCCTAACCCTCTAAGTGTAAAAGAATCTCTGGAATGAGAGTGCAGGTGCTGTACAATCAAGGTCATTACTAGGGAATCCAAAGTAGCCTGAATGTTCAGAAAAAGCTCCCCTGAGGAAATTATGCTAACTGATAAAAAGTGGCCAACCAGTCAGAGAAGGAAAAGCAGAAGAAATAGCATGTGCAATGGGCCTGTAGCTAGAAATACTATCTTTTTTTTAAACAAAGAAAAGAAATCTAGGTGCTGGTGGGTCACACCTTAATTCTAGCTAATCAGGAGGCTGAGATCTGAGGGTCATGATTCAAAGCCAATCTGGGAAGGAAATTCCATGAGGGGCTTACCTTCAATTAACCACCAGAAAACCCAAGTGGAGCTGTGGCTCAAAGTGGCAGAGCATTAGCCTTGAACAAAAGAGCTCAGGGACAGTACCCAGGCCCTGAGTTCAAGCCCCACAAGGGACCAAAAGAGGAAAAGATCAAGATAGCTATAACAAAGCCTTGCATAAAGTAGTGGGAGCAGTCTAGAGAGGTAGCTTAACAGTGGCCATCACTTACCAGAAAGCAACATAAGATACAGGTTACAGGTATTTGTAAATTACAAAGCAATATGCTAATACATTCTTACTACTAATAATTGGGCTGTCTTTTAAAGTAATAGAACTCAAGGGTTCAAATCTTCTCTTACTGAGAATATTTTCTCTAAAATCCTGACCTACTCCAGAGAACTGATGGAAAAGTCAAGAAATGTATTTCAGCTGGAACTTCTAAGTGTGCATTTCAGGAAGCCCTGAGGGTGAGCTCAGCTGTTGGGAAAAGCAGCAGACCATTTATGGCAAAGTGTATTCTTTAACAGCACTTCCAGAAAAGATCAGCCTTCCGCCTCCTTCTTCAGCTCATCAGAACAGACTACTAGAGAACATTATTTTTTCTTTATTACTTCCAACCAGAGCTTGGGCCTTGCACCTACTAGCTCCATTTTAGTAGAAGCTACCTCAAACTTACATTCCTCTTAGCTGCTCATAGCAAAATTATCATCTCAATTAGCAACTTCATTAATTTTGAGGGAAAAGGCAATGCTTTGTAAGTCAGTACTTTACAATGGCTGCAAGAAGTATGCACAAGCCATGGTCAAATCGCACAGAATGGATGGGACCTGGGCTGACCTCTCCTAATAGGACAAGCTACTGTGGAGAGTGTATTGGTTCATTCTGGGTCATTTCCTCTTTTCCTCTTAGCTTGCAAAATACTAAATAATGCCCAAGTACAGATGTACACATTTGAGCCCTCGCTTCCACACCGGACTCTTGGGCCTGGGAAGAACCAGACGGTTCTTCGCCAGAGGCCAATGTGAACTGCAAATGCCTCATCTTATGGCACCCTGGAGGTTGCAGGCTTTCCTTCTTCCGCTTTTCTTAGCTTGTTCAGAAACTTTTCTCAGTGCCTCTAGCTTTCCACTCCCCTTACTTGCTTACAAACTAGCACTCTACCACTTGAGCCATGCCTCCAGCTGATTAGAGATGCAGCCGGGTGGATTTTTCTGCCTATGCTAGCTTTGAGCCACAAGCCTCAGATCTTCGTCTCCAGAGCAGCTAGAATCATGGGGGTGAGCTCAAAACATCCTTTTCCTTGTGGTGGCACTAAAGACAGAACCTTGGACCTTGAGTACCATTAGGCAAATGCTCTAACACTGAGCTATAATATCCTCGGCCCCTACACAAAAATTTAAGTGCCAGCTTGTAAAATTCCAAATATTTCAAAAACAAAACCAAGAAAGAAAAACAAAATCACTTGTGCTAGCATGTTTTATGCCTGTAACCTCAGCACCTGGAAAGCTGAAGCAGGAAGATAAAGCGTTCAATGCCAAAAATGGACACCAGTAGCTCATGCCTATAATTCAAGCTACTCAGGAGGATGAGATCTGAGGGGCACAGTTCAAAGCTAGCCTGAGCAGGAAAGTATGTAAGACGATTATCTCCAATTAACCACCAAAAAGCCATAAGTAGATTTGTGGTAGAGCATTATCCTTGAGCAAAAAAAATCTTAGGGACAGTGCCCAAGCACTGAGTTCAAGCCTCAGGACCAGCACACACCCACAAAAAGTTCAATGCCAATATGGGCTATGCAATAAGACCCTGTCTCAAGATACCAATAAAAAGAAAAAAATTAAAAACAAGGTATCTTATATAAAAATCAAGTTTCATATGGGCTCCAGTGGCTCACTCCTGTGATCCTAGCTACTCAGGAGGCTGACATTTGAAGACCGGTTTGAAGCCTGCCTTGGCAGGAAAGTCCATGAGACTCTGATCTCCAATTAATCATCAAAAAGCCACAAACAGAACTGTGGCTCAAGTGGTAGAGTGCTCAGAGATAGGGCTCAGGCCCCGAGCTCGAGCCCCAGGACTAGCAAAAAAAACCCAAAAACCTACAGAGTTGGTGGTGGCTCCTATCTGTAATCCTAGCTATTGAAAGGCTGAAATCTGAGGATTACAGTTTGACATCAGCCTGGGCAGGAAAGTTTGTGAGACTCTTACCTCCAATTAACCACAAAAAGAGCTGGAAGCTGAGGTATGGCGCCAGTAGTAGAGGAGCAGCCTTGGGCAAAAACAGCTAAATGAGAACATGAATTTCTGAGTTCAAGCCCCAGTATTGACATGTACATGTACACACACACACACACACACACACACACACACACACACACTGGTCATGAATATTTTTGATATACAAGATTACAGAGAATATCAAAACGTATGTAATCCATACATGGTTGAAAAATACTTGAAGCCTCGTGTACTCCCACTTCATTCTAATAAATAAGGCGGGCTCTAGTTCTTGAGAGTACATTGCCAAGTGCCACCATCCATACCACAGTGTAAGCCAGAAATCTAGCAGGCACAGTGGCACCTTCCCTTCCCATGCTGTCAATCACTAAGTGCCCTGTATTTGTTTCCGCCATTACATATACTGTTCTTTTTCGTAAGTACCAACTCTGCCTGGATTACAGTGATGACTTCCAAACTCAGCTCTGCACCCAAGCTTCCCTTTTCCACCTTTCTAGGAGGGTATGGTGGCACAGCCCTGCAAGCACGAAGGACGCTGAGGCAGAAGACAGCGTGAAAAGCAGCCTGGGTTACATAATGCGATCCTGTCTCCAAAAAATGAAACAAACCCTTCCCGCCCCCCTCCCAAAATATCCCACCATTCCAAAAGTCCCTCTTTGTTCTTAGGACACAAAGCTGCTTGGATGGCATGCAAGGTTTTTCTGTAGCTTTGTCCCTACTCAGCATTCTAGTTCTCAGTCCCTTGTTTTCTGTTTGGGGACACTTGCTTTTCTTCTGCTCCTTGTATCCCCAGGCTCTGTCCCACCATGGACCTCTGCACAAGCTGTTCCTTCTTCCTCGTCTGAACAACTCTCCTCCCTTCCTTAGGTCTGCTTTCTCTGGGCTCAGCTGCTCATTTCTTGGCATGTATCAGTTTCACAACTTTACATTTGTTTGAGATTAACTAACTTCCCTAATAGGGCAAGGACTGAGAACTACCTGCTTGGCACAAAGTACTTGGAAAGAGGCAAAAGTCAATGCAGATATAATGTGCTGGGCAGTGTTCCTCAAACTCAACACATATTGACTGCTCAGAGGTTCCCAAAAGATCCATGAGGAAGGTGCAATGATTAGTCCCATTTTACATGAGCAAAGTATCTCAGGCTTACAAGGTGGCAGTTTCTAGATACTGCGCTTAATACTCCAACAATGGCACCTCAACAGCATCGGCTGAATGTGCAAATATGCACTTTGGTAAGGACTAAACAGCACCACTGGCAGGAACCTTAGTTCAACTGGCAAACATTTCATTTTTGGTGCAAAGGATCTGATGTTTGATAAGAACTTTGCGGCCAAACTTTTATCCTCCTGCCCTCTTGTTTTTAATTACCCTTTTTGTTTTGTTGAGACTGTATGTCACAATCTGAAGACCAGCCTAGGTAGGTCTTGAATTTCCTATTTCCCTAACAGCAGGGATTATAGGTGTGTATGACCACGCCTGGCAGTCATTTCAGCTACTTAAAAAGACAGCAGCCACAGATCTCTGCTGCAGCTTCTCCCCGGAACTTGATTTTGTCACACACTACTCATTTTGATGGAATAAGTCCTGTTTGCTAAAATGGGGGAAAAAAAATTCAGTGGAGTGTCAGTGGCTCATGCCTGTCATCTCAAATACTCAGGAAGCTGAGATCTGAGGATCATGGTTTGAAACCAGCCAAGCCCAGAAAGTCCATAAAGACACTTATCTCCAATTAATCACAAAAAGCTAGAAGTGTAGCTGTGGTTCAAGTGAAAGAGCACCATCACGCATAAGATGGTACATGCCTGTCATACCGCCTTCAGGAGGCTGAGGCGGGAGAGTAAAACTTGAGGGCAGACTATAATACGTATTAGGCCTCACGCCAGCGTGGGGAGCACAGTGAGACTGTATTACTGTATCATGAGTGGTGTTAAGGCAGAGGAAGTGGTGGCAAGGTGATGGTGAGCCGAAGAAAGTTGGCAACCAGTTGGGATCATTAGCAGCATGGGTGATCTACAGAAATCCAATCCAAGGATTTCCAGGAATTCCATCTGCCTAATCTTCATTAATTTGTTACATACTCAGGGCAGCTCTTCTAGAGTTAGTAGCAAGAAAGACTGGGTTAGAGAGACTGTTAAGCCACAGGAAATCAAAGTTACCCATTCAGTATGAGGAATGGCATCCCTATCTTCTTGCTTGGGAACTGCAGAAATCTAACAACAAAGTTTTCTTCTTAAGAATCAAAAGGAGTCGGGCAAGCTTTCCCAATTCTTGGGTTGTCCTCCAAAAAAATAAAAATAAAAAACGTATTCCACTCGATTTCTTCTGTGTGGCCAGGATAGGGAAATTATCTCACAAGCCACAAGCTACAGAAAAGAGCTTTAGGGGCTGGGAATGTGGTCTAGTGGTAGATTGCTCGCCTCTTATACATGAAGCCCTGGGTTCGATTCCTCAGCACCACATATATATATACACACACACACACACATATATATATATATATATATATATAAAGCCGAAAGTGGCCCTGTGGCCCAAATGGCAGAGTGCTAGCCTTGAGCAAAAAGAAACCAGAGACAGTGCTCAGGCCCTGAGTTTAAGCCCCAAGACTGGCAACAAAAACAAAACCACACAAACAGAAAAGAGTTCTAAAGGGCAGCTACATTTAATTAACTGCATCGACACAGCAAAGATATCACAAATCCGACAGTCCTCATATGGGAGGTTACTTAGGAAAAAGAAAAGCTAAGAACCTTGATCGTTTATTCCCGTACACACATTCTGTCTGCTTCAAGGTTACGCTTTTACAGAAGCACCTCTAGAAGGCGAAACGTTTCCACCACATTAACTTAGCTGGTTGTCTATGGGTGGGAATCTAAAAACCAGTCCCAAAGGAGACTAACCATAACTGGATCCGTTTCAAGCCGCACCCACAGCACCAAGGAGACTCCTCGGAGGGGAAGCTGAATGTAGGGCTAAGGAGTACTGGAGGCCAGTCCTGACCAAGTTACTATCGGGCTGTGTGACCTTGGACAAGTTTCATGCCCTCTCTGGGCTTCAGTTTCCACAGCCTCACGTCTGAAGTCGAACCACGTGGTCTTCAAAGGTCCTTCCTACCCAGCCTGGAGCCCGGTACCCAGGAGATCTCACCATTACCGCGGCTTCCTGTGCGCGCAGCGCTGGACCGTAACGGTCCCCACCCCCACACCGCCCAAGCCCGCCAAACCCTCACCCAACACGCCTCCGAGTGACGAGGGACGGGCGCAAGCCAGGCCGGACCCGGCTCCTCCCCTTGCCGGGGCGTCCCGTCGTGCCCCGCGCCGGGCTCCTCAAGCAACAGGACGCCTCCCGCCTTTCCGCGTCCCGACCCCGAACTCCTCTCCTCAGTTCTCCCGGGCGTCCTAACCTATCAACGCCTAGGAAGCTCAGCCAATCGGGCGGGCCCGGGGGCTTGCCTGGCGCCCGCCCTCCTCTCAGCGCACAGCCGGTCTTAACGCAAAGCCTTCACCAGGCCAATCCAATCAGCGGCCCGATCCCACCTGCCCCACCCCAATGCCCCGCCCCCTGACCAATCCGTGCGTCCCATCCCATTGCCCGCCTAGCCAACCCGGGCCTTGAAACTCGCAGACGAATGAGCGCCCGCCGGCCCTTCAACGCTAACTGCCCGGCCAATTGGGGATTCCGCGTGGCCACGGAGGCAACCAATGGCCGCGGAGCGCGGTGCCGCCTCGGCGAGGCCCGGCCCGGATATCCCTCCGCCTCCTTCCCTCCCTCTCTCTCCCTCCCAGCGAGTCGCCGCTCACTTACTGCCTCCTTTCCTTCTTTCTCCCTCCGCCACCCGAGCACCAGCCGCGCTCCGCGCTGCCCCCGGGGTCCCTCCCCCGCCCGCCAGAGGAACAGCCGCCGCCGCCGCCACCGCCGCCGTCAGCAGCACATTTGGGAGGCGGAAGGAAGGAGAAAAGGGAGGAAGGGGAACCCGAACGCCTGCCCTGAGGGAGCCGGTGAATGGGCTTGTGGTGACCCCCGCCCCCCACCCCACCCTCCCTTCCCACCCGACCCCCAACCCCCATCCCCAGTTGGAGCCGCCGCCCGAGAGGCCGGGCCGTCGTCTTGGGAGGAGTCGCCGCCGCCACCTCCGCCATGGAACTGGTCACCATCCTCGAGAAGACCGTGTCTCCGGGTAGGACGCGGGGACCGGGGGGTCGGGCTGAGGTGATTGGGGCGGGGGAGGGGAGCCCGGCCCCTCTGACCCCGGTCCCTCTCTCACTTTCCTCCCACCCCCCCTAGACCGGCTGGAGCTGGAAGCAGCGCAGAAGTTCCTGGAGCGTGCGGCCGTAGAGAACCTGGTGCGTGCCACCCCGCCGCGCCCCATCCCGCCGCGTCCCCTTCCCTGCGTGCGGGCCTTCCCGCCCTCCCGGAGGCCCAGGCCTCGGGAACCCACCCCGCCCCATCCCGTCCCCGTCCCCCTCCCCCCCCCCCAGCCCGGTCCAACCTAACCCCGCCATCGGGAAGCCGGTGGGTGTGTCCCGCCCCGGGCTCCACGTTTGACCAATGGCGCGGCGCGCCGGAGTGACTACCGTCCAATCGCCGCGCAGCCTGAGGGCGGCGGTGCAGCGGGAGGGAGAAAGAGGGAGGGAAGGGAAGTTTGGTTGCACGGCGCTGCGTGTTCAGCAAGGGTGGGGGCGGGGGAGCCGGGCCTAGGGGCCATGTGGAAGCTCCTAGTCCGGCAGCAGTGTCGGTTTCTCCTTCCTGTCCCATGGTCCCTGTGGTTCTTTCCACCTACTTCTTAGATCTCTCTACAGTCCCTCGGCCTTTGCTCATGGCCAGGCCTGGCACCTGCCTGCCTCTGAACCTAAGCCCCTGATATCCCCCCCCCCCTTTTCTGCCTGGTTATTGCTCTATTGGAACGTCTGTGTGAGTGTATTATGTCCGGATTTCGATGAATGAAGACCTTATCACTAGGGATCTGCACCCAGACAACGGACTGAAGCTCATCCTTGACATCAGGCCTATTTCCTGATGAAATCACGGAGGAGTTCCTTGTTTTTCACATTTCCAAATTTAAGGGGTACAGAAAAGGGGAAGACTAGATTCACTAGAGACCAGACCTTTGTGTAGAGAAATGTAAGATAGATTGAAACAGTTTGGTGTCAGAAATGTTTCCCTCCGGTGTTCCTTTCCTGTTGGGGTGGTGGGGAACTGCAGGAAGGATAAATGAGTACTTGAACTCTTAAAGGTAATAGGTAGCAGTAACACTGTAACCAAATGTGTTCCTTTGTGATGTCTTTACAAAATAATAAAAACAGTGACAAGGTTTTATTTTATGGGCTTTTTTTTGTACTAATGTGTACTGGTTTTTATCTTTAACTTTCTCTTC
Source organism: Perognathus longimembris pacificus (assembly GCF_023159225.1). NCBI lineage: Eukaryota > Metazoa > Chordata > Mammalia > Rodentia > Heteromyidae > Perognathus > Perognathus longimembris. Next base: position 36,110,330 of record NC_063177.1, on the reverse strand, counting down.
AAAAAAAAATTCCTGCTAGTATAGATTGACAATTCCATTTAGGGTATGTTCTTGTTTCTGCTTTTGCTAATTTGCAAGAGGCCTTTTGTTATTCCTGACATTCTTTAGCAGAACATGGCTAATAAAACTTTTGGCATTGTCTTATGTGCTTGTAGGACTTGTTAACGGTAAGCAAATGTATCTGCTTTTGGTTTTTCTAGCTTTCTTGACAGGACAGAATTATTTTGGTAGAGGGAATGGAATAGGTAGCTTAAAACTTAGGCAAAATAGCTTTTGTAGAAAAGATTATACACATGGAAAGGCTTTTGTGTACTACAAAAGATTGAGTTCAAAATGTGTAGGAGCCTTTAGTGTTTTGTTGGATGTGAAATTTAAAATCATTTTCCTTGAAAAAAAACTGCTAGTTTGTCTTCATTTTCTGTACTTTCTGAACATTCGCCACTTTTTCTTATAAATGCGCCTTTTCATTGTTCTCCTTTTGCTGAACACACACCACTTATCTGTAAAAGCTTAGGTACCAAAGTCTCGTACTTCCATTAGATCAGAAGCAGTCCTGAATATATAATTATTTTTGGACTAAATTTTCAAAGAAAAACAATTTTTTATACCTTGATCATTCATTCAACAAATACTGAGTACCAGGCATTATTGTAAGCACTTGGGAAAAATCATTGTCCATAGTCTGTTGACTAGAAGATTGTCAAGCTTGCTTTAATTTTGGATGTCTAGTGTGATGATTTGGGCACTAAGGATGATCTTAGTAGGAAAATATCTTCATAAATGCTGGGCTAATGTTATTTTTCTGTTTTTTGTGATGAGGTCTTGCTATGTTGCCAGGGTGACCTCAAACTCCAGCGTTCAAGCCATCCACTCATCTGTGACTCTTGAATACTGGACTGTATACATGTGCCACCATATTCATCTTTGAGTTGATATTTCTCAGTTCTCTTAGATGTTCATGATGTGCTCTAAAAAGTTTTTTTGTTTTCCTCTCACCAGCCCACTTTCCTTGTGGAACTGTCCAGAGTGCTGGCAAATCCAGGAAACAGTCAAGTTGCCAGAGTTGCAGCTGGTCTACAAATCAAGAACTCTTTGACATCGAAAGATCCAGATATTAAGGCACAATATCAGCAAAGGTGGCTTGCTATTGATGCTAATGCTCGACGAGAAGTCAAAAACTATGTAAGTAACTTCTGGTCATGATGCCTATGAGATTAAAGAGAAGCTTGTCACTTGTCTTTCACAGGGAGAGAGCTTGGTAATACAGATTTTTGGGACCTAAACTAAACCTAAAGGTAAAAGTGATAACTTGATAATTTGCAGTCTCTTAATTCAGTTTATCCATTGGTGGGTCAAAATAGTTTTTCTAATAACTAAGGTATCCTGCAGCAGTTTTGAAAGCTTTTTGGGTCTACTTTAAGTAGTGTACAGTTGGTACTCAATATCCAAATAGTGAACTTGTTACCAATGTACTTCAAGAGGTGAAGGTTTGCTGCGTGCCAATGGCTCACACCTGTTATCCTAGCTACTCAGGAGGCTGAGATCTGAGGATCTGTTTGAAGCCAACCCCAGATAGGAAAAAAAATCCAGTTAGTTACCAGGCAACCAGAAATGGGTGCCCAGGCCCTGGATTCAACTCTCATGACTGACACCCCCCCTCAAAAAAAAAAAAGGGTGAAGGTTTAAGCTCACTTGCCTAACATGTAAAGCTTTGAGTTCTATTCTCAGCACAGCAAAAGTTGGAATTTTTTTAAGTCTACCCTTAATGTATGTGAGGGTAAAATATGTTTCAAGTACTCCGGAAATTGTCTTGGAAGTTCCAAAATGAGGCTAAGGGTTTTTGGTTTGGGGCTAGTACTGTGAGTTTGAACCAAAGGCTTCATGACACAGGCACTACACTGCTGAGCCATGCCTCCAGCCGTGTTTTTCACTGATTATTTTTAGAATTGGCTCTTTCTTTCTGCACAGTCACAGGCTGAGCTGTCATCCACCTACTTTGGACTTCACACAGGTGCACTACCACGTGCAGCTTTCCTTCTGTGGAGATGGAATCTCAAGGACTTTTCAGTCTAGCACTGCATTTCTCCCAATCTTGGGCTCCCATTTAGCTTGGGGTAACAGATGCATGCCATTGTGCCCAACTCTGGGTTGAAAGGGGGGGACCTTCCTGTGAACCTTATCCTGGGCTGGCCTTGAACCTTCATTCCCTTGTCCTCAGCCTTGCAAGTAGCTAAGATTAGTTTGTGTTGTTGATGGGTTTGTTTTTTTGGTGCCAGTAACAGGGCTTGAACTCAGTGCCTTGTGTCCTGGCTTTTTTTGTCAAGGTTAACATACCATGTGAGCCACACCTTCATTTCCTTGTAGTCCTTATTTGGTGGTTTATACACAGTTGTATGAAGTCAAAATTTAAATGATATCTTGGGTCTTTCAACTTCAAAGAGTGCTTTATCTATTTAGCAAACAGTAAGAAACTTTCTTTAGAAATATCTGACTTTTTCCAAGGTGGTTAGAATATGAGATGGTGTTTTTGAAGAAAATGTTTTACCTCATGGCATTCTTATGACTTGTAAATTATAAGATGATAATTAACGACTAGTCCATAATTCTAGCCAAAGCAAATGGTTCAGAATATTATGTAGACAAGTTTGCATTTATTTTAATTAATGAGGTTCATTAGTGCCCTTTATAACATAAGTATGGCTCAGGGTGGAAAGTAAGTTAAATATCTGTACAGTCATTTTTCCTAGATATTTGAGGGAAAACAGGATTCCTGCACTTGTAGGTAATCATAATGCTACACACCAATCGTTTGCTGTTTCCTGGTTCCAGATTGACTTTAGGTAGTGAGTGGCCCTTATGGCGAATACTTCTATGTACTTTTTTCTCTAGTCATGCTTTGAGATACACGTGAAAAGTTACAAAATCCATCCTCAAATCTTCTCTGGAGTATGTATAGCTGTTTCCACATTAGGTCTCTTGTGTAATGACATTTTAACCTTTTCCTCCGCTGTTTGGCATAAATTAAGTGTATTCCAACCCGGCCTTTTTTTTTTTTTTTTTTGGCCAGTCCTGGGCCTTGGACTCAGGGCCTGAGCACTGTCCCTGGCTTCTTCCCGCTCAAGGCTAGCACTCTGCCACTTGAGCCACAGCGCCACTTCTGGCCGTTTTCTGTATATGTGGTGCTGGGGAATCGAACCTAGGGCCTCGTGTATCCGAGGCAGGCACTCTTGCCACTAGGCTATATCCCCAGCCCCCTTTTTTTTTTTTTTTTTTTTTTGGTCAGTTGTGGGGCTTGAACTCAGGACCTGGGCACTGTCCCTGAGCTTTTTTGTTCAAGGATAGCACTCTTACCGTTTTGAAACACAGCTCCACTTTCAGTTTTCAGTGGTTAATTGGAGATAGTCTCAGACTGCTCCCTCAGCTGGCATTGAATGAACTTAACTAGGATTAGGTGGTAGTTATCAGTATCCAGCCTTGACACATCTCTTAATATTGGCATGATTGGGTCTTTATATGTGAAAAACATTAGCATGAGTCAAACCTGGTGACACACACTTGTCATCCCAATTTACTTGGGGATGCTGAGACAGATTATCACTTGCCCTATAGGAGTTCATGGCTAGCCTGGCACTAATGCCTTGCCAAAAAAAAAAAGCCAGGGGCTGGGGATATGGCCTAGTGGTAAAGTGCTCACCTTGTATATTTGAAGCCCTAGGTTCAATTCCTCAGCACCACATAAACAGAAAAGGCTGGAAGTAGTGCTGTGGCTCAAGTGGTAGAGTGCTAGCCTTGAGCAAAAAAGCCAGGGACGGTGTTCAAGCCCCAGGACTGTTCCCCCTCCCGCCCCCCCCCCCCCAAAAAAAAAGGCCAGGCATCCATGACTCACACCTGTAACCCTATAGCTACTCAGGAGGCTGAAATCTGAGGTTAGAAGTTTGAGGCTAGCACAGGCAAAAAAGTTCCAACTGACAAAAAAAAAATGGTAAGAGAAAGCCCCCAAGTTGGCAGTTAACCTTGATCTTTCTTTTCCTAGTATATCTAATAAATAATTCCTACTATCAGTACTGGTCATTTTTTTAAAAACCTAGATTATTGGGACAGTTGAGCAAGCTTTTTTTTCTTTATCTAAACAGGGACTTCCACTCCGAACCTGAAGCTCTTGCTTGGCACTTTTGATCAAGGCTGGTGCTCTGCCACTTTAACCACCCAACCCACTTCCACCCATTTTCAGACAGTTACAGAGTCTCTGATTTATCTGCCTAGGCTGGCTTTGAACTATGATCCTCACATCTTAGCTTCCTGAGTAGCTAGAATTACAGATGTGAGCTACCAGTGCCCGGCTGAGCAAAATGATGCTACTGCCACTGCCCCTCCAAGTAGCTGGGACTAAAGACAAGTGGGCGGGATGGGGAAAGTTTGGTGCAAGGAGCTAAGTTACAGCTAGATGGCAGGAATGTTTTGGAGTACTGGTTATACAATGGAGTGATGAGAACTAGAAAAGCAGAGCATGAGTGGCTCATGCATCAGACCCTGAGTTCAAGCCCTGGAACTACCACACACCAAAAAAAAAGCTAGTAATGATAAATGCTTCACTGCAGAAATGTTTACCTTTTTTTAACTTTACATAGTACATACGTATTGTAATGTCATGTGGTACCTCATAAATAAGTACAGTTTTTGTCAATTAAAAATTTTTGGATTCAGCCTGCTTGATCTCTGAAAGGCCCTCCAGGCTTTAATTATATTTTCATTAATATCCATTCAGCCCGTGACGTTCAACAATTTTGCACATCTTTTTTTCCTCACTACCTCCTATCTTTGACATAGTTTTTGCTAACAAAGAATTGTTGATTATTAGATAGAACTGTCTAGGTGAGCAGTCAGGTGATGGTATACAGAATAAGGGAGAAATCCCAGAACTGTCACCTACCCCCAAAAAAAGAGGGGAAGATGAGTTCATTATTAGCTAACGGCTACAAAGCAGGGTACTAAGTGACCTGACCCAGTCAGCAGAGCTGGCTTGAATGTCTGGCAGCTATTCTTTGTCCTGTGTTCATGCCAGGAACAGTTAACTGTTTGCCTTTGATGAGCCTAGTGATTCTTAGTGAGTTCATGGATTGAATTTAGCTGATCGTGGTAATGGTTAACCCTGAGTCAATTGTGGCTTCATCCTTTATCTGAACTTGTGCCTTTGCCCCTTACATAAATGCTTGTGTGACAAATGGATCTCCAGTTAGCATGTGATGTTAGAGACCAATTCTATGATTCCTAGACAAATAGCGTTTATTCAGACTAGAAGTTAAATAGTGTAGTTCTTAGTTTTTTTGTAGTATGAGTAACTATTATTGCACTTAGTATGGCTGCTTGACTAAGTCCTTTCCATGTTATTGTTTATGACCAGAAAGTAGGTTTGTTTCTCATGTCACTATGAGCCAGGGCAGAGAGTGACCTACTGTGCATCAGATCCACTCGGGTGCCCTAGTCCCAGCCTTTGTATCCACAAAACAACCCACAAAGGAGCCTGGAAGATTAAGTAGGATGTTTATAGAGAATTCTATTTGGCAGTAGGGGATGGCTGGTTTGTTTGCCTCTGTTATGGAGAATGCTTATTGCTGGGGTTGGTATTGGCTTTGAGGGATGGGGAGAACAGAAATTACAGACACTGGTGTATGACACATTGGGCAAAAAAAAAATATTCACATAGTGTTATAATCTGATGTTTTGTCCCATTTTTCCCTCAGGTTTTGCAAACTTTGGGCACAGAAACTTATCGTCCTAGCTCTGCCTCCCAATGTGTGGCTGGTATTGCTTGTGCAGAGATACCGGTAAACCAGTGGCCAGAACTCATTCCTCAACTAGTGGCCAATGTTACAAACCCCAATAGCACAGAGCACATGAAAGAGTCAACATTGGAAGCTATCGGTTACATCTGCCAAGATATAGTAAGTGCTTGCCTGACGTTTCTAATCTATATACTTTCTTACTCCTCATTATGCCATATATTTCTCTGTCAAATCATGAAGAAACATGAAAAATGGACTGCCGCAGTATTTTGAAAGATACAACTTTTTATTGGTTGATTTATGTGTTGATTTTTGTTTTTGTTTTTGCCAGTCCTGGGGCTTAGACTCGGCCTGAGCACTGTCCCTGGCTTCTTTTTGCTCAAAGCTAGCTCTCTGCCACTTGAGCCACAGCGCCACCTCTGGCCATTTTCTATGTATGTGGTGCTGGGAAATTGAACCCAGGGCTTCATGTACAGGAGGCAAGCACTCTTGCCACTAGGCCATATTCCCAGCCCCTTGTTGGTTAATTTAGACCTCTGTCATCAAATTACTGATCATACAGTGAAGAACAGAAAGTTGAGAGTGAAAAATTAAATCTACTTAGGTGGCTGAGATCTGTGGATTGCAGTTCAAAGCCAGCTCAGGCAGGAAAATCTGTGAGACTTCTCCAGTTAACCATAAAAAGCTGGAAGTGGAGCTGTGACTCAAGTGGTACAGGGTAGAGCTCTAGCCTTGAGCACAAAAGGTCAGGGACAGTGCCCAGGCCCAGAATTCAAGCCCCAGGATGGGGAGAAAAATAAAAAGGCTTGGGTACACCCAAGCTTAGTGGTTGTGCCTGCTTATTAGCATGTCCTTAGAGAAACTTAATGTTTTGTGCTGGTCCCGGTGCTTGAGCTTGGGGGTCTGGACACTGTCCCTAAGCTTTTGTGCTCAAGGCTGGCACTCTACCACTTAAACCACAGCTCTACTTCCTACTTTTTTTTGGTAATTAAGTGTCTTGGATTTTCTGCTCTCAGGCCAGCTTTGAACTGTGATCCTTAGGTCAGCCTCCTGAGTAGCTAGAATTATAAGCATGAACCACCAATGCCTGGCTTTGATTTTGTTTTGTGAAACAAATTGAGGGGCTAGTGCCTGCTAGGTAAATGCTATACCACTAAGTTGTCTACTTGACCTGAGTAGAAACTTTTTAAAGCAAACATTAATTATGTAAGGGGGATTTCCACTGATGCTTTATTTTCATATATGCATGTAAAGTACCTTTTTTTTTTTCCTTTGTCAGTTGTGGGGCTTAAACTGAGGGCCTAGGCACTGTCCCTGAGTTTTTTCACTCAAAAAACTAGTGCTCTATCACTTTGAGCCACAGTGCCTCTTTCTGTTTTTTGGTGGTTAGTTGGAGATAGGAATCTTATAGACTTTCCTGCCCAGGCTGGCTTTGAAGCTCAATCTTCAGATATCACCCTCAGTAGCTAGGATTACAGGCATGAACCACCAGCTTAAAATACTTTGGTCATATTCATCTTCATTCACTTTTCTCCATTCACCTTTTCTCCCCTTAATGACATCCACCTCCAACAGAGCCTTTCTCTCTCCTTCCACACCCTTCCCCTACTTGGGTATAAACTCGTGGTCTCATGCTCCCTTGGCTTTCTTGCTTTATGACTGGTGTTCTGCTTCTTGAGCCACACTCCCAGTCTAGCATTTTAAGTTGGAGATGAGTCTTTGAAGACTTTTCTGTCTAGACTGAACTTCTGTCCTTAGGTTCTCAGCTTTCTATGTAGCTGGAATTACTGTGGCATGAGCGAACTGTCACCTAAGAAGCTTTGTGTGTGCATGTATGTATAAATATGCATGTGTATTTGTATGCCAGAAATGGACCGTGAACTCAAGGCTTTGCTCTCTGGCTTGGGTTTTCCCTTCTGATTGGCACTTTAGGTTGGGCACTAGTGGAATACACCTATAATGCTAGCTACTTAAGCTAAAATCTAACGTTTGTGATTCAAAGCCAGGAGAGCAGGAAAGTCTGAAACTTGTTTCCAATTACCACCAAAAGACTGGAAGTAGGGCTGTGGCTCAAGCGGTAGTATGCTAACCTTGAAAGAGCTCAGGGACAGCTCCTAGGCTCTGAGTTTAAGCCCTCGGACCAACATTTAAAAAAAAAAAAAAAAGACTGGTGCTTTACCATTTGAGCCACAGCTCTGTTTCCAGCTTTGGGGCAGTTAATTGGAGATGGGAGTTTCAGGAACTTTACTGCCCTGATTGGCTTTGAAACAAATCCTCAGATCTCAGCCTCTTCCTTCTTTCTTTCCTCCTTCTCTCTCTCCTCTTCCCCCTCTTTTTTTTTTTTTTTTTTTTTTTTTTTTGCCAGTCCTGGGGCTTGAACTCGGCCTGAGCATTGTCACTGGCTTCTTTGTGCTCAAGGCTAGCACTCTACCACTTGAGCTACAGGGCAACTTTCACCTTTTTCTGTTTATGTGGTGCTGAGAAATCAACCCAGGGGTTTATGCATGGTAGGCAAGGCACTCTACCACTAAGCCACATTCCCAGTCCTTTTCTCTTTTTAAAATACTGCTACTGGGATACTACAGTTGGACTACTGAGTCATATCTCCAGGGAGAAGAAGCTTGCTTTTATTTATTTATTTATTTATTTGCTTGCTTGTTTATTTATTTATTTTTGCCAGTCCTGGGCCTTGGACTCACGGCCTGAGCACTGTCCCTGACTTCTTTTTGCTCAAGGCCACTTGGCACTCTGCCACTTGAGCCACAGCACCACTTCTGGCCGTTTTTTTTGTTTTGTTTTGTTTTGTTTTTTAATGTATGTGGTCCTGGGGAATCGAACCCAGGGCTTTCATGTATACTAGGCAAGCACTCTGGTCACTAGGCCATATTCCCAGCCCCGAGAAGAAGCTTTTAAAATGAAGATATTCTCCCTGGGAGCATCCTCACCTGATCCCCTTTCTCAATATACTGTGAATTCTGTGGTGTTTTTTCATTTACTATTTGGTAGAAAGTTTACCCACTCTTTTCTGTAGTTGGTTTGGCCACTAGAGTCACAGTAGTCTTTGGATGTAGCCCTTCTAGGACTGGTGTTCCTGATGAGGTTACCACCTTTGATTCCTGTAGACTTCATGTGTTGCAAAGAAGCATTTGACCTAGAGTTCAACATTTCCTAGATACAGTACTAATGCTAACCCTTGCCCCTAACTGTTTCAAAGTTGTACTTCATTGGCACAAGTAGCCTGAAAAAAGATGACCAGATGGCCATCTCTATTTGTACAATACTATGAAAACCAGTACGACCTCATGCCCAGAGCCATTATGCTAAATGGGAGATGAAGTTGATGATTTTTGCCTTAAGATCCATTTTGAACTGCTGTTCCTGTGGGATATTTTGCGAGTGCTTTGCAATGCTACCCCCAAATGTGGGGAAAAATTAGTCACGGTGCTTATATTATAGAGAATAGATTTTAAAATTAAAAGGAATGATTAGTGGTGCAATTATGTTCATTGTACTTCTGCTTGTTTTTTAGGATCCGGAGCAGCTACAGGATAAATCCAATGAGATTCTGACTGCCATAATCCAGGGAATGAGGAAAGAAGAGCCTAGTAATAATGTGAAGCTAGCTGCTACTAATGCACTCCTGAACTCACTAGAGTTCACCAAAGCAAATTTTGACAAAGAGGTAGGTTTTTGTGACAAATGGTATGAGTTTGAGAATGGGGGATCAAAGAAATAAATGAAAGTATTGTTTCCATGATTTATAAATTTTCATCTTGTTTAGAAGCATTCACCTCCATACTAGTTGAGATTTGTGTTGTTTGGGATACAACCATGAAGTAGCTACTGTATCTGCCATTTCTCATAACGGTTAAAAACAGCCCTTTGTCTTTCTTTACATGTTGTAAAATGGACATAACAAACTTTACTTTTACTTTTGTTTGTTGGCTTGCTTGTTTTTGTTTTGTTTTTTGCCAACCCTAGGGCTTGAACTCAGGGCCTGAGTACTGTCCCAACTTCTTTTTTTGCTTAGGGCTAGCACTCTGCCTCTTGAGCCACAGCACCACTTCCGGCTTTTTCTGTTTATGGGTGCTGAGGAATTGATCCCAGGGCTTTGTGCTTGCTACCTCTAAGCAACATTCCCAGCCCAGCTTTCACCGTTTTGTAGAAGACTATGTTTAATGTTTTTAGGAATATGGGTGTACACATTCTTTTTCGCTATACCCAGAAATGGAACTGATACATTAGATCATATGGTTTGAAAGTTGGGTTTTGTTTTTGTTTTTTGCCAATCCTGGGCTTGAGCACTGTCCATGGCTTCTGTTTGCTCAAGGATAGCACTCTACCACTTGAGCCACAGTGCCACCTCTAGGTTTTTTTATATGTGGTACTGAAGAATCAAACCTAGGGGCTTCGTGTATGCTAAACAAGTACTCCACCACTAGGCCACATTCCTAGCCCCTTGAAAGTATTTATTTATTTATTTATTTGGCCAATCCTGGGGCTTGGACTCAGGGCCTGAGCACTGTCCCTGGCTTCTTCTTGCTCAAAGCTAGCACTCTGCCACTTGAGCCACAGCACCACTTCTGGCCATTTTCTGTATATGTGTTGCTGGGGAATTGAACCCAGGGCCTCATGTATACGAGGCAAGCAATCTTGCCACTAGGCCATATCGCCAGCCCCGTATTTTTGTGTTTAGATTAGTTTATACCTTCCTTGGCTCAGCGTTTTTGCCATTTCTTGATCTTAGGATCATAGAGAATGGTCCAGGAATCCAAGAAACTACATTTGTAATTTAGAAAACAGGGTTGTCCTTTTAGATTACAAATTTATCAAAGTTAATAATGGAAGTTGGCTACTTTGTTCTTCCAAATGTATTTAGTGTCTCAAGTAAAGTAGTTTTTAATTCTCTCAAAATTAAAAAAATGGGACAGATTTTTCTACATTTTGTTTTTCTTTTAGCTTGACATTTTTATTGCCTGGTTTCCTTGTCTGTTTCCCTGAAATCTTGTTTTAAACTCATCTCATAAGTTAAACAATTAATGACATTCGTAGAGGACAGGTTATATAGCAGGCACTGGAGACAAACTCATCATAGCTTTCTTAATGCCACCACTCCCTCAAGGAAGAGCTGAGCTGGTAGATTGTATCAGAGTTATGTGGGGACCTCAGGCAATGACAGGATTTCCATATAGAGTCTTCATGTGTGTTGTTTATCCTTTCCTAATGTTCTTTTTCTTTACTCTTCTGCAGTCTGAAAGGCACTTTATTATGCAGGTGGTCTGTGAAGCCACACAATGTCCAGATACAAGGGTATGTATGAGTTTATATCTTATATCTTGGCTAGGAAATACCAACTCCTGCATATAGTTCAAAATACATGGACCCAGTGTATTAAAAAACAAATTGGGACAATACTGAAAATTATCCTATGATATACCTAACTGAAACACCTTTCTCTTAAATTATTTAAGACAATGGGGGTTTTAAACAGATTTGCTACTTTAATGCCATAGTTTATTCATGGAAATAGCTATACTCTTGGCTGTATCCTAAATTAACCCTTGAAACTAATGAAATTAGTGTTTTTCAACCTCCATATCATTAATGAGTTTCAGCTCTTATATCAGTTCACCAGAACCAAGGAAGAAAAGTAATTAACTAGAGGCATGGCTCAAGTTGGGAGTGTGCCAGCTGAGCAAACAACTGTGGGACACCCCCCCCCCCCCCCCCGAGTTCAAACCCCAGAGTACTGGAGGCTTAAGAACTGATAATCAGTGTTTGAAGCCAGCATGTAGACAAATCTGAGATGTTTACCTCCAGTTCACCAAATAAAAGCCAGAACTAGGAGCATGGATCAAGAGGTAGAGCTCCAGTTGTGAGTGGAAAAAGCCTAGTATGAGCCTGAAGTGCTGAGTTCAAGTCCTAGTACTGGCACACAAAAAAGTAATGAGCCTTGTGCCTATGGTTCATGCCTGTAATCCTTGCTGGTCAGGAGACAGAACCAGAGGATAGTTCCAGAGCCAGTGCAGAAAAACCAGCAAGGAGCTGGGAATGTGGCTTCCGTAGATAGAGTGCTTGCCTAGCATGCACGAAGCCCTGGGTTCAATTCCTCAGCACCACATATATAAAAAAGGCCAGAAGTGGTGCTATGGCTCAGGTGGTAGAGTGCTAGCCTTGAGCAAAAAGAAGACAGGAATGGTGCTCGGGCCTTAAGTTCCAAACCTCAGGACTGCCAAAAAAGAAAGAAACAAACAGCTGGAGTCTCAGTTCAAGTGCTAGAGCATCCGCCAAGTATTAAGTAGTTTAAACTCTGGTACTAGCAAAGGAACAGATGGAATGAAAAACTGCATAGAAAATGAAAGTTAAAGACCTATTGATTTGGGAGGTGGGACCAAAACCTTTGCTATAGCTACCCTTTGGAGACTTCCTTTAAAAGACAGATACTTTCTTTTGTAAATTGTTGAATTTGCTTTTCTTTAAAAGGTACGAGTGGCTGCTTTACAGAATTTGGTAAAGATAATGTCTTTGTATTACCAGTACATGGAGACCTATATGGGTCCTGCTCTTTTTGCAGTAAGTATTTTGAGATTGTACCTAATGGCAGCTCATCATTCTTTGTTGCACTTTTGCAATTCTGTGTGTTGTTGTTTAATTTAATATTAGGAACTAAAAAAAGATTCCTTGAATCTGGGAGTTTCAGAGTCACCAAGGATGTGCCGAGAACTATCTCTGCTGTTAAAAGTTCCTACTTCTGCCTTCCATTTCAGATCTAGCTTTCATAAATTGTAGTTTTGAGGCTTGAATGTCTTGTTAAGGTGGAGAGGGCCTCTAATTTAAGTCAGTAAGTACTTACTTGAGGTCTAGTTGTCAAGTCTTTCTTTCTTTTCTCTGAAGATCACAATTGAAGCAATGAAAAGTGACATTGATGAAGTAGCCCTACAAGGGATAGAATTCTGGTCCAATGTCTGTGATGAAGAAATGGATTTGGCCATTGAGGCATCAGAGGTGAGCCTGGGGCAATGTTTCTATAGGGAAAGCTGTTTCACCTGGACTTTGAAAAGTATCTTGTTTTTCCCTCAGAAAAAGCTTTACTCTGACTGGGCTTAGAAGATACCTCAGTTTGTAGAAAGTTTTATTTTTCTTGTATCCAACTCACCTCATGAAGAAGACAAGTCCCTAGAGAGAGAGCTCATGTTTTTGCCAATTTCAGGCATGATTTATTGTACATACTGATATTACCACTATGAACAGAAGGGGGCAATGTGTTGTAAGCTTACTGAGGTGACATCTGACTCTGAATTATTTCATTTTGGAGGTCTTTATGAAATGCAGTCTGTAGGATTGGCAGTTTAATAACGGATAGTCAAATGTGAGGAAAAATGGAAGTCATTTACAAACAAAATTTAGAAACAAAATTTAAATTTTCTTTCTACCTTTGTACTTTTAAAATATAGCCTTGTCTTTGGCATTATATAAATTTTGTATATCTCGCGATGTGTGTGTGTATACTTTTGAAGTTTGTGCCTGTATGTTAGGGGTTCATGCCTGTAATTCTAGCTACTCAGGCTGAAGATCTAAGGATTGTGGTTTGAGGCCAGTCTGGAAAAGAGATATTCCAGAGATTCTTACCTCCAATTAATCACCGAAAAGCTGGAATTGATGCTATGGCTCAAGTTGGTTAGAGTGGTAGCCTTGAGCCAGAAAGCTCCGAGACAGCACCATGGCCCTAACTGTAGATCAAAAAATCACAATGACTATTGCTATTGGCCCCACATATCTGGTATAGACACTGGGGAAATTCTCACATGTCTTTAATATTATAGCCTGTTGTTTTTTGTCTAAAAATTTGTTTCTCTTCAGGCAGCAGAACAAGGACGGCCCCCTGAGCACACCAGCAAATTTTATGCCAAGGGAGCACTACAGTACCTAGTTCCTATTCTCACACAGACATTGACTAAACAGGTGAGCCTTCTTCCAAACCTTACTAGATAACCTGTGAAAGCTTCTTTACAGTGTTGGTTTGCTGTGCAAGAATTACCATAGAGGAACTTGGCATCCCCTCAACTATTTGATCTGTTCCAGATGATTCGGGAATGGCTGTGCTGGGTCTGAAGATCCCCTAGGCTTGGAAGAAAAACTGGATCTGAATGTCTCATATGTCTTGGTTGGCAACAGAAGAGACCATAGACACTGCCCTAATTTCCTTAGTATTACTATATAGAGGAAATATGTATAAAATGGCAATAAAGAATAATGAGCCAGGCAATTAGTTGCTTACACCTGTAATCCTAGCTATCAGAAAGCTGAGATCTAAGAATTGGAGTTCACAGCCAACCTGGGCATGACGATCCATGAGGTTCTTCTCTCCAGTAATAGAGTACTACCTGATAGTATGCAAGGCCCTGGTTAGGTTCTGTCCTCGGCTCAAAAAAAGAGACTACTTTGAGAAATGTGCTGGCTATATATGGACCACTCAGATATCTGCAATACTTCCATGAAAATGGTAGATTGGTAATTTTTCAAGAGGTAGAGCTCCAGCTGTGAGAAAAGCCTAGGCCAATCCTGTCCATCACCCATTTTCCAGTCCCCCTCACCCCCCATTCTGCTTGAACTCTAGGCTTTACGTGCCCAAGCCATGAGTTCAAACCTCAGGACTGGCACTAAAAGAAAAAAAGAAGAACATGACCTGAATTGAATTAGTATTTCAGTCTCCTGCGTAGTTATGATTATAGACATGAGCCACCAGCACCAGGTTTATCCTTTAGTTTCACAGGGACTCAGGGACTTTTTCTTGTGTAAAGTAACAAATTGTATGCATAATTTTTTTGAAAACCACGTAGGCAACTTAACCTGAATTTTGCTATTTAATGTATGATTGGTCACAGAAGACAAACTTGTGTCCTTTTGTAGGGAAGAAACAGTACTGCTTGTTTTTTGTTGGCCTGGGCACTGTCCCTGAGCTCTTTGGCTCAAGGCTAGCCCTCTAGCTTTTTGCCATAGCACCACTTGCAGTTTTTGAGTGGTTAATTGGAGATGAGAGTCTCATGGGGAATTATCTGCCTGGGCTGGCTGCAAAGCATGTTTTGAATTCAGGGCTTCATGCTTGCTGGCAGGTACCGTACATTGCTTGAGCCATGTCTCTGTCCCATGAGTTCTAATATAAGGAGAGATCTGAATAGGATCATGAAAATTTAGTAAAAATGAAACAATCACTAGGACACCCCAGAGGCACCCTTTACCCTTCCTGTCTTCTTCCTACTCATTAACTCCCTTACGTACCTACATACATATCCGTATATGTACATATACACACATATGTGCATATATAATGTTCTGCCTTTCCATACATGGTATTCCTTCAGTGTTGTCATTACATGTTCTCACTGTATTCTGGATATAATACTACTGTGTTGGATGTAATCACTGTCTTGATAGTAGACTGTTCCTCTCTGCATGTTAGGTTTACAAAGACCTATGATTAAAAAAACCTTGTGGATTTTATATTTGCTTCCCTGAGGCTTAAATTCTACAGTTATGTTGGAATATTCAAAGGCTTTTTTTTTTTTTTGCCAGTCCTGGGCCTTGAACTCAGGGCCTGAGCACTGTCCCTGGATTCTTTTTGCTCAAAGCTAGCATTCTACCACTTGAGCCACAATGCCACTTCCAGCCTTCTCTGATTATGTGGTGCTGAGGAATGGGACCCAGGGCTTCGTGGATGCTAGGCAAGCACTCTAATCGCTAAGCCACACTCCCAGGCCCTCAAAGGCCTTTTTGAAAGTTGCTTAAACGGAAGCTTACTTAGAGCCACATTCTTTCACCAGGATGAAAATGATGATGATGATGACTGGAACCCCTGCAAAGCTGCAGGGGTATGCCTCATGCTTCTGTCCACCTGCTGTGAAGATGACATTGTGCCACATGTCCTCCCCTTCATTAAAGAACACATCAAGAACCCAGATTGGCGATACCGGGATGCAGCAGTGATGGCTTTTGGCTGTATCTTGGAAGGACCAGAGCCTAATCAGCTCAAACCACTGGTTATACAGGTGAGCCATGAGGGAGGAAAGAGTGGACTAGTCATTGTTTTGAAAAATATTGATAACAAAGTTAATTTTAAAACTCTTACCCATAATAGTAACATTTACCTATTTGCTTATGCCAGTCCTGTGCTTGAACTCAGGGCCTAGGCTCTAGTCCTTAGCTTTTTTGCTCAGGGCTGGTGTTCTACTATTTGAGCACAGTTCCACTTCCAGCTTTTGGGTGGTTGATTAGAGATAAGAGTTTCCCTGACTTTCCTGCCCTGCCTGACTTCAACCCATCATCCTCCAATGTCAGCTGATGATAACATGATTCAGTATTTATTCTTGTAGGTTTTTTGGGGAGCGGGGAGGGGTGGTCATTCGTGGGACTTGAATTCACGGCCTAGGCACCATCCCTGAGTTCTTTAGCTCAAGGCTAGCATTCTACCACTTTGACCCACGGTGCCACTTCTGGTTTTCTGGTGGGCAATTAAAAGAGTATCATGGACTCCTGCCCAGTCTGGCTTTGAACCACGATCCTCAGATCTCAGCCTCCTGTCTAGCTAGAATTAGAGGCATGAGCCACCAGTGTGCAGCCCTTGTAGCTTATGTACACAACAGGATGGAGTTATTCCTATGAAAGTTTTTTTCAGTGTTATGTCATAAACATTATTCTTTTGTTTTGTTTTTTGGGGTTTTTTTTTGTTTGTTTGTTTGGTTTTTTTGGACAGTCCTAGGCCGTGAACTCAGGGCCTGAGCACTGTCCCTGGCTTCTTTTTTGCTCAAGGCTAGCACTCTGCCACTTGAGCCACAGCGCCACTTCTGGCCATTTTCTGTATATGTGGTGCTGGGGAACTGAACCCAGAGCCTCATGTATACGAGGCAAGCACTCTTGCCACTAGGCCATACTCCCAGCCCCTATTCTTTTGTTTTTTAAAGACATGGGGTTTGCTGTGTTGCCCAGGCTGATTGCAAGTTCCTGAGCTTGGTCAGTCTTGGGTCTTGGTTTTACCCTAGCAGCTGAGTCCATAGGCATATACCACCATACCCAACTATGCCATAGATTTGTGGGGTTTTTTTTTTTTTTTTTTTGGCCAGTCCTGGGGCTTGGCCTCAGGGCCTGACCACTGTCCCTGGCTTCTTTTTGCTCAAGGCTAGCACTCTGCCATTTGAGCCACAGCGCCACTTCTGGCCATTTTCTGTATATGTGGTGCTGGGGAACTGAACCCAGAGCCTCATGTATACGAGGCAAGCACTCTTGCCACTAGGCTATATCCCCAGCCCCAGATTTGTTATTTTTATTTTGTGTGTTTTTATGTCAATGTTGGGGCTTGAATTCATGGCCTTGGGTTTTCTTGACTTTTTCACTCTGCCAGTTGAGGTACCTCTCTACTTCTACGTTGTTGGAGATGAGTTTCATAGATTTCATAGATAGTTTCATAGATAGCTAATAGCTAATGCTATTAGCATTACAGGCATGTGCCACCAGTGCCTAAATTACCTAATAATTTTTAATAATGATACTATTCTATCATCTGGAAAAAATTGACATTTATGTAAAGTAACCCCTCATAGGAATGGTGTGTTTATTCTGCTGGTAAAAACAGATGGTGGGGGGCTAGGGATGTGGCCTAGTGGCAACAATGCTTGCCTTGTATACATGAAGCCCTGGGTTCAATTCCCCAGCACCACATATACAGAAAACGACCAAAGTGGCGCTGTGGCTCAAGTGGCAGAGTGCTAGCCTTGAGGGGAAAAGAGCCAGGGATAGTGCTCAGGCCCTGAGTCCAAGGCCCAGGACTGGCCAAATGTGTGTGTATGTATGTATATATACTCAACCCATCTGCCTGGTGCTTAAAATTTATATTCTACAACTTGAGCCATACCTCTATCCTAGCTATGGTCTCACACCACAGTAGCTTGTTCCTAGTAGGCAGCGATTAATATAGTCACACAGTTCAAGGCTAGCCTGGGCAAAGAACATTATTAATATCCAGTCTCAACTAGTAAGCTGGGCCTGATGGCATGCCTCTTGTATCCAATCTACATCAGAGGCATAAATAGGATTGGAGCCAAGGCATGTAACCATCATAACTACCTCAAATCATCTAGTTCTACTGGGATTTGGTGAAGAAAGTATAACTTTTTCGTGTTTCACTTTAATTATTATTTTGACAGACATTTAAAAATTAGGTCTTCTAAAAGCATTGGGGGGTGGGCTTGGGGTATAGTCTACTGGCAAGAGTGCTTGCCTCATGTACATGAAGCCCTGCGTTTGATTCCTCAGCACCACATATATAGAAAAGGCCAGAAGTGATGCTGTGGCTCACATGGTAGAGTGTTCGCCTTGAGCAAAATGAAGCCAGGGACAGTGCTCAGGCCCTCAGTTCAAGACCCAGGACTGGCAAAACAAAATGAAATAAAAAAAAAATAACAGCATTTTGGAAGCTGGCCACTCAATACCTCTAATCCTAGTTACTCAGGCTGAGGTCTGAGGATTTAGGTTCAAGGCCAGCCCAAACTGAAAAGCCCATGATATATCTCCATAAACTACACAGAAAAAAACAGAAGTGGTACTGTGGCTCAAGTGGTAGAGTGCTAGCCTTGAGCACAAAAAGGCTCAGGATAGGCAGAAGAAGAAAGCATGTTGGTGATGTGTTGGTGAAAAACTATCAACTAACAAAAAAAAACAAAAACAGGGTTGATTCATGACTCAAGTAAGTGGTAGATCACTTGCCTAGCCAAGTACAAACTTGAATACCACCAAAAATAGTCACCACGAATTGTATCCTGGTTTTGCTTTACTCTGTTTTTAGGCTATGCCTACCCTGATAGAATTAATGAAAGACCCCAGTGTGGTTGTTCGGGACACAACTGCATGGACCGTGGGCAGAATTTGTGAACTACTTCCTGAAGCAGCTATCAATGATGTCTATTTGGCTCCCTTGCTGCAGTGTCTGATTGAAGGCCTTAGTGCCGAACCCAGAGTGGCTTCAAATGTGTGCTGGGTAAGGGATTTCTTTTTGGTGAGAAAAGGATGTTGCTTGAGCCATTTGCAAAAAAAAAAAAAGTAGGAGATGTAGAAGAGAAATGGATCTACTTCACTGAAAGGCTTTTCTGAACACCATCTCCTTTCTAATGTCTTCAATTACAATGTGGGGGAGATGCCAACTGCAGGAGCCAGTGGGAGCTGTTGACTCATGGTGACTGGTTCCCGAAGCACTTAGAGCAGTCATGGCAACCCAGCAGGAGACAATCTGGACTTGCTCTTTTCCTTGAGTTCCTTGGGGACAAGCAGTTTTGATTAAGGTAGAGAGAGTAACTGGCTATAAGAAATTACCATTGCTGACAAAGGGGCAACAGGGAAGAAAGGCAGGCAGCCTACATGCTGGCTCAGTTTAGGCAACGTGTGGTTTATTGAGGACCTTGGGGGTGTGGGAGGAAGAGGAAGGAAAGAGTGGATCTAAAAGCCTTCCTGGAATGGAAAAGAAAATGAAATGGCAGGCAGTGGTGGTAGGTGAAAGTACTCTACTGCTTGTGGAATTGGGCAACTTATCAGGAAGTACAGAGAAATAAAAATAAGTGCTTAAAGTTTAAATAGAACTGTATAATGCTAAATTATCTTGATGACCTTGGAAAAAGTGTTGGTGCTTGACTAGAATTGGTTTGCTTTTAAGGTCAGTTGAAAAATACTCTGCTTAAAGTTTTCTAAAGAAAGATGAGGTAGGGGCTGGGAATATGGCCTAGTGGCAAGAGTGCTTGCCTTGTATACATAAAGCCCTGGATTCTATTCCCCTGCACCACATATATAGAAAACGGCCAGAAGTGGCACTGTGGCTCAAGTGGCAGAGTGCTAGCCTTGAGCAAAAAGAAGCCAGGGACAGTGCTCAGGCCTTGAGTTCAAGCCCCTGGACTGGCAAAAAAAAAAAAAAAAAAATGAGGTAATCCTAGGTTAAGAGTTCCCTCAGGACTAATAGTTAAGTCTGCATTTCAGGCCTTCTCTAGTCTGGCGGAAGCTGCTTATGAAGCTGCCGATGTAGCTGATGATCAAGAAGAGCCAGCCACATATTGCTTGTCTTCTTCATTTGAGCTCATCGTTCAGAAGCTCCTGGAGACCACAGACAGGTGAATTAATCAGCCCTGAAAGTAGGGGAGTGCTCGCCTTGCATGCCCCAGGATTGGCAAAAAACAGTGGTGATGTCTTTGCAAACAATTCCTATTGCCATTTGTGTTGTTGGTAGAAACTGTGACAGGACAGTACCTTCGGTTCTCTGAAGGAGTTGTGAAAATTCTACCATGATTGTTTATTTTGTTTAGGTTAAAAATAGAGAATTATTTGTGTTACAATCAAAAGCTGAAAATAATCTCTCTACTTCCTAATTGAGTGTAGAGAGATCCTTTCATTTTGTAGTGTTCTCGCTTAATGGTATTTGTAGTGTAAGAAAAATGATGGCTCCAGTAATTGTCACACCAAATCAGTGACTGCCCATTCATGAATTTTTTGGATGAAGTATGTAGATACTATTGATAGGCAGGCATTGGTGGCTCACACTGGAGATCTGAACATCAAAGTTGTAGGTTAGACCAGGCAGGAAAGTCTGAAGAATATTAATACCCAGCTAACTAAACTCATAAAATGCCTAAGTGGTGGTATATATCAAGTAGTAGAGCACCAGTTGTGTGGGGGGAAAGCTGAGTGATCGTACAAAGCCCTGAGTTTAAGACAGTACCAGCACACACACACAATTATAAATATATTTGCTGTATAGACAAACTTTTCGAATATTGTAAGGGGATCATAGGTTGGAATTGTTTGAAATGGTTCGTGTTTTTTGTCTTATACCTAAAGCCATGAGTAAACAGGAAAAGGCTGAGAATAAAATCTTAACTGTTCAGAATTATCTACAAAGACATTTCTTGGCCAGGTGCTGGTGGCCCACACTTGTAATCATAGCTACTTAGGAGGCAAAGATCTGAGAATCCAGATTCAAAGACTGCCAAGACAGGATGTCAGTGATCTCTTCAATTAACCACAAAAAAGCCAGAAGTGGAGCTGCAGCTCAAGTAGTAGAGTGCTAGCTTTGAGCAAAATGGCTCTGTGACAGCACCCAGGCCCTGAGTTCAAGCCCTAGGAGCAGCACAAAAATGATTTTCTTGCTGGTGTATGAAGAAAATTGGTGTGTTTCCGTTGGTTATTTAGGCAACTTCTGGAATTGTCTGTTTGTGTTCCTTACCATTTCTAGCCAATTTTTCAGAAAGGGCCGTTTAAATGTTTTAACTGTATCCAGAGACCATATTAAACAATATTGGCATAAAATAATTGACTTTGTTTTTTTAAATATATGTCACCCAATTCTACCTAGTAAACTACATCTGTCTAGTTTTCTCTCAGACTGAAAGTTTTTACCATATGTTCCTTACAGACCTGATGGACACCAGAACAACCTGAGGAGTTCTGCATATGAATCTCTCATGGAAATAGTGAAAAACAGTGCCAAGGATTGTTACCCTGCAGTTCAAAAAACAACTTTGGTCATCATGGAACGACTACAGCAGGTGCTTCAGATGGAGGTAAGACTTGAGGTGCTACTGGCCGTGGGGAAAGGAAATAGTACTGACACCAAGCTGTTTCCAAGACTGTTGTCATGAGACCCTAGGCTCAAATCTTAGCACCAAGAAAACATAAAACCAACACAGCTTTAACATTTGCATTGTCACTGATGACTCATAATTCAATTCCCTCTCCTAATTATCATTAGTAAGATTATTTAATGGTCCTAGCAACCCCATCAAAAGTGAAAGATACTCATTTAGAAAATGTTTTCTTCTTTTCCTTATAGTCACATATCCAGAGCACATCAGATAGGATCCAGTTCAATGACCTTCAGTCTTTACTCTGCGCAACTCTTCAGGTATGATGGTACCTTCGCTTTTCTCAGCTCCAAGAAGGGAGTAAGTCAGTATGACAAGCTCATGTTCTCATGGAGCTTGAAAATGGTATAGATGATGCTGATTTGACACTATTCTCAGAAGATCTGTGGTGTTTTGTTTTTTGTTGTTTTTTTTCCTCCTGGGGCTTGAACTCAGGGCCCGGCCACTGTCCCGTAGCTTGTTTTGCTCAGGGCTAGCACTCTCCCACTTGAGCCACAGTGCCACTTCCAGCTTTTTCTGTTCATGTGGTACTAAGGAATCGAACCCAGAGCTTCATGCATGTTAGTCATGCACTCTACCAATAAGCCACATTCCCAGTCCTGTGACTAATTTGAAGAGTAATTTCCCACCATTCTTTCCTGTTCAGAATGATCAAGTTTATGTTATGTACAGTGGAAGGAATGAAATGCCTCATTGTATGATGTTATCTCCCAACTCTATGGCTGTAGGTTATTGAGCTAGGAGGGGTGTGTGTGTGTGTGTGCACACACACTCACTAGAGTTCATCTTTTTTTGGTCTACCGCTTGTGAGTCACACCTGGTTTCAACCTTTTGTTCATTAATTGGAGATAAGAACTTCAGCTGAGTGCTTGTAATCCTAGCTACTGTATGTAGTCTGATGTGTGGGGATCAAAGTTTGAAACTAGATTGTACAGGAGACACTTTATGTTCAATTAATTGCTCCCCCCAAAATGGAAGTGTAGCTATGTTCTCAAAGTAGCAGAGGACTAGTCTTGAGCAGAAAAAGCCCAGGCCCTGATTCGTGCTGCACAACTGACCAAAATAAAGCGAGAGACGAAGCTTTCAGATACATCTGCCCAGGCTGGCTTTACACTAAGATCCTCAGATCTCAGCCTCCTGATTAGCTGTGATTATAATAGAGGTGAGCCACTGGCACCCAGCCAAGCTAATGGTAGCTTTGTTTTTCCAAGCTTAGAAAATTAGATACAGTTCTCAGCTATGGTTTATTCAGTTAAAAATATCTGGAGATATGGTCTGGGAATATGGCCTAGTGGTAGAGTGGCTTGCCTCGAATATATGAAGCCCAGGGTTCGATTCCTCAGCACCACATATGTAGGAAAAGCCAGAAGGAGTACTATGTGGCTCAAGTGGTAGAATGCCTTCTTTGAGCAAAAGGAAGCCAGGGACAGTGCTCAGGCCCTGAGTTCAAGCCCTAGGACTTGCAAAATAAAAAATCTGAAGATGCATCTCAGTGGTCTACATTTGCTTAGTATGCACAAAGCTATATACTTGACTTGTGGGGCAATACAGCATACAAGGTTAAGTTTCTACCATCTTTTGAAATATTTCCTGTTGAAGCTTTGTCATCATTACATAATTTATAGTGCTTTGTGTTTTATGATAGTCTTTTTCTCTCAATGAGATTCCGAAGACTAAATTTTCTTTGTTCGTGTGAGAAGGGGCTGAGGAAGCTATTTTTCAACCAGAGAAAAGGAAAACCCTACAACTGTCTGAAGCTTACGTGAATAACTGCATTCTAGTATTCACTGACACTAAACTACCTTTTAAACTCCATTTTCTTTTTGTTCCATTTTAAATCATACTGTTAGATCTTTCCATTCCCCTCAGACAGCATGTAGGAAAGATTCAGTGACATTAGATGAAACAAAAGACGAGGACAATTTAAGTATATATGGAAGAAGCCAGGATAACTTGATGTTCTCAAGGCCATATCTTGACCATCTGTTATAAGTGGGTTAAAATGTGGGAAATGTTTACTTTTTGTTAGGAACTCCTAAAATGACTGGTGTGAATGTGTGCATGTATATGTGTAGTGGGGCTTGAACTCAGCCCTGGCACTGCACTTGTCCTGTAACATTCTCGTTCATGGCTACCACTGTTCCACTTAAGCTAGAGATGCACTTCAAGATTTTGGTGGTTAATTGGAGATAAGATTCTCAAGGATTTTTCTGCCCAGGCTAGATTCGAACTTTGATCCTCTGGTCTCAGCTGAGTTGCTAGGATTTAACAGGGTGTGAGCCACTGGCATTGGTCAGTCTTTTAAGTTGGAATAATTTAACTTATTAACACTGTCAGACATAAATGAAATACAGAGAAATTACTTCATGTGTAGATTGAGAAACAAGATAATTAAGATGAATCGTTACAGATGACTTGTGCTGTCAAAGTTCTTGAGTACACAAAGTGTATTTTGCCTTTCCAAAAGAAAAATCCAGGGTCTTGGTTGATTTCAAAGAGAAAAAAAGATGTAGAGCTCTGATGAGAAGGGTTTGGAGTTAACAGATCCCAAATTCTTCTTCATTTCACAGAATGTTCTCCGGAAAGTACAGCACCAAGATGCTTTGCAGATTTCTGATGTGGTCATGGCCTCCCTGTTGAGGATGTTCCAAAGCACAGCCGGGTCTGGGGTAGTGCAAGAGGATGCCCTGATGGCAGTCAGCACCCTGGTGGAAGGTTCGTGAACACTGACGAGGCAGGCGGGGGCTGTTTTCACACTGCAAGGAAGAACATTTGCTTTTCATATGGCATTAGTCAGTCATAGTTGTATTGAACCAAAGTATAAATTATTTAACTGCTTGTTGTCATCTTCCTTAAAAGTAAATAGGGAGGGGCTGGGGATATGGCCTAGTGGCAAAAGTGCTTGCCTCATATACATGAGGCCCTGGGTTCAATTCCCCAGCACCACATATACAGAAAATGGCCAGAAGGGGCGCTGTGGCTCAAGTGGCAGAGTGCTGGCCTTGAGCAAAAAGAAGCCAGGGACAGTGCTCAGGCCCTGAGTCCAAGCCCCAGGACTGGCAAAAAAAAAAAAAAAAAAGGAAATAGGGAACCAATTTGCAACTATCAGAGGGGCGCTATTTTTTTAGGGGAGAACTATCGGATTTCTTGTTCCCTTTGAAAATCATGTAGCTGTTGAGGGTGGAAGCAAAATTTTTTTTTATTTATTTATTTAATTTAGGGCAGTACTGGAGCTTGGACTCGGGTCCTGAGCATTGTCCCTGTCTTCTTTTTTCCTCAAGGCTAGCATTCTACCACTTGAGCCATAGCGCCACTTCTGTCCATTTTCTATATATGTGGTCCTTGGGAGTCGAACCCAGGGCTTCATGTATATGAGGCAAGCATTCTTGCTACTAGGCCATATTCCCAGCCCCTACTTTTTCGTTTTTTCCACTTAACAGACCAGAACAGGCTTTAATCACTGCTGCAGAGAGACTCCATAGGTCAGTGTAACAAAGAGCTGGGTGAGGGGAGCATTTTTGTTATTTCTTGTTTTAATTGTTATTGTTTTGCCAGTCCTGTGGCTTGAACTCAGGGCCTGGGCACTGTTCCTGAGCTTGTTTTGCTCAAGGTTAGCACTCTACCTCTTGAGCCACAGTGCCAATTCCAGCTTTTTCTGTTTAAATGATACTGAGGAATCGAACCCAGGGCTTCATGCATGTGAAGCAAGCACTCTCCCACTAAGCAACATTCCCAGCCTAAATTCAATCCCTAGGACCAGCACAAGTGCACACATACACACATGCACATCACATTTTAGAACTCTAAAATGCTTCTTTGGGGGTGTCTTGTAAGTTTTACTAAGGATCATTCTCCTGAGGACCAGATATATTTCTGGCATAAAAAGTATATGTTCAGGGGCTGGGAGTGTGGCTTAGTGGTAGAGTGCTTGCCTAGCATACATGAAGCCCTGGGTTCCATTCCTCAGCACCACATAAACAGAAAGGGCTGGAAGTGGTGCTGTAGCTTAAGTGATAGATTGCCAGCCTTGAGCAAAAGAAGTTCAGGGACAGTGCCCAGGCCCTGAGTTCAAGAGCTCCAGAACTGGCTAAAACAAACCCAGAATATCCTCCTCTGGTCTTAATGTGTGTCAGTCTGTGCCTAGAGTCCTGTATAATTTATCATGTCCCAAAGTATTTTAGGTTTAGCTTCTGCATATGAAAAAAATGTATGTTCACTTGGAGTGGCTGCTTCCCTTTGTTTTAAGGATACTAGTTGAATCTAGATCCAGATCCTTACTTATGGTCAAATGCTATACTACTGAGCTTGTCGCACTCTTGACAGAATAGCTTAGGCTGGCGGATAGATGATATATATAATCAGGTAAGAGGAGTGTTATGGACTGGCTGCTTTTTTTTTTTTTTTTTTTTTTTTGGTGGCCAGTTTTAGGGCTTGAACTCAGGGCTTCTTTGCTCACGACTAGCACTCTACCACTTGAGTCACAGCTCATTGTTTTAGCTTCTGTTGTGTGCAGCATTAATATTCTCTCTGGCATGAAAATTATGCCCTCCCCCCAGTTAGAAACTTGGCCTCGGTGACAACCTTTGCAATGAAAACATTAACTTATAACTCCACACAGCCTATTGACAAGTGAATATATTTTGGAGTCAGGTTGCTGTCAGCTAATAGTTTGTTTTATTACAGTGTTGGGTAGTGAGTTCCTCAAGTACATGGAGGCCTTTAAACCCTTCCTGGGTATTGGATTGAAAAATTATGCTGAGTACCAGGTAAGGATTTGCTTTTCAGAATAATACCTTTGGTTTTTGTGTGGAGTTTTTTGTTTTTTTGTGTGTGCTGGTCGTCAAATCTGGTACCTTGGATGTGCTAGGAAAGCCTTTTTCCACTGAGATACATCCCCAGTCCTCAAAATAATATATTTTTATTTATACCTGATAGTGTAATGCAGACAGAATCAGCTTCCTTTATCCTAGGTATTCAGTGCTTGAGTGCCTGATTTGGAGTAGTCCATGAAAAACCATGATATTGGATCCACCTGATAGGGGAAGGATGATTATTTGCCTGGATAGACAGCTGCCAAGTTGCTCCATCAGCATTCTAAAGAGCAAAGCTGTTTTTCATAAATCACTCTTTTCAACCACCATCCATGGTGGATATCTCAGATAATCGTAGTTCCCTCTTGCCAGATTGCTTGTTATATTTAGTCACAGTGAAGAGGTGGTCTTTGATTCTAGACTCAAATGAGAGTGACCAGTGATTAAGTTAAAAAATAATAATGTAATACCTTGTACAGACAGCCTTTTCATACAGTTTGAGAGATTATTTTTTTGATTCATTGCAGGTTTGTTTGGCAGCTGTGGGATTAGTAGGAGACTTGTGCCGTGCTCTACAATCTAACATTTTACCTTTCTGTGATGAGGTAATGCAGCTACTACTGGAGAACTTGGGGGTAAGTTGTCTGCACATAATCTATTTAACTAGTCATTGAACTATCAGTTGGAAAGAAATCTGAGCATTAGAGCTCTGACAGGAAGCTGTAAGTTCCAAGAACACTGGCTGTGAGCTTATGGAGAAGGGAATTGTTTTGTTTTCAGATGATTCTAAAGATTGCAGTGTTAATGAAAAGAATGTGTACTGTGTTTAGGAGAAAAAAACAGTGGCATATAAAGGAAAAGTACATGCAGTCTGTGTCCATCAATAACTAACATAATTTTTTGTGTATTGGACCAAATAACTTGTTAATTTACTTTTTTTGTTTCCCCTCCCCCCACCCTTATCAGAATGAGAATGTCCACAGGTCTGTGAAGCCACAGATTCTGTCTGTGTTTGGCGATATCGCCCTTGCTATTGGTGGAGAGTTTAAAAAATATCTAGAAGTTGTATTGAATACTCTTCAGCAAGCTTCCCAAGCCCAGGTGGACAAGGTAAGCTTGAAGTTATCCTGATAAACTGTGAGTCCATCTCTTACTGGAGCAGAGGGACTGTTTTCATGCCTCTCATTAAAGGTGATCTTCATAATGGAAATTCTGTTCTTTGTCTCTTCCAGTCAGACTTTGACATGGTGGATTATCTGAACGAGCTCAGAGAAGGCTGCTTGGAAGCTTACACCGGAATTGTCCAGGGATTGAAAGGAGATCAGGAGAACGTACACCGTTGAGTATACAGCTTACAGCCTAGCTCCCTTGGAGACAGGCTTTGTCTTACCTCCAGTAGCCAGCTTATTGGAGAACTAGCAACTACTACTTGGGGAAATAGGGAACAGTTTGAGGCCTTGAAGAGTGCTCTGGGGAGGCTGTATATAGGCTTTACTATTTCTACCCTCCTTCCTCTGCTCCTGCTGTTTTGTCTTATGTGTACATTACCTCTTTGTCGTTAGGGCACAGATGAAAAGTTCTATTTGTGTCTTTTATATTTCTTCTGCTTATAAAAATCATTGAGTCTTCTGTAGACTTGGAGAAAGACATCCTAATCTGAGGCAGAATTAATTTGGTATCACTATGTTGCTGGTTATTCATCTTAGAACTCAATTGATAGAGTAGAATAATTGCAATATTGAAAGGAAATCTGGCCCTGCCACATACAGTACAATTCATCAAATTTTCTCTTATAGCGGACGTAATGCTGGTACAACCCAGAGTAGAATTTATTCTGTCTTTTATCGACCATATTGCTGGAGATGAGGATCATACAGATGGAGTAGTAGCCTGTGCTGCTGGGCTGATAGGGTAAGTTACTTGGGGTTTCGGTAGCTGAATGGGTTCTCTTAGAAAGTGAGAACTAGGAAGCTGAGGATATGGCCTAATGGCAAGAGTGCTTGCCTCGTATACATGAAGTCCTGGGTTTGATTCCCAAGTACCACATATATATAGAAAACAGACAGAAGTGGCGCTGTGGCTCAAGTGACAGAGCTAGCCTTGAGCAAAAAGAAGCCAGGGACAGTGCTCAGGCCCTGAGTTCAAGGCCCAGGACTGGCCAAAAGAAAATTAGAACTATGCAAGAAAGAACCTTGAGAATAATGTGAATCATAGCATTCTACTTCTTCCACTTCTTTGGCATAAAGATTGTTCTTTGTTTTTGTGCCAATCCTGGGACTTGAACTCAGGGCCTTGGGCACTATTGTTAAGCTTTTTGCTCAAGGCTAGCGCTCTACCACTTGAGGCACAACTCCATTTCCAGCTTTATGTTGTTTAATTGAAGATGAGGTTCACAAACATTCCTGTTCAGGCTGTCTCTAAACTGCTATCCTCAAATCACAGCCTCCTGAGTAACTACAATTACAGGCATGAGCACTGTAACCTGGCATCTAGTTCTGAATTTTATTGAGTATTAACTATTAACTTTGGGCAGATCATCTTACTACTTTAGATAGATCTAGTAAATCTCTAAAATTTATTCAGTTTAAAGAAGTAGGTGAAGGTTAAGAAACCTACAAGTAGCTCAGCACTAGTTTGGTGGGCTCAAAACTTGGTGCTGTTCTGGGCTCATTTTGGTGGGTGGGGTGCTTTTTTTTTTTTTTTACACAGAGATTTATGTACAGCATTTGGAAAGGATGTACTGAAACTAGTAGAAGCTAGGCCAATGATCCATGAACTGTTAACTGAAGGACGAAGATCGAAGACTAACAAAGCAAAAACCCTTGCTACATGGGCAACAAAAGAACTGAGGAAACTAAAGAACCAAGCTTGGTAAGATCTTATCTTCACGTCCTCTTATCTTAAGCTTTCTTAGGGGGGGTATGGTTTTTTGTAGGCTGTTTGACAAGGGCTGCCTTCAGTCTGTTTGGGTTGTTGGGGGGGGTTATAGGGCTTGAACTCAACACCTGGGTGTACTGCTCTAGGCTAGTATTCTACCACTTGAGCCATAGTCCACTTCTAGCTTTTTGGTGATTAATTGGAGATAAGTCTCATGGAGTTTTCCTGCCAGGCTGGTTTTGAATTGATCCTCAAATCTCAGCCTCCTGAGTAGCTCAGAGAGGCATGAGCCAGCCAACCTGTCTTTCCTTGAGCCAAATATTTGTTTCCTCATGATGATAAAATTTAATCTCTAAAATTTTTGCACACACCCCACACACCCATCTTTTATAAAATCATGGATAAAGGCATTTTCCATAATTTGGACGGGGGATGGGGGGCGTTGCTGGTCATGGGGCTTGAACTCAGGGCTTGAGGTGCTGTGTCTGAGCTGTTTTGCTCAAGACTAGCATTATACCACTTGAGCCACAGCTCTACTTCCAGCTTTTTTGAGATGAGTCTCACAGAGTTTCCTGCCCAGGCTCACTTAGAATTGAAATCCTCAGGTCTCAGCCTCCTGAATAACTAGGACTCTAGGCATGAGATTCCAGTATCCAGCTATTTCTTCTCTTATGCCCTCTTTCTTGGGGCTGGGATCTAATACAGGGAGGGCCTTGCAGCTAGCTGCTAAGCAGATGGTCTACCACTGAATTGTAGCCCTAGCCCTTTATTACATTGTTTTGCTGAGCTGCACAGAATATTATGTCAGAGTGTCTTAACTCCTGCTTTGGAATGTTTTTCTCCTCAACTATTCAGCAAACTGTATCACACAAATCTTTGTGAGATCAGATGCTTTGAAATTTATCTTCTTACACTAAGAAGGGTTGACTTCTTTCTCTAAATTGCTTAGGAACACTTTTGCCACTGGGCAACTCCTTCATTTTCCTATCTATATCTCTGATGTTGATGTTAGAACAGGTAGATAACACATGGGAAGTGGTGTGGGAGGGTTGAGAAGCTATCAGATCCTATTCAGACCTAGAAACACTTGGTTGTAGAAATTGGAGATATTTAGGGAATGTGGCCTAGTGGTAGAGTGCCTGCCTAGCATACATGAAGCCCTGGATTCGATTCCTCAGTACCACATACGCAGAAAAGGCCAGAAGTGGCGCTGTGGCTCAAGTGGTAGAGTGCTAGAAAAGTACCCAAGCCCTGAGTTGAAGCCCAGGACTGGCAAACTAAATAGGTAAAAATAAAAGCAAAGAAATTGGAGATATTTGAACTCTAGCAAGACTGATTTTTTTTCTTTCATCTGTTTTTAGATCTGTTACCATTGGGATGATAACCTGAGACCCCCACTGGAAATCTCCAATCTTTTGAAAAACCCGGAAGTGAGGAGTGTGCACGGATGCTGAATGTTTGGGAATGAGAGGATGAGTGAGTGAGGCTTAAACACCACATTGAAAATCCTGCCGCAGCCACAGCCGCCAACAGCAGAGCTGTTAGTGAGCTAAGTAAGCACTGACTTCGTAAAGACCATAACATCGGCCATCTTGGAAAAGAGAGAAACGATGGATTTACTTGCTTATTAAAAAACAAAAGAGCTGTCTCTTCCCAGGGGTTGCTAGAACTAGCTTTCTGTCTTTGGTGCCGAATGGAATGACTGGTTTGGGAGAGGAGGAGGGACTGGGTTCAGCTGTGGTGCTTTGTTGTAAAAGGCAGCCTGGCCTTTGCTACTGAGGAGAAAGATGGAGCCTGGGTTTTGAGCCCCCTTCGCTGTACCTTTGCCATTTGGTACTACTACATATGTACCGGCTAGAAGGAGGGTAAGGGATTTTTACAGTCTGAGAATGAGTGTGTGTGAGTGAGGCGGTATCCACATTCTCAACTTCAAGTCATTGCAGTTTCTTTTTCCCAGAAAACAAGGGGTTGGATGTTGCATTTCATGAAACTAACTGAAGTTCTGTCTACTGATGCAGCACAAGAGATGTTTTAAAAAAAAAAAAAAAAAAAGGAAAGACGTTCTTTAGGTTTTTTTTTTTTTTCTTTTTTAAACTAGGGAAAACACTGACGAATGGTCAGAGCTCCTATCCTGATCTTTTCATCAAGGCGCCTTTCCTGATAACATGGTTCAACTGTGAATGTAGAAGGGGGGGAGGGGGGAGAACAAAAACTCTGGAGTTAGAGGATATAGAAAAATAAAAGTACGATTGTTACAAATAAAGATGCAGACTTCAAAGATGAAAATATAGCCACAACCCAAACCCAAATTTAAATTCTCAAAAATTGGCAGCAACAAAAGCAAAGCTCTCTCCTGACCTGTATCGTGGCAGTTCGAACACCCCCAGAAAATTGTGCCAAAGAGTTTTAGAAAACAAATGTACAATAAAATACACACACACACACGAAAAAAAAACTTCAGGTAACTTTGGATTGCAAATGAAGATAAATTTAATGTTCAAACAATCTGATAAAATAACCATTTGGAAACTGCTTGGCCTTCTGTTCTCTTATTTGGTTATAATGTGATATTGGTCTCTTGCTGCACTTCAACTAACCAACAAGACAAGTAAAAAAAAAATGTGTGTGTGTGTGTATAAGTGCACACACACACATTAGTACTCAATGAAAATGGCACTTGAAAAGGGTTATATTTTTCCACTGAAGTTGAATATTAATAAAATGGTGTCAAATATTCCCCTTGTTGCACACTTTAGTATTTTTAAAGTGTGATATACTCTGATTACCATAATCAGAATTATTTTCTCTTTTTCAAGGGAACAGGACACCCTTAATCTTAAAAATCTCAGCAATAAGACAGGATGTCAGTGAGCTTCGATTCCCTTTTGGTTTTTGCAGTTAGTAGGTGTCTGCTGGCATTTTGAGTATGTTGCTTTCCAAAACACCAAGGAAGTTTTTTCATTGCTTCCTGGTAGAGGATTAAAAACAAGACTCTTATTCCCATTTCCATTGTAGCAAAAGATACCCACTTAGCTTTTCTCAGTTTCTTTTGTATCTTCACCTTTCTATCCAAGCCTTCCATTTGTAAGTGGGATTGGCTCGGTTTTGCCTATCCATGCAGCGGCATTTCTAATAGCTCTTGTTACAGGGTATCAGATATTGTGCCTTTTGGTGCCAGGTTCAAAGTCAAGTGCCGATCTATGAACCAGTGTACAAAAAAAAAAAAAAATCAGGTGTTTGAAGGAGAGATGCTCCATTGTGTATAGCAAACTCACACCAGCTCCTAAGCTCTAAAGAGTCCTGATCCTCTAATGCCTTGTTTCCATTTTAGTTGTTCCTTGCAGGAAAGGATGCTTTACTAACCATTCCTGATATTAGATAGGGTTGGGCTTAGGGAGGGGCAGAAATGTTGGGGAAAGAAAAAAAAAATCTGATCATTCCTCAGTGCTACCCATTTCTGTCCTGTGTGGGCTGCTTAGCTAGACAGCAGGAGAATAAAGTACACCGAGAACCATAATG
Source organism: Perognathus longimembris pacificus (assembly GCF_023159225.1). NCBI lineage: Eukaryota > Metazoa > Chordata > Mammalia > Rodentia > Heteromyidae > Perognathus > Perognathus longimembris. Next base: position 36,077,669 of record NC_063177.1, on the reverse strand, counting down.
AAAACAAAACCTTCCGTGTGTTTTGTCATGTTTCGTTCCAGGGAAGCAGTTGATGAGTGCTGTTATTAATGCTTTCTCTCAGATGCATTCAATGATGGATGGAGAGGAGGAAATGGGCAGGTTGGATTATGGTCTTGGTGCCTTGCAGTTATTCTGCACTGGTTATGCATTTAGTCCTCCTCTTTTCTAGTTCTCCTTAGTTAGCGGGTTTTCCTAGTCTAGGTATTTGTTGTCGGTTGTGCCACCTAAGACAATTGGATGCAAAATACATTCTGTCCACTCACTGTCTGAGCCTTCCCCACCCCTAAGTCTTGGCACATTCCTTCAAGAATGTAGTTACCGTCTGTTTGGGAAGATGTCAGTGCAAATGTGAAGAAAATAGGCATCAAACTACACTTGGTTTGCCACAAGTGGCAGCTGCCTATATCAATTAAATTTGTTAATTTTGCTTTTCATTTTTAGCTGTCAGAGACAACTGTAATATTGCCCTAGGGACTTGTGGAGAAAGGGAGGGGAATTGTTCAGTGTAGTGTTTGAACTTTCAGAACCAAGCAATCTATTTACTCTTACTATTTAAGAAGTGTATTAGTCCAACTTTAAGAAAAGTCCAAACTCCATCAGCTTTTGATAGCATCTTGGTTTTTGAAACATCTTCAATCTGTAATTGGCATTCAGAATGCCGTTGGCATGCCAGTCTGTAATGGCATTAAAGACCTGTTAAAACACTTGAGCCCAACTTTATTAACCAAAACTGATACCACCACCTTTATCTTCTAAATAAAGTCCGCTTTATTTTTATTTTCAACATTTTGCTTCATTTTCTTTTTCCAGATGGTGTCACCTCCGTGGAGGTGAAGTGAGTGACTTGAAAGAAGCCAGCATGTGTGATGATGGGGGAAAGTGTGTTTGTGTGGTTGCACAGGTGGGTGGGTGGGGACACTCAAGTGCTGTAGCAATGTGAAGTAAATGGAAATGCGCCCCTCTGTGAGGCAGGGAGAAAGTACCACATGGAAGAGGCTTCCTGTGGAGGTGAGTAGAGATGGCTGCCTATCATGTATATTTTTCATGCTAATGGTCTGGTATCACGTGCTTATTCTAAAAGAAGCTGCTTTTTACATAGTTTGTGGTGTTCATTTCATTCCTCTTCCCAGAAATTTGGAGGAATAAAACCCACTAGCTGGGAATGTGGCTTAGCGGTAGAGTGCTTGCCTAGCATGTGTGAAGCCCTGGGTTCAATTCCTCAGTACCATGTAAACAAAAAGCTGGAAGTGGCACTGTGGCTCAAGGTAGAGTGCCAGCCTTGAGCAAAAGAAGCTTGGACAGTGCCCAGGCCCTGAGTTCAAGCCCCAGGACTGGCAAGAAATAAGCTGGGACCTGAAGTTGTATCTTCAGGCCAGTTGATGGGAATGCTCTTTATGTTGAAACAAGTAAAATAAGACCCCAACCTTAATTGTCCCAACAGCCTCTATGTAGCCTTTGACCTTTTCTGACCTCAGAAAACCATGTTCACTCCTGTCCTTGTATGCCTATACTTCTGCTTTTATGTTGCAGGATCATGAGACAAATAGAAAATAAGATTAAGAGAAATTTAGTGTAATATTTTATCTGACCAACTTTGGGGATTATTGGGATACTGGATAACTTGAAATTTGGTTAGAACATGAGCAACAACTGTTGAGAACATTTTTCTCTCTTTGTCAGTCATGGGGTTTGAACCCAGGGCCTGGGTACTGTCTATGAAGCTCTGTGCTCAAGGCTAGTACTCTACCACTTAGAGCTACAGCTCTACTTCAGTTTTCTGGTGGTTTATTGAAGACTCCTACCCAGGCTGGTTTCAAACAGAGATGCTGAGATCTCAGCCTCCTGAGTAGCTAAGATTACAGATGAGGCACCAGCACCCGGCTAACATTTTTCTACCATAGCGTTCTCCTTGATACACATCATCAGTTCAGACTGCTCCCAAGAAAATGCTTTTACCAGGTTGACCCACCACAATATGCAATATGCATATTCCCCCAATTAACACTAACAGTGAAAATGTTACTATTCCACTTGGCCTCACCAAGAATCTTTAATTAACCGCGACATATAAAGTAATAAGGACTTGTTACATTCTATCTTGTCACAACCATTTTGACTTTTACTGATAAGAAAGGTGAGGCAGAACAATGGATTCGTCAGACCAAGGGCTTAGCAACACAAAACACCTGGTGATCTACCATTGCGCAGTGCATCCAATTCTGACTCTTTTACCTGTTTAATTGGAGTTTCAAGTTGATTGGGGGCGGGGGGGGGGATCCTCAGATCTCAGCTTTCTGAGTAGCTAGGGACTATAAGCATGAGTCAGTCACTGGTAACTATTTTAAGCTTGTATTTTCCCACTATAATTCTCCCATAATGCAGTGACATTGGCTGTCTTGTGCTTAGCCTCTATACCAGCTTAGGGCAGGGCTTGATACATGGTAGGCCTTCCTTCACTTTTCAGTGGCATCATTACCTTTGAAAGGAGGAAGACCAGGGCCTCTTACTGCTTCCCTTCATGTGCTGGGAAACCCGAATAGTCTTAACCCCGGGTTAATTGGAAAGATGGGAACAGGATTTGTCAGTTATTTAGATGGTGTTCGTTTTATGCATGTATTTGCCTGAGTACCTTGCATAGAGCAATAAATTGAATCTTCGGTCACGTAATGAAAGCACCAATTTTGTCCTGTTTTACAGATGAGGAAAGGGAAGCACACGGTTAAGAGCCTTGCCTGAAGTCATTGCTGCTGGCAAGTGCTGGCCTTGCAGGCTGTGCCTGTTGTGCAGGCTGTGTGTGTGCACCAGGGCTCTGGAAGCCTACAGTTATCAGGGAACCCTGGGCAAAGGGTTTTTGTAATTCAAAAGCAAAGCCATTTTTTCAATTTTATGAGGATAATAGGGCATCTTTGGCAGCTGCCAAAATGTATGGCTAGGGTTCTGTGTGTGTGTGTGTGTGTGTGTGTGTGTGTGTGTGTGTGTGTGTGTGTGTGTGTGTGTGTGATTTGAGTTTAAATTCGGGGACTCACACTAGGCTTTTCTTGCTCTTGACTGACTACCACTTGAGCCACACCTCCAGTCTAGCATTTTGCTGGTTAATTGAAGATGGAATCTCTCAGACTTTCTACCCAGGCTGGCTGAACTGCAACCCTGAGTACCTAGGGTTATAAAAGTGAGCCACTGGTGACTAGAATTGGACTTGATCCTCCAGCCTCCGCTTCCCAAATAATGGATACAAGGCACAGGCCTGGTTCAATATAGCACAGGTATTTTAGTTGGGTATTGGTGGTTTGGGCCTATAATCCTAGCTACCCAGGAGGCTGAGATCTGAGGATCGTTATCAAAGCCAGCCTGAGACTGACTCAACTCTGGTTAATTGGCCAAGTGGAGATATGGCTCAAGTGGTAGAGTGCCAGCCTTGATTGGAAAAGCTAAGCAAGATAAAACCCTAAGATCATGCCCCAGTACTAGCATAAAAATTTTGGGGGACCTGGTTAAGCAACTCACTGGTAGAACAAGTGCTTATGAGTATGTACAAGGCCCTAGATTTATCCCTGGCACTGCCAAAGTAGGTAGAAGTTTAAGCTTGGTATCGGTGGCTTGCGCCTGTCATCCTACCTACTGAGGGCACTGAGATCTGAAGATCACAGTTGGAAGCTAGCCCGGGCAAGGAAGTCCATGAGAGTTTTTTTGTGGGGTTGTGTGTGTGTGTGTGTGTGTGTGTGTGTGTGTGTGTGTGTGTGTGTGTGTGTGTGTGTGTGTTGTTTTTTTTGCCAGTCCATGGGCTTGAACTCAGGGCCTGAGCACTGTCCCTGGCTTCTTTTGCTCAAGGCGAGCACTCTACCACTTGAGCCACAGCACCACTTCTGGCTTTTTCTATATATGTGGTGCTGAGGAATCAAACCCAGGACTTCATGTATGCGAGGCAAGCACCATATTCCCAGCCTCTCCATGAGAGTCTTATCTCCAGTTGATCATGGAAATGGAGCTGTGGTTCAAGTAGCAGAGTAGTGTCTTGAGCAAAACTGCTCAGGGACAGTGCCCAGTCATGAGTTCAAGCCCCAGGAATAGCAAAAAGGAAAAGAAAGAAAGAAAAAAGTTCATTTGAAAGCTAGGCACCAGTGGCTCATGTCTCTATTCCTTGGGAGGATTGCAGTTGAAGGCCAGCCTGGGCAGAACAGTTAGGGACCCCTCCTTTCTGTGTGTGCAAGTCCTGGGGCACAGAACTTGGGCCAATGTTTGTTTTTTGGTTTTGTTTGTTTGTTTGTTTGTTTTTTTGGCCAAGGCTGACTTTAAAACTATAATCCTTAGGTCTTGGCCTCCTGAGTAGCTAGGATTACAGGCATGAGCCACCAGCACCTGGCAAGAGAGCCAGCTCCCTTCTTAACTCGTACCTGGGCACAGTGGTGAGTGCTATTAATACAAGCTACATAGGAGGCTGAAATTGGGATCATGGTGCCAGGCCAGTCTAGGCAGGAAAGGCCCAGAGACTATAGTAACATTTGGCAGATAGAAATGAACAAGGCTAGGGCTGGGTAATATGGACTAGTGGCAAGAGTGCTTACCTCATATGAGGCCCTGGGTTTGATTCCCCAGCACCACATATATAGAAAATGGCCAGAAGTGGTGCTGTGGCTCAAGTGGCAGAGTGCTAGCCTTGAGCAAAAAGAAGCCAGGGACAGTGCTCAGGCCCTGAGTCCAAGGCCCAGGACTGGCAAAAAAAAAAGAAATGAACAAGGCTAGCAGGTACTGATTGCAGTTTGAAGCCAGACTAGGCAGAAAAGTATGTGAGACTCTTACCTCCAATAAACTGCAAAAAAAAAAAAAAAAAAAGCCAGAAGTGGAGGAGCTGTAGCTCAAGTGGTACAGTGCTAGCTTTAAACAAAAAGCAGCTCAGGAACAGCACTCAGGGTCTGAGTTCAAGCCCCAGGACTGTCACACACACACACACACACACACACACACACACACACACACACACCATGGAGAAGCTGAAGCATATGTGGCAAATACGAAGTTGGAAAGAGAACAAAACCATTATATTTCCTTATAAACACTGCTCCCTGAAACCTCAGCTCCCTGGAGGCGTGGCCACATGGATGAGGGGAGCTGATAGAAGGATGGGTCTCCTCACTGCCCCCAGGTGTGGCACCACTGCCCTTGGAGGCCCAGAATGGTTACACAGTGACCTGAATCTCCTAAGATCTGAATCCCAAGTGGGTGACAACAGTGGCACCAGATTCTGCATTGCCCCATGTCGCTAATCAATTTTCGTGCCTGCCGGATTCTATTGAGTCATCTGGCTTTTATCTTGATTCAGTCTAACGCCACCTCCTCCTACTCTTTTCAGGCAAGAATGGGACAGGAAAGACGTCTTTCTCCAGAGCAAGAGTCATAGGAATAGGGGGCAGTATGTCCCTGCTGGTTTCCAAAAGAAGATGCTTGCTGGGGCCCCATTTTGGTGCTGTCTCTCCTACCCGTAGATGGCCTGAGAAGGCTTGTAAGGATTTACAGCCCAATCTGACCAGTGTCCACTCTTTCCCCTCTTCTATCTTAACTCACTCCTCAGTTTCCCTTGCCATAACCCTGTTTCTCCCGTGTATCACATACATGATTGGGACAATATCAAGACTCTTAGGAGGGATTTAGCTCAAGTATCCTGACAACTCAGGCAGATCTTACCCTCCCTTGCTCCACTGATGCTTATTTTATCCAGCATCACAATTTGTCATTGTCTTACTGACCTTTTGTGCTGTGTGTACATGTGTACATATGTACAGGCATATGTGCCAATTCTAGGGATGAAATCGGCCTCACCTTTGCCTTTCCTTTGGCTTTCTTGCACTTGGCTGGTGCTCACTCACTTGAGCCATACTGCCAGCCCAGCATTTTGCTGGTTAATTGGTGATGGAATCTAGTGGGGGGGAGGTTGCCCAAGCTGGCTTTGAACTTCCCATCCTCTAGGTCTCAGTTTAGGGTCATAGTCATGAGCCACCAGTGCCTAGTTATCTTTTATCTTTTTTAAATTACCAATTTGTAGACTGGGAATATGGCCTAGTGGTAAAGTGCTCGCCTCCTATATAGGAAGCCCTGGGTTCAATTCCTCAGCACCACATATAGAGAAAAAGCCCAGAAGTGGTGCTGTGGCTCAAGTGGCAGAGTGCTAGCCTTGAAAAAAAAGAAGCCAGGGACAGTGCTCAGGCCTTGAGTTCAACCCCCAAGACTGGCAAAAAGCAAACAAAAAAAGTCTGGAATATGGCCAAGTGTGGTGGTGATGCACGCATGCCTGTAATTCTAGCTATTGGAGAGGCATAAGTAGGAGAACTAAGTTGCGAGGCCGGACCACAGACCCCTCAAAGAAATTTTGTGAAATCGATATATAGTATGCAAGTGCCAATAGAACATGCTAGTCCCACTGGGTCACTGTCCTTGCCCTTACAATTGTCTGGTGTAAGTAACAGACTGACAAAGAGAATGTACTGAGAATCAGGTTCAGATTTGGGGGAGGAAGGAGAAAAGAACATGTTTTAAGATAACTAAGCCAATCTCTTTTTTTTTTTTTTTTTTGCCAGTCCTGGGGCTTGGACTCAGGGCCTGAGCACTGTCCCTGGCTTCTTTTTGCGCAAGGCTAGCACTCTGTCATTTGAACCACAATACCACTTCTGGCCGTTGTCTATATATGTGGTGCTGGGGAATTGAACCCAGGGCTTTATGCATAAGAAGCAAGCACTCTACCACTAGGCCATATCCCCAGCCCTCTCATTTCTTTCTTTTTGTGCCAGTCCTGGAGCTTGAACTCAGGGCCTAGGTGCTGTCCCCGAGCTTTTAAGCTCAAGACTAGTGTTTTACCATTCTGAGCCACATCACCACTTCTGGCTATTTGGCAGTAAATCTCAAGAGCTTTCTTGCCTGGGATGGCTTTGAACCTTGATCCTCAGATCTCAACCTGAGCAGTTAGGATTCCAAGCGTGAGTCACCAGTGCCCAATGTCAGTCATTGCTATTTGGAATTTTGCTGTCAGCCACTACAGCCCAGAACAGAATCACTTGGCTTCACCCCACCAAGTGACTCACTGAAGCCTGTACCTTGCACATACAGGCCTTAGCCAGTAATTGGCTGAGTAATTGACTGGCTTTCTGGTAGCACTGATACACTTTGTGGTTAACTGCATGTGCATCAAAGGTTGTGGAGACAACTCCAGCACACTTTCTAGCCTAGCTCCCAATGTTGCATGTCTGCTTCAGAAGACAATTTGTGAACTATTAAGAAAGGGGACCCTCTAGCTGGGTGCCAGTGGCACATGCCTGTAATCCTAGCTGCTATGGTTTGAGGATCATGGTTCAAAGCCAGCTTGGGCAGGAAAGATGTCGAGACTCTTACCTCCAACCAACTATTTTAAAAGCTCAAAGTGGAGCTGTGGCTCAAGTGGTAGAGTGCTAGCCTTGCACAAAAGCAGCTCAGGGACAGCACCCAGGTCCTGAGTTCAAGCCACAGGGACTTGCAAAAGAGAGAGGGGGGAGGGAGGAAGGAGGGAGGAGGGAGAGAGGAGAGAGAGACCACTCCTGCCTCCCTCATCCTTGGGATTAGTGAAGTGACAGATGTCTCAGACAACTGCCTGGCCTTCATTGCTGAAGATGGGTCATTCCGCATGGCTCAGAGAAAGCTATTGCCTTGAGAGCAAGTGGCTGACCTGCCTTCCTGTTCCGGATTATAAAGGGAGCAGGCCAGCAGCAGGAGGAGAAGCCAGTGAGAATCCCCTCCTTTGAAGAGAGTCCAGAGCGCCTGCTGGCCCTCAGAGGAGGGACAGCCAACCAAAGCCCAGCCTTCTTACAGTGGGAAAGATGGCAGCTGCCCTTGTTTGTCACAGAGCAAGAGCCTTTTACTTTCATCCTCCTCCTCCTCCCTGCCCTTTCACCAGAAGAGAAAGGCAGGCTCAGGTTCCCAGCTAAATGCTGACCCCCTCCCGCCTCCCCCCCCCCCCCCCAGCAGAAGGCCTCTTCCATCTATGCACTGCTTCCAGGTCCTTTGGGGATGCTCTCCTAGCCAGGGACCTTCCCCCCTCAACACACACTTTTTGCCCTGGTCACTCCCCACCTGCAGCTAGGCTGTCTCTGTCTCTACCCACGGGTTTTTAATCCACCGGAAAATAAAAATGACTCATTAACACCTCCCAGGCGTTTACAGGGCACCTTTAGTTCCGATCCCTATTCTTTCCCCCAGGAGAACGGCAAGACAGGAATCCTTTCCAGCCTAACTCAGAGGATAAGTAACTTGTCCAAGGTCACATAGTGGCCAAAGTGGGGGGGGGGGGGGCGGAGGAGGGAGAAGAAAAAGCACACACACAAAAACTTTGTTGTCTCCCGCCGGGCAGTTTGGCAGGTGTTCAGGTCATCCTCGAGGATCTGCTGTTGTTTTCGCCCTGTCCTTCCTCTCTCGGGCCTGCGGGGCGCTTCGGTGGTGGGGCCCCGGGGAGGCTGCCCGCCCCCCCACCCCTCCACCAGCCTTTGACCTTCGTCCCCGCTCACTTCCGAAGTTTAGCCGTAACTCTCCCCGCCCGCACCCCGCGTTGCGCCGGGCGAGGCCCCCTCCTCCGGGAGCACCGGCAGGAGGGAGGGCCAATCGCGTTCCTCTCCAACAAGACCAATAAATAAAATAAAATAAAATCCAAATAAACAGCTTCACTTCCTCCCCGCGGCTCCCCGCACGGCCCGCAGCCGCCCCCGGCACGCGCCGCGCCGGCCTGCGCGGGGAGGCGCCGGGGAGGGGGGCGCGGCGCGGGCCGGCGCCCGGCGGGGAGCGGGAGGGGGGCGCCGGGCGCGCTGCCAGCCCGGCCCGGGCCGCACCGCGGGGGCCGCCGCCCCTCGCCACGCGGGAGTGGTAGCGGCGAGGTCCCGGACGCCTTTCCCAGCTGGAGAAACCGGGAGCAGCCGGGGAGGAGGAGGAGGCGGAGGAGACGGCGGCGGCGGCGGCGGAGGAGGAGCGGGGCGGGCGGGAGGGCGGGAGGGGGTTGGGGGGAGGGGTGGGGGGTGGGGAGAGACCCGGCGGCGGCGACAGGGCGCGGAGCGGAGCGCGGTGCCAGGGGGGGTGGGGGCCCCGGTGCCCGTCTGGGGAGGGAGCCGGCGGAGGGGGTAAGCTGCGATCGCGAGCAGGAACCGGCGGCAGCCGTGAGTCCCCGGCCGGGGCGAGGGCGGGGGAGGGGAGCGGCGCCCCGCGCGGGGCCCCGGGGGGCGCGGGCCGCGCCGGGGGAGGGGGCGCGGGGCTGGCGGGCCGTGGGCACCGGGTGACGGGGAGGAGCAGGGTCCCGTGGCGGCCCCCCCCCCCACGCCTCTCTCCCCTCTCCCCCCCCCCTCCGGGCCCAGTCCGCCGCCGCTCTCTCCAGGCCGCGTCGCCTCCGGAGCCCCTCGCTCGGCCCCGGCAGGGCAGGCAGGCAGCCCGGGGCCCAGGGCTCCGGGCTCGGCCGGCCGTGGGGGTGGGGGCTGCGTGGCTTCAGTCCCACAGAGGGGAGGGGCGACGATTTCTGTCGGCCAAGCTGAAGGGGTTTAAAGGGCGGCTCTTAAAGGGGCCGCCGGAGGTACCCCCTCCCCAGCCACCTTCCCTTGGCGCCCCGCGGGGACGCCGGGCCCGGGGCCGAAAGCCCGGGAAGGTGGCCTGGGTCGGGCGGCCCGGGGCGCCGAGCCCTCCAGTCGGGGTGGGCCCGGGAGGCGGACAGGGGCCGGGGGGGGGGGGGTGTGGTGAGCGCGGGCGGGAGGAGCAGGGGGAGGGGCGGGCGTGGGCAGGAGGGGGTTAAAGGTGGGGCCCGTTCTACAAACGGGCACACACACTCCTTACTCAGACCCAGTCACACGCGCTTCCTTGGCACTTAGAGGAGGCTGGAGTGGGGTGATGTGGGGGGGGGGGAACGTGAGGGGGCCCGGAGCGCGAGTCCTGTGCACCCCCCAAGCTCCTGGAGCGCAGCTTCGGCGAGGTCGGGGACCCCCACACCTTGGAACGGGCGCCGAACCCCCGCGCCCTGAGCGCACACACGCTCCAGCGCGCGCACACACCTCGGACATTCCCATAGTGCCTCACGTGACACGGCCCGAACGTGCGCACCTTCCCCACGCTCACGCTCGCGTGCTCACGCGCGCGCTCGCGTACACACACACACACACACACACACACAACACCACACACACTCCGGCCGACCCCCAGCCCCCGCCCGGCAAAGGCGAAGGCGCGCTCATTGATGGTGACACACCTACACTCATTCACAGACACACTCCCCCCCACATGCCAGCCACAGACACATTCATAAACAGGGCCCTGAGAAGTACACACGCACCCCCTCGCTGCCTACTCTTTCTTTCGGGAGCCCTGAGTCATTCCTGCCCCCCTCCCAGGGCTCCCCATTTCCCTCCATGCGGGCACACTGGGACAGACTGGGGTCGTGCTGGGCCAGCCTCTTCCACTGAACCAGGCCCTCACCCAGTTGGCTCCCTCTGGCCCTCAGCCAAGGGCTTCCTGCAGGTCCCGGGTCAGGGGCTGGGAGCGCCTGGACGGCTGCCACTGCCCCGGCGCAGTGGGGGAGGCACTTCCTTTTCCTGAACTCTGGGATCCTGCAGGAGGAAATGGGGAAGTTGGGCGGGGGCCCGGTGAGGCCTGGCTGACTTGTTGGGGCTGGCCGATGGGAAGCACTGGCTTTCCTTAGGGTGGTGCCCCGGGGGCCCCCCCCGGGATGAGGACCTCAGCGACTGTCCAGGTACTTGGAGAAGGGAAGTGGGTGGATGGGGCTGTGCCCTGGCTCTGAAGGAAGCCCTCCCATCCACAGGTCTCTCTGGGCTCTGGAGGGAGCTCTTGCCCTGCTGGTCCCCCATCCAGCCTTCACCTGGTTCTGGTTTTATTCCCCACAGGGGGGCAGCGGCAGGAGGATGGTGCATAGTCTTCTGGGAAGGGGCTGTGGTGGAAACCCTTGATAGCTCCCCACACCAAGCTTTTCAGTTGGCTTAGGGCGTTCAGGCCTGAATGAGGGCTCTGGGGACAAGTGCCAACTGGCCCTTTCCATGTTCTTGCTCTTCCAGGAGGCCCAGTGGGGGCCACAGCACTTAGCATGGAGTCCATGTTTGAAGACGACATCAGCATCCTGACGCAGGAGGCCCTAGGGCCCAGCGAGGTGTGGCTCGATGGTCCTGGAGACCCCTCACTGGGAGGTGACATGTGCTCTGCCTCCCACTTTGCCCTCATCACCGCCTATGGAGACATCAAGGAACGGCTAGGAGGCCTGGAGAGGGAGAACGCCACACTCCGCCGCCGCCTCAAAGTCTATGAGATCAAGGTCAGAAGCTGGAGATGAGAGACTAGGTAGCAGGAACTAGGGGCCCAGAAGAGGGGGGGTCAGGGTTCACTTTGGGGAACTGGTGAGTCTCCCCTGAGTGATGTGATGTCTCTAGATTTGAGCTCTGGGTCCCCAGATCCCACTGGAAAGGGGAGAGAGGGGGATTGTGAGGCAGGTTGTGGGGTTCGGGCATGGTGGGCGCCAGACCTCTTGAAGATTGCCCTCCCACAGTACCCGTTGATCAGTGACTTTGGAGAAGAGCACGGCTTCTCTCTGTATGAAATAAAGGATGGCTCCTTGCTGGAAGTGGAGAAGGTTAGTCTGCAGCAGCGGCTCAACCAGTTCCAACATGAGGTGAGTGCTTGATCTTGGCCTTTCACACAGCCCAGCTCCCTGAGCTTCTTGCCCTCATCTGCTTCTGATACCCACCTCACCTCTCTCCTGCCTCCACCCCAGCCTCTGGCCTTATAGGTCTTTAGATCAAAAATGACCACGGTCTTCCCTAAACCAGTTACAGCTTTTCCTGCCCCTCTGTGTGGTGCTGAGAGTGGGGTTAGGGAGGGTGGCACCCTTCTGCCCCTACTCAAGGACTCACCTGACTCTGGCTCTCCCCTCTGGGCCCATCCAGTTGCAGAAGAATAAGGAGCAGGAAGAACAGCTTGGGGAGATGATCCAGGCATACGAGAAACTGTGTGTGGAGAAGAGCGACTTAGAGACGGAGCTTGGGGAGATGGTGAGGCCCAGAGAGAGTAGGGGGTGCTCAAGTGTGTTCCTGGTACTCTGTAACCCATGTGTGAGCCTTCTAACTTTGTCACATCCCTGCTTGTGATGTGCACCCTGCTTGTGTTCCTGTGTGTCTGTGAATGACCACTCAGTCTTTTGAGTGAGACGGTGTGATCATGCAGGGACCCCGTGGATCACCCCTGTGCCTGTAGTGCTGGGTCTGGAAGGCAGGTATGGTGTGGTCAGAGGCTACCGGGAATGGCTGTAGGGGATGAGATTCCGTATGTGTATGATCTGTCAGGATGCAGCCTGCCTTGTGTGAGCAGGTGGGTGGCAAGTGTCAGACCCAGAGTATATAGTCTCCGCCGCCGGTTCCCAGCTGTGACCTTGGTCAAATCAGTCTCCATCCCTTCATTGAAAAATGGGGCAGTAATAACAACGTCACTGAGCTGTGATGGGGATAGTAGGGCATTGGTGTGGAGATGCTTTGTTTCAATACACAAATGCTTATATGGCACTTAGAGTGTGCCAGGCGTTGTTCTTACGCCTTTAATATACTTACTCATTGTACCCTTCATATTAGAAGACTGCATGGACTGCAATCCCCGTTTTACACAGAGGTAGATGGAGCCCATAAGTGATTTAAGTTACATATGCAGGTGGAAGTTACATGCTCCTGAGAGGGTGGCAGTGTCTGGACTCGGAACACTGTGTGTGTTTGTGTGTGTGTGTGTATGTGTGCATGCTGGTACTATGGCTTAAACCCAGGGCCTTATGCTATTGCTTGGCTTTTTTTGCTCAAGGCTGGTGAGCCACACCTCCACTTCTGGCTTTTTGGTGGTTAATTAAAGATAAGACTCTCCTGGATGTTCCTGCCTGGGCTGGCCTTGAACCCCGATCCTCACATCTTAGCCTCCTAAGTAGCTAGGATTATAGGCGTGAGCCACCAGAGCCTAGCTCTGAGGGTTCTTATGAATGGCTTTGTGTGTTAAGGGCAGAAAAGAGATGTTTGATCTGACCTGCCTTGCAGGTGCGGAGCAAGGAGGCCTCACACCCCTGGGCACGTGAGCGTGGGATGCTCTGCTGGGCTCTCCTTCAGGGAGTGGCGTTCACAGTGGGGGAGTCCTGGGTGTGGGAAGCCCACAGAGCTCCTTGGCCCTGCATAGACCTCCGGCCCTCTGTCTCCGCCTGCAGCGGGCCCTAGTAGAAACCCACCTGCGGCAGATCTGTGGTTTGGAGCAACAGTTGCGGCAGCAGCAAGGCCTGCAGGACGCATCGTTTTCCAGCCTGAGCCCCCCACCCGCCCCCGCCCCACCCTGTGCTGACCTGGACCTGCACTACCTGGCGTTGAGAGGAGGCCCTGCCTTGAGTCATGGTAAGATTTCAGTGACCCTCCTCCCTCCACCTCCCTCCACCTCTCCTCGACTCACCCAGCACCGTTGCACTCTTCTGGCTTACCTAAAATCCCATCCCCATATCTTCAGTCTACCCAATAACCACTCCATCTTGCCTTTTCCAAGTGTGCACTACTGCTGTCCACTCCCCAGTTTCTCCCGCTGCCATCCCCTTTGAACGCAGCCACGCAGCCTTTCTCATCAGGGTCCGCTTGCCCCAGTGCAGTTTGTGGGTGTGCCAGCAGAGGGTGCCCCCACCCAGGGTCCCTGCCTGTCTTCGTGGTGATTAGGACTGGCCAGTGAGGATGCTCTAGACTTCTGAGTCTGACATGGGATAGCCTCTCAAGGCCTTCTTATTTTCCCCTGGCCTCCAGAAAGGTTATCAACAGCAGCCAGCTCATCCTCTGTGTCTGTTTCTGGCTTCTCTTGCTCCCTCGTGCTCTGTTTCCCACCTGTTTCATTTTGTGTGGATCTGGGAGTTGATGGAGGTGGTTGGACTCAGCCTGACATGGTCCTGTCTCCTGACAGCAGGCTGGCCTGGCCCCACACCAAGTGTGAGCGAGCTGGAGAGGAGGCGGCTGGAAGAGGCCCTGGAGGCGGCACAGGGGGAGGCCCGGGGGGCCCAGCTTCGGGAAGAGCAGCTCCAAGCCGAATGTGAGCGGCTCCAGGGGGAGCTGAAACAGCTGCAGGAGACTCGGGCCCAGGTAAAGATGGAGAACAACCCTGAGAGGTCCCGGGACGGATGGAATGGCAGGGCTGGGGTTCAGGCAAGAACAAGGGTGGGTTCTGATCTGTTCATCTTCCTTCTTAGGACCTGGCCTCCAATCAATCGGAAAGAGACATGGCGTGGGTGAAGAGAGTGGGGGATGACCAGTAAGTCACATCTCGGTGTCCCAGGTCCCCATGAGTTTGCTTTTCCATCCCTCTGTGGTATCTGGGGGTGCTTGTTGCTCTGCCTCCATTACAAGGAGGGGGTGAAACCTGTTTTTTCTTGAAGTTCGAGCTGGGAGAGATGTACTCATTGGCTTTATTGCTATGTCATTGTTCTCTGGTAGTTTTGGGGCCGCTCTGGGGCCCCCTTTTCCATACTTGGTAGGTTAGGTTTACCCTTCCTCCCTAGTGAGGAAGAGGGAGCTGGTCCTAAGCAGGATGAGCCTTGTGTTTTCTGCTTGCCTCAGAAGGGAGGCATCTGGGCCTGGGAATGTGGCTTAGTGGTAGAGTGCTTGCCTAGCATGCACGAAGCCCTGGGTTCGATTCCTCAGCATCACCTAAACAGAAAAAGCTGGAAGTGGCTCAAGAGGTAGAGTGCTAGCCTTCAGCAAAAAAAAAAAAAAAAAAAAAAAAGCCAGGGACAGTGCTCAGGCTTGAGGCCAAGCCCCAGGACTGGCAAAAAAGAAGAAGAAGGGAGGCACCTGAGGCTTAGAGAGGTTTCAAGGTGGTATAGAAGCCACCACCGTGGAGTCTTATGGGGGACGGACGTGGGGCTCGGGATGTAGGAAGAGAGTATGTTGGTGGGAAGCCGGACAGTGGAGCCTCTGGGGGAGTGCCAGGCAGCGCAGGGATTGGGCAGCCTGTGTTACCTTTCACAACGACACCCAGATTCATCTCCTGCTTTCTGAGAAATAGAGCTCAAACGTTGTTCTGACCTATGTCCTCCCCCGACTCCCCGCCCGGCCGCCATGGGACATGTGGCACAGACTCCCCATGTTCACTGGAGAGAGCGAAGCCTGAGGCCCAGAGGGGGACAAGAACCAATCCTCCCTCCCAAAAGACTTCCTCCTCTTCTTCCTCCCAGCTTTTGGCCATCTTCCCTCCACACCCTGGGGTGAAGGCCTGGGTGGAGCTGTGATAGCAAGGAGGTGAGAACCCAGTTTAAGAGACTATGGGGCGGGACCCCCTCAGCTCCGCTGGAGGGGGTGGGGGGGGTGAGACCTTGCGGAGAAGTTCCAGCCTAGCTTGCCGCTAGGGCTTTGGGCCCATCTTAGCCCATGTGTTCAGACTCAGAACACACACATACTCATATTCTAGAAGTGTAGCTTGCACCGGAAATCATACCACAGGCCTCCTGTGGATCAGCTAGTCCAGTCCCCTCCTATCAGAAGAGGGCCCTGAAGGTCCCCCTAATCGGCTCAACGCCAAGGGAAGACTTTTTAGCAGTGCTGGAGTGTAACCTTGAGAGTCCTCCTGGGCTCCAATGGGGTGCTAACCACAGTCCTTGCTGAGAGATGTGAGAGGAAGGTGAGGTAGATGATCGAAGGAGCAGAAAGGGGTGGTAGACCCCTAGAGGCCAGGGCTTCATGTGCTGAGAACAAGCCTGCCCCGTGAGTGCCCCCCTGGAGGTCCTGTGTCATCTGCATTGCTCATTCTGGCCAGAAAAAAATAAAAACCACCTCTTCTCCCATCCCCAAGGCACCTGCCCCATAAGCCCTTTGGCCAGAGGGAGCCCCCTACCTGAGGAGGGCCCTGCCCAATCCTCCCAGCCGCACTTCCAGCTCTTGCTCTCCCCTGGGTCCACAGTGGGTTAGGCCCTGCCTGCCTGCCACATGCTCCTTTCACTCCATGGGCTCCATACAGCCTCAGCTTGGTAGGAGTTTGTGACAGAGGAAGTTTTCACTCCTCTGGTAGTTTTCTTTTCTTAGAAAACTCAGCTTCTACTGGCTACTGGTGGCTCGCGCCTGTAATCCTAGCTACTTAGGAGGCTGAGATCTGAGCTGGGTGGTTTGAAGCCAGCCCAGGCAGGAAACTCCATAAGACTCAGAAAAAGCCGGAAGTAACGCTATGGCTCAAGTGGTAGAGTGCGAGCCTTAGGCAAAAGGAGCTCAGGGACAGTGCTCAGGCCCTGAGTTCAAGCCCCAGGACCAGCAAAAGAAAAAGAAGACTCAGCCCCTTTAGGCAAGAGGCGCTTCCCAAGGGCTCCCTCCCCCATGAGGAAGCCAGGCGTCTTTCTCCTGCTGTGTCTGCTGACCTCATCGGCTAGTGGGAATTTTACATAAGCATTTTTCCAGGTGTGGAAAGCTGGGGCTGGGTTTAGGGGGAAGGGGGCGATGAAAGGACCCAGTTCTGTTGTATCCTGAAAAGTTGTCTCATGTCTCAGCTTGGACCCTTGGGGCAGCCAGGTTGCGTGCAAGAATCCTCACCATTAAAACACCTCCATTAAATGTGTTCTGTCTCTCCAACCCCCCTTCCTGGTCCTGGCCACACCAAGGAGCCGAGCAGGCCTGGAAGCCGCCCCAACCCCAGGTTTCCTACTCCATGGCTTCCCAGCCCCCTGACCAGACCAGGCTGTCACCATCCAGGTCTAACCCCGAGGCAAGAGTTCCCTTTACCACTAAGTCCTGGGTGGCCAGAACCCAGGGAGAAAGATTACCCCAGAGGGAGTGCCTCTGAGGTCACTGGCATAGGCAGTGTCAAAGGAGGAGGTGCAGGACCCACGAGCCTCTCCCCGCAGGGCTTATAGGTTCCTGAGTGGGAGTTTTGGAGATTGCAGCCAGTGCTGGGGGGGGGGGGGGGCTGAGGGACACTGCTCCAGGGTAGTATGGATTCCAAGCAGGCACCAAGGGGGGAGATAAGGGTCCAGGGAGGGAGGGGGCTTCTTAATGAGGGAGCCCAGTAAGGAAAAGGGGCTCAGTATGGTTGAGGAGGGGAAAACCATCAACTATAGGCCTGTCTTTTCTTCCCAACCTGTGGGGGGCTCGGTGTTGCAGCCTGGGCCCTTTTCCGCCCACCCCTCCCACCCCTCTCTCCGCCCACAAGCCTCTGCGTGGGCTGTGGTTAGTGGTGGGGAAGTGTGAACTCAGAGAGAGAGGATGGAAACTCTGCACGGAGGTCAAGGGCAGTGTGGGGTGGGTCGGGACGGAAGTCGGAGACCCCCATGTACCCTGAGCTTAGCCTCATGCCCCCAAACCAGCAGGCTCCGGGCCTCCCCCTTCACGCTTCTCACCCTCCCTACTTCCTTTCTTTCAAGTCTCCCTCAGCCTGGGCACCCAGTGCTTGCAGAGTCGGCCCCTGAGCACTCAGCCTCCGGGCAACCCCAGGCTGGGAGAGACACTCCAGCTGGGGTGGGCACCAGTGGGCTCTGAGCCCGTGGACACCCCCTGCTCCTGCCAGCAGGACCTGCAGCAGCTCTGGCTTGCTGCTTCCCTGATGGGAAGCTCATCATCCTTTCCTCCTTGATAAACCCAGGGGCTTAAACTGGTGTCTCAAAAAAAAAGGCTCAAAATGAGCTACAAGTTTCCCAGGCACTCCTGGCTTCTTTATCTGTGCTGCACGCTAGGCGAGGTGAGATACCTACAAGGTCGGTTTTCCTTCTAACATGTGGTGCTGAGAAGCCCAGTAAAGGTGTGTGTCTTCCTGCTCAGGTTCTTCTATAGGTAGGGGGCTCTCAGGAGAGGGGCGACGGCACGATATGTTGACCAAATCGGGGTGCCTTTTGAAAGTGAAAGGGGCACCATTAATAAGTATAATAAGCCTTGTGCGAATCAGGATGGTTTTGGGCAAATTGGGACCCTGTTTCTAACCCCCACCCCCACCTCCATGAGCTGCTTGATTCTCTTCTGTATCTGCCACTGTTAGTAGTCACAGTGGACAGCTACTGGAAGCCTGGCCAGAGCTGCCATGAAGAGCTAGGCTCTGGGGACCGCACCGCACGTTACAGCTGGTTGGTGGAGGAGAGTGAAGGGCTCACGGCACTGGAAAGGAAGTGGTGGAGCACTGGCTGGCTGCAAAGCGACTTCCTCCTCCCCCAGCCCACAACCTCAAGTCCGCTCCACGGCCTGGTGCCTGAGGTCCCCTCCCTGAGGGTCGGGCAGGCGGGAAGATTGGTGCTGGGTGTGCCTGTGGGTGGTGGAAAGTTTAGCCCCTAAATTCCCCCACAGGATGAGATATCCGGGGAAGCAGGGGCCTAACTCCGGATGAGGATGGAAAGGTTGGGAATCCTGGATTTGTGTTTCCCTCCCAATTCTCCATCAGTTCTGCTCACAGGACAGCTATAGTCTTCACCCTCGTTTCGACCCTAATTTCATCTCTGACTCTAATCTTATCCCTAATTCTGATTCCACCTCTGTCCACAAGAACTTCCAACCTCAAGCTTCCTCTGACTCGGACCCCTCCTTTCATCCAGACTTAAGCCACTGTCCTGGTCTAAGCCTGTCATCGGAAACTAGCGTGAATTCTGGTTCTGCCGCATTCTTTGCACTCTGCAGTACAGAGCATATGGCATCCTGTGGTGCTAAGGGGCAGGTTTGAGGCACCAAGAAGCCTGGGGAAGGATGTTCAGGTCTTTAACCCTTGCTGTAGTTGCTTGACCAGTGATAGCAAAGATGATAGCTTCCAGACAAGTTTTTGAAGTCCCTGGATTATTCATGAAAAGAATGAATGAAAGACAAATCTGTGACGGAGGGGAATGACTTACATCTGAGAGTGCCCTTCTTCCTGCCAACTCTGCCTTTTGCACTCTGGCTCCTCTGCTTGTGCCAGCCTAGCAGGCTGAGGTGCCAAGAGCAAGTGTTTGAATCCCTGTTTTGTGTAGTCACTGCTCTGTGACCTTAAGCCAGCTCCTAATCCATCTTCCGTGTCCATGTGTATCCAGAACCGTCTTCCCTCCCTGGCAAGGGTGGAAGTTCTCATTGCCCCCCAGGCTATTTGCAAAGTCTCCTGCCTCCTTGTGCTTCTCTCCTATCATCACTGCTCCTACTTTCCTGCCTTTCCCCATTGTGTGAGTGGTGTACACACCGTGGTCAGCAGCATAGACTTTGGAGTCCTTATTCCAGTAGCTCAACTACTTCTGGGCTTAGGACTTGGGTCAAGTGGTTTAATCTCTGTGCACCTCAAAGTTTCTACTCTGTAAAACAGAGGCACTGACAGTGGCACTGCTGTAAAGGGTTAGGAAGACAGTGCAGCTTGGCACACCGTTTGTCGTCTGGGATCAGCATTCATTCAAAAGATCCATAGTTCTTTTCTTTGTTTTGTTTTTTGGCCAGTCCTGGGGCTTGAAATCAGGACCTCAGTACTGTCCCTGGCTTCTTTTTGCTCGAGGCTAGCACCCTACCACTTGAGCCACAGCACCACTTCTGGCCTTTTTTCTATACATGTGGTGCTGGGGAATTGAACCCAGGGCTTCATGTATACGAGGTGAGCACTTTACCACTAGGCCATATTCCCAGTTCCCCATGGTTCTTTTCTGGGTCCCTCTTAGGCTTAGACACCCAGGTGATGGTGGGCTCGGTCTTTTTCCTGTAGTCTAAGCAATCGAGGAGCACCCTGGTGTAACCATCTGCTGCCCTTCACCTGAACCATCCTTCTCAGAGTCATGATGGTGGAAAAAGCACTCAGGTGTGGTCAGGAAGCTCGCAAATGGTGTATTTCAGTGCACGTGTGTGGTTCTTGGTTGTGTTATGAAGTTGAGATTTTTTTTTTTCCACTGAATTGGCAGTGTTTTCAGTGAGTCATTCAGATGGTTAACACACTCCCAAGCTAGGTCTATGCATCTTCAGGAAGGAAGAAATGCCTACTGAAAGGACAGGTCCCGTGGGGCTGGGGGACATCTGGAGGTCAGATCTTCACTTGCCAAGGTTCTTGGTGAGGATGGCCCCGGGGCCTTTGGAGGGCAGTATCTGATTGGCCCAAACACTTGGTGTTAGCTGGGATAGAGCCTGAGCATTTGGGGCTAGGGGCTTCCTCCTTCCATTTTCTGTGGTCCGTGCGTGCGTGCGTGCGTGCGTGTGTGCGTGCGTGCGTGCGTGTGTGTTCTGTGAGGAGAGACTCAGGATCCAGGCTGTGGAAACTAGGGTGGCTCCTGACAAGGGAGGAAAAGAAGCAGGGGAGAGAGAGAGAGGCCTGGAACTGAGTGTGGCAGGTGAGATCTCCCAGGCAGAGTGTGAAAGCGACGACCTGTATCTGTCACCTGAGATGCAGCAGGGAAGGTGGATGGGAAAAGCAACTATGACTGAGTGGATGGAGGGTGACACTTCATCAGTGTCCTGCCCCAAACACCCCAGTGACCCCCCATGCTGAGTGGATAGCACAGCCCTACTCTTCACAGTGCCCTTGGTCTAAAGAGGGGTGAAATCTTTCCTTCCTTCCTTCCTTCCTTCCACTCATTCATTCATTCATTCAGCTAGCTAGTGATACTGGGGCTTTGGACTCAGAGCCCTAAGTGCTTGCTAGGCAGGAGCTCTCATGTTGAGCCTCCTCCATCTTTTTTCTTTTTCCACTAGTAATGTCTGGATGGAGATCTGCCTATTAGGTTATCCATTGTAGCTGGGATGTCAGGTAGGCAACCCCACACCCAGCTTCTCTCCATCTCGTTAGATTTGTGGACTTTTCTGTTCTTACTGGCCTGGAACCATGGTCCTCCCAATCTCAGGCTCTCATATAGTTTAGGATGACAAATACCTACCATCATATCCAGTTAGAGGTTGTGAAGGTTGTGCCTCAAGCTGGCCGTGTGTGTGTGTGTGTGTGTTTGCACACGCACATGACTATCCGTGTGTATGTTAGCCCTAGGTTTTGAATTCAGATCCTGGGCACTGTCCCAACGCTTTTTAGCTCAAGGCTGGTGCTCTACCACTTGTGCCACAGCTCCACTTCTGGCTTTTTTAATTGGAGTTAATTGGAGATAAGAGTCTCGTGGGCTTTCCTGCCCGGGCTGGCTTCTAATTGCAATCCTCAGATCTCAGTCTGCTGAGTAGCCAGAATTACAGGCGTGAACCACCCACGGCCCAGCCTGGGCTGGCTTTGAACCAAGATCCTTCTGTTGTCAACATTCCAAGTAGCTATGATTGTATGGCTAAGCCACTGGCTTTGGAGTTTTCAGTTTGATGTAGGGTACACCTAGAGCTCCCAGTCTGATAGGAAGATGCCATTTCTTCCATGGGCCCAGGAGATGAGGGTGATGTAGCCCAGGACACATTAGCAAATGAGGGAACTGAAATGTAGTGGTATCAGTGCTGCATGACCTGGGTGAGGGCTCCTAAGACTGTTCCCTCTGAAGAAGTGTGCCTTTCCCCAGAAGGGTTTGTCCCCCAGACTCCCCGCTCAAGTATACTTTGGTCCAGTTGGGTTAAGAGTTGTCTGGTTATGGGATGGACTGTTTCTCCCCTTATCCCTCAGCCTAGCCCTTTTCAAAGAGGAGGATGTTTTTGTGCTCTGAGAAAATGCAGTGACAAAAACTACTATAAAGTCAGCAGGTTTTTTTTGTTTTTTTGTTTTCTGGTCTGGGGGCTCAAACTCAGGGCCTGAGTGCTGTCCCTGAGCTTCTTCTGTTCAAGACTAGTGCTCAGCCACTTGAGCCACAGCGCCACTTCAGCTTTTATTGGAGTGGTTTATTGGAGATGAGAGTCTCATGGACTCGTGACCCTCAGATCTCAGCCTCCTGAGTAGCTAGGATTACCGGTGTGAGCCACCAGCGCCTGGCTCTAGCACAGATTTGGAAAACATTCTCACCACCTTTATGAGCTGTGTTCAGGCCACAGATGGGCATGAGGGGGTCCCTTGGAATCTCTCTGGCACCATGCCATCCTTACTCCTGGGACAGAAGCCTCTGCCCCTGCCCCAGAAATGTTTTCTGGAAGCAGAGGGAGGCCCCCTGAAGGAGGTGGCCCTTGAGGTGGGCCCTAGGGGCAGAAGATTTCCTGCAGTTCAGGGGTGGGAGGACCCTGGAGGAGTTGGACCAGGTACAGCTGCAGGGCAGAGCTGGCTCTTTCTGGCAGCGGAGACTTGGAGCCCATCACTCCTTGCCCTCTGCCCTCAGGGTGAATTTGGCCCTGGCCTACACCGAGCTGACGGAGGAGCTGGGCCGGCTCAGGGAGTTGAGCTCCCTGCAAGGGAGGATCTTGAGGACCTTGTTGCAGGAGCAGGCCCGGAGCGGAGGTGAGAACCAGAGGACCGCCGGATGGCGCGCAGCGGGCTGAGGAGGGAGGAAGGTGGCCATGGCAACCGTTCCTTTGTCCCGGGTGCCACCTGCCCGCGTGGAGGAGAGCAGGTGGGCACGGGCCCAAGCCTCAGCAGCCCCTTGTGCCCCCTCCCCGCCCACTTTCTCCCGCAGGTCAGAGGCACTCGCCGCTGTCGCAGCGCCACTCCCCGTCCCCCCAGTGCCCCTCGCCCTCGCCGCCCTCCCGAGGGGCACCCCCGTGCGCCCCGTGCCAGTCGCCCGCCCCGCAGCGCCGCTCCCCGGTGCCCCCGTGCCCCTCGCCCCAGCAGCGCCGCTCGCCGGCCTCGCCCTCCTGCCCCTCGCCCGTCCCGCAGCGCCGCTCGCCGGTGCCGCCGCCCTGCCAGTCCCCCAGCCCGCAGCGCCGCTCGCCGGTGCCCCCCAGCTGCCCGGCCCCGCAGCCCCGGCCGCCGCCGCCCCCCGCCGCCGCCGGGGGAGAGGCCGCTGGCCGAGCGCGCCTACGCCAAGCCGCCCAGCCACCACGTGAAGGCCGGCTTCCAGGGCCGCCGCAGCTACTCGGAGCTGGCGGAGGGCGCGGCCTACGCGGGCGCCTCCCCGGCCTGGCTGCAGGCCGAGGCGGCCACGCTCCCCAAGCCCCGCGCCTACGGCGAGCTCTACGGGCCCGGCCGGCCGCTCAGCCCGCGGCGCGCCTTCGAGGGCATCCGGCTGCGCTTCGAGAAGCAGCCGTCGGAGGAGGAGGAGTGGGCCGTGCCCGCCAGCCCGCCCAGCCCCGAGGCGGGCACCATCCGCTGCGCCTCCTTCTGCGCCGGCTTCCCCATCCCCGAGTCGCCGGCAGCCACCGCCTATGCCCACGCCGAGCACGCGCAGTCCTGGCCGTCCATCAACGTGAGTGGGCGCCCCGGGCCGGTGGAGCTCCACCCCGGGCCTGGGGGACCTCGCCCCTGCAGGGTGCCCCAGCCAGCCCTTCACACCCTGCAGACAGGGAGGTGGGGGGGGGGTTCCTGGGACCCCCAGCCTCGGTGTACAGGTCGCCTCCCTGTGTGGGTGTTTCTGGTTGGTTGGGAGTTGGGGGTCTTCTGTCTAAGGCTGTGTGGCTAAGGGGGCTGAGATCTGATGATCACTGTTCAAAGCCAGCCCGGGCAAGAAACGTCTGTGAGGGCTGGGGATATGGCCTAGTGGCAAGAGTGCTTGTCTCATATACGTGAGGCCCTGGGTTCAATTCCCCAGCACCACATATATAGAAAATGGCCAGAAGTGGCACTGTGGCTTAAGTGGCAGAGGGCTAGCCTTGAGCAAAAGGAAGCCAGGGACAGTGCTCAGGCCCTGAGTCCAAGCCCCAGGACTGGCCAAAAAAAAAAAAAAAAAAAGTCTGTGAGACTCATCTCCAGTTAACTAACCACCAGTAAACCGGAAGTGGAGCTATGTGTGGCTCAAAGTGGCAGCGCATTAGCCTTGAGCAAAAGGAACTAAAAAAGTGTGGTCCTCAGCCGGGATTCTGATTCCCACCCCTGTACAAGTTACACTTTCCGATCCTCAACGTCCCACGGGTGAAATGGGGGGCAAAGACCTGTTAACAAGTGAATATCCAGGGAGGGGGTCTTGATTAGGAAGAGACGCTGGGCCTAAAGCAGTCTGCAGGGTCTTTAGTGGGGTAGACATGCTCAAGGCCATGGGGCGCATGGGCCCACAAGGCACCAGCCAGCCCCTGTTTTCTGTCTGTGCTGGAAGACATCCGATCTCAGGGTTCCATCACTGCACTGAAATAATGAGTTTCCTGGATGTCATGACTGGCTAGCCCTTGTCATCTGAAAGGACCAAAATATATTCTACAGCCAGACAAAATTATTTTGGGGCTGAACGTAGTTTGGGGTTGTTCAGTGCTTTGAGTTCTCCGAGAGTGAGGTCTTAGTCACTCGGGGAGGCGTCTGGGCTTTGGCTCCTCTCATTACTGGAGGTGCCTGGGGCAGCTGAGCCGTGCCTCTCACACATTTCCTGGGGACCTGTGCCCTGGGCAGCCGAAGGGCTAAGCTGGTGGCTGGAGGATGGTGCCAGAGAAAGGGTTCCTAGACCCCCGTCTGCATGCTGTAGCTCTCCCTGCCTTGGGTCCTGGGAATGGGAAAGTGGGATGTGAGAACCGCAAGTGACTTCTCCTCTCCCCACAGCTGCTGATGGAGACCGTGGGCTCCGACATCCGAAGTTGCCCCCTCTGCCAGCTGGGTTTCCCTGTCGGGTACCCAGACGATGCCCTCATCAAACACATTGACTCCCACCTGGAGAACAGCAAGATCTAGGGCACCTCCCCCTATCTGGCTGTTTCTCCGTCCGTCCCCTCTCATCACCCCCAAAACTCACTGAATGCTGCATGAATCTCGTGGGGGGCCCCTGCCCCTTGCGGTCCCCAGATACCTCCACTAGCTACTGAGTCTAATGTGAGTGCCATCTTCCCTGGTCTAGGCACCACTCAGCTCTGGCTCTTCCCAGGAGGTCCGACAAGACACCCCCCCCACACCCCCATCCTCCCAGTTTCCCCTGGAGTGATGGGGAACAGTGCTGGGATGGGGAGGGGCAGAGCCCCAGGCCTCTCCCTCTGTCCTTCAACAAGATCAGATCCTGGGAGGTATCTCCTGCTTGGGCCTGGGGGGAGGGGAAGGTTTCAGATGACTCCTGGAGCACCTGAGCCCCTCCCCCAGAGGCCCATCTAACCTAGGCAGCCAGCGCTCTTCCAGGGAGCACCTCCCAGGGGGGGTTCCACAGCCTGCCCTGCACAGAGATGCAGATCCTCCATCCCGCCCGTGGCTGGCCTTGGAGGAAGGAGGCATTCTAGTTCTTGCCAGTCCCTGGAGGCCAGCCCTGTTCTTCCCCTCTGCCCCCGCCCCTGAGGAACAGGGAGAGAGGAAGAGGAGAGGGAGGACCATCCCAAAGAGGCTGTCCTGGGGCTTGAGGTCCTGTACCTTTGCCCTCAGACTGCAGGGCTGTCTGCCAGCCTCCCAGGCCCCCCTCCTGGCACCCCTGGCACTGAGGCACAGATCATCAAGCAGATGCCCTCCACACACACACACACACACACACACACACACACACTAGAGCCCCTGTATGACTCAGCCTCTCAATTTCCGGGTGGGTGTCACCAGCCCCTGCCTCCTAGGCCAGAACTTGAGAAATGGGCCCAGGGTGCTGTGGAGATCAACTTCAAAAGAGCTAACCCCTTTTCCTCATCCCCACATTCTCCCTGTGAAATCTACCTCAGAGTCGTCCCCTCAGAAGGACAGGCGAGCAGAGGCCGTGGGGGCCCCAGGCTGAGGTGGGGAGCCTCCAGTACAGGAGCCCGCTGCCCACAATGAATCCACCCTCCACTACAAGCCTCCTCCAGGCCTCGGGCCCCAGGCCGGCGGCAGTAGACACTGCTGCCAGCGCGCATGTGCCGTTCTGATCCAAATCTTCCAGGCCCCTTCCCCGTGCCCCTCTCACCCTCAGGGCAGGGGCGTGTGTATAAAGGGGTGAGTTGGGCAGGGAAGGGACCAAGGACTCCAGAGACACATGTCATTGTACCCTGAGTGTTCCCCAGAGAGGGGACATGGGGAAGGGGAGCCTGGAGAGGGGAGAGGGGACCCTACGCTCTCTGACAGTTGAAAGTCCAAATAAAAACTTACCTGTTCCATCTGCACTTGGCCTGGGCCTCTTTGTCTGGGGTGAGGAGGTCTTGGAGACTGTCTCAGGGAACCAAGAGAGGGCAGGCACTAGCAAGCAGGGGATGGACGGGACGCCCGCCGGTTCTGTGGATTCAGATACGCTGGCGGTCACGGGTCCACTTGTGACAAGAGTTGACTTAGAAGAGGGGTCAAGCAGCCACTCATCCCCAAGTAGGTACAGGGGCCTTTGCATTGTCCCTCCCACCAGGTGTGCCTAGTCCATGTTCTAAAGGGAGTCTGTGGAGGGCTTGTTTATCAGCAGCCCCATCTTTTCATCAGACAACTTTTTTTTCTTTTTTGGTACTGGGGATTGAACCCAGGACGTTGCACTTGCTAGGCAAGCGCTTTGCCACTGAGCTACATCCCAGCCCTTCATCAGACAACTCTTACATGCTGGGAACCAGGCTGGGGCTTCGGGGGAAGAACACCCCGGGTCCTCCTATCTGAGCCATCGGCAAGCTGAGCTGCTACCTCAAACATCCCACTTCTGGGAGGTCAGAGCTAGGTCATGAACTCGTGACTTTTGCCCCAGCTGGGGCTGTGCCCTCTGTTGACAAGAGTCTGAGCTACTTAATTCATTGACTCATGTGCCTTCCATT
Organism: Perognathus longimembris pacificus; assembly: GCF_023159225.1. NCBI lineage: Eukaryota > Metazoa > Chordata > Mammalia > Rodentia > Heteromyidae > Perognathus > Perognathus longimembris. The sequence continues at coordinate 36,051,048 of NC_063177.1, read as the reverse complement.
CTCTTGTGCCCCTCTTAGACCAGGTGGTCACTTGCTTTCAAAGGAGCCGGGTACCAGTAGTAGCTCAGGCCTGTAATTCTAGCTTCTCAGGAGGCTGAGATCTGAGGATCCAGGTCCAAAGCCAGCCAGAGCAGGACAGTCTGTGAGACTCAATCACTTACTGGTGGCTTGAGGTAGACCCAGGGCAAATGCCCCTCCCCGTTCTGTGCCAAGGTCCACTGTCAGCTCCTCTTGCATTAAACAGCTACTGTCTGTAGCCAAGACCTGTCTGAGTGCCACCAAAGGCAGGTGACATGGAGAGGTAGCCTGTGTGGGGCATGGCTTATAACCTTGGGGAAAAGAAGGTTCTAGGCCTCTGATGCATGGCTTAGTGCCCCCAGTGGCTCCCCATTCTCAGTTCTCATGGAGGAGGAGGACTCATGTCTCTAGAACCAGGTCCTTCTGGACCTCCAGAAGCACTTGCTAGGGCGGCCTGAATAACTAAGGGGTGGTTTAGGGCCACGCAAGGCAAAGCAAAGCCCTATACCCCTATTCCTTGAGAAAAAGGGTGCAGGAAGAGTTGGAGGTGGGCTAGCACACAGGTAAGCTGAGCGTGGTCCTTGAGCATGCCTGACAAAGCAAGAGAGCCCAGGTAAACCGATGCTTGGACCTCTGTTTCGCTGTCACCAGGGTGAGGGGAGCTTGGGGACATAGGTGCAGAATCTGGCAGCTTGTCTCCCTGATTTCCACAGACCCAGGAAGGACTCACTCAGGTGCAGAGTGGAACGGGGCTGGGGGCTGGGAGGGAGGGAGGGTGGGAAGGGAGAAAAATCTTGCATGCCCCCAGCCACAACTTTTCATGCACTGCCCCTGAAAGGAAGGGACATGTAGATGTGCGGATAGGAAGTGGGGAGGGGGGCTGGGGGGCCCCCGGGGGCCGGGCTGATGCTCACCCCTCTCTCTTCTTTCAGGCAGGACTGAGCCAGGAGCAATGCGTCCGCTCTTCAGACCTGGGAAGGGCACAAGGGATTGAAGTAGAACAAAGGAGTTGACCGCCCCCTCCCTCCCCATCTCTCTCCCTCTCTTTTGGTACCCATCCTGGGGGTTAAACTCATGGCCTGGGCATATCCCTGAGCCTCTTTTGCTCAAGGTTAGAGCTCTACGACTTGAGCCACAGCACCACTTCCAGCTTTTGGTGGTTAATTGACTATAAGAGTCTCACATACATTCCTTCCTGGGCTGGTTTTGAACCTCGATCTCCTAAATAATTAGAATTATAGGCGTGAGCCACCTGCACCTAGCTAGGAGTTGACATTTTTATGCTCCTTCGAAGGAAGGAGGTGGAGGGGAAGCTTCCTGGGGACTGGGAAGGACACACTGGGGGTGGGGTGGGGGGAGGGGAGGGTGGGATGGGGGCCAGGGATCCACTGGTTCTTCCCAGCACAGATCCAAAGCCAAACACAGGCAAAGGGCCGGGGTGGGGGGAGAGCCAGGGAAACTGGGCAACAACTTCTTGGGCACCAACCTATCCACAGGTGTATCTGCAAATGTCAAGCTTGGCTTCTTCTTCCCCAAGGTTTCCCTAGCCAGAGCTACCAGGCCTTGGAGACACCTGCTTTTGTCCTGGGTCCCTGCACAGACCATGTCAGGTAACCGCCAAAGAGAGTGCAGCCCTTTAAGACGCTGGTAGAAGTCAGTGCCCTGTCATGGAGAAGCTGATCTGATCGGGAAGGAAGGGAGGGGTGTGAGCTGTGTTAATGAGAAACACCTCACTCAGCTGACTGGGGGGGGGGTGGGGGTGGCGGGTTCACTTTGTGACATCTATAGAGTAGGGGGAGTGAGACCTCTTCCTTAGTCCCATCTCCCTTCAGTATGGACAAAAACAGAGCCGCGTGGTGACCACAGGGGGAAAAAATGTTGAGGGCACAAATGAGAATGAAACAACAAGGACAAGGTTGGGGGGAGGGGTCCTCACTGGGAGGGATGGGACAAGATGACTGGGGCCAAAGCACTCGTAGCACCCTCTTCCTCCAGTTTCTCTCCTGTGACTCAGAGACAGCAGTCCGGGCAGCATCGCTGGGTTGCCCAGGTGCCTTTGCGATCTCACCTCCATTTGTGTATTCAGAAGACTCCAGTGTGCGCCCTGCTGGTGTGGAGCCTGGGAGAGACACTGGTCTGTGATACACAGTGCCTGCAGACGCCATGGGCTCTGGCAGGACCAAGGGCAGGACGGGGCTGGAGCAGGGGAGGACCTGCAGGCCCACTCCCTCCGGGCCTGCCCTGGCCACGTGTGTGTAAAGGAAGATGCCTGTGAGAACCCAGCCCGGTCCACAGCTGCCGCCGCCCTCCAGGCCGCTTCAGCCAGGGCAAGCAGGGTCCTCCGGTGCATCTCACAGATGTTCCGGTCCTGCATGTGAGTGTGGGCATGAGGGTAGGTAGGCGGCGGGGAAGGGCTCGGCTCGGGGACAGGATGGGTGTCGGCCAGCACCTCCAATGCCTCCTAATTTGCATTACCACTGACACCCTTCTGGACCAAAAAAAAAAAAAAATTGAGCCAGAAATAACAGAGGGGGGGGAGGTAGTTCCCTTGGGGGGATGACTTTGAGGGGTTCTCTCCCTGCCTTCAACATTCCCACGGTGCCGAGAGGGCAGCAGGTCCAGCCCCATGGTTGGCTCAGGGCAGGGAAAGTGCAGACTGGGCAGACAGACACCTCATCTGGGCCTCTCAACTGCGCTCAGCCTCCCCTCCTCAGTCCCACCCAGGGCTGCCCAGTTGTTCCTCCTGAGCTGATTCCACCCCATCCTTTCTGGAAGAGCACTCTCGCCGGGGCCTATCTTGCACCTGGGAAGGAAGACCTCTAGCCCCGCCTGCCCAGCTCCAGAGTCCTCTCCTGTCCTGCTCTCCAGTCTGTGGCCTGTCTGTCCCATCAGACTGCGCATTTCCCAGAGTGACAGCCCCAACCTCTCCCCTGTCAATCCAGGGACCGTTCTCCACAGGAAGCAGCCCAAACAATAGGAGAGATTGGGGTGAGATTCTAGAAAGTGGCATAACTGTAAGTCGCTGTGAGACCATGGCCCTCTGGGCTGTGTCGTGGGACTCCCCGTTCTGCTAGAGGCCTCTGGTTCCCCCTTTATTTAGAGAAGCCTTCCAGATGTCAGTGCCTCTCCATTGTGAGATCCTTGGAGAACAGGACCGGGACTGCTCCCTTGGAGCTGTGATTTCTGTGCTGTTGAGGATGGAACCCAGGGTCTTGTGCGTGCTCATTTCTATCATCTGCCTAAACCTTTATGAAACACCGGGATGCTCGATTTTTGTGCCTTGAGTTTCCTTCTGTCCCGAAGAAGGTAGGGAGCCGCGGGACCGCCTGAGCTGGGAGGCAGGGGCAGCAGGCTGGCTGGGCGAGGTGAGGAGGCTCTCGCTCTGGGCTCTGGGAGGGCAAGGAAGTGAGGGTGGAGGCAGAGCAGAAGGGCCTGGCAGGGAAACCAGGTCGCGAGAGACAGTGGGGAGAGCTGTGAACGCACTGTGGGAAGGAGTGAATGATGAGCTGAGAACTTCCCCCACTCCCCCTCCAGAGCTGCTATTTTTGGGGGAGAGAATATATGCAGTGCAGGGGCAGGGTGTGTGTGGGGGGGAGAGGTTGGATGCCAGTTTCCCCAGGGGTCAGCCAGCTGCCCACTGTCTGTAACTCTCTCAGCCATCTTCATCAGCCCTGGGACCCTTTCCCCTCCCGTCATCTCCCCTCCCATCGGGATAGTTTGCTTGTTCTCTTGAACTTGCATCGTGAGAGTAGAAAGAATGCGCCAGAAGACTGGGGGCTGGCCCGTTGGCTCCCTTTGTGGGGCCTCAGGTGCAGGGGGGAAGTGTCTATTCCATCACGTCTTTGGCATGGAACAGTAGAGGGGGACTGCGGGGCGGTCTTTTTGACCTCCATTCCCTACTTAGGCATTTGGGTGGACACACCCCCACATGCACACCCACCCTTAGCGTTAAACTTAAATCCTTGGTTGGCCATGCCACAGCCCAGGCCTCCAGCTGGAGAAACTTGGAGCCCTCAGTGGATCGATCAGAGCCCAATCCCGCTCCCTTCGCCCCAGGAGGCTAGATGGAGTTTGCTATGGAGTACAGCCCTTGCTTAGCACAGAGGGGAAATTCATGCACCCCAGCTCAGCCCCCTCAAGAGCCTTGAGTCATTTGGGGATGAAGGCTCCAATGCCCGTAGGTTTCTGTGGTAGCAGGGCAGGGGGCAGGGAGGGCAGGGTGTGTAGATAGAGGTGGCTGGGATGAAGAGACTTTTGTTTTCATTTCTGGAGCTTGGTTGTTGTTCTTCTGTCTTGAGAGCCCCAGCTTCATGTGAGGAAAGTAGGCTAGGGAGGGAGGAAGGCTCAATTCCTAGCTCAGGAGCACAATTGCAGTAGAAGAAACCTTAGGTTAGACTTTAGGAAGAGCTTTCTGTGAAGACAAGGGAGCACATTTGTGAAAACCAACAGGAGGATCTTAACTCTGATCCTGAATATGCTGCAGTGGCTTCCTTCCTCTGTGCTAAGGTCAGGGAGTTTCGGGGGCAGAGGCAGAGAAAGAAGCAGAGTGAATCCACCACGGTGGTGGGCAGGCCAGGGAAGGTGTGTTTAGGCATCACACAGACCTTGCAAAAGAACTGGAGTCAGAGGGCCACAGATGCGGAAGTTCCTCCGTTATGGACAGTCCTCACTTGGGGCTTTTCCTCTTGCAACCCAGACTGTAGCTCAGGCAGACTCTGGCGTGAGAGTGGGCTGGGGCAAGCAGCTCTGGCGAAGGCAAAGGAGGGTGAGGTGCCGGCCTCTTTCCCAGAGGCCTCCAAGCAGGGAGACTAAGATTAGGCCTAGGCTGGGTGCTGGTGGCTCACGCCTGTCATCCTAGCTGCTCGGGAGGCTGAGATCTGAGGCTCTAGGTTCAAAGCCAGCCTGAGGAAGAAAGTCTGTGAGACTCTTATCTCCAATTAGTCACAGAAAAAGCTGGAAATGGCACTGTGGCTCTAAGTGGTTGAGAGCCTTGAGTAAAAGAGCTCAGGGACGCTGCCCAGGCCCTGAGTTCAAGCCTTACGACTGACCAAAAAAGAAGATTAGTCCTAACTCGGAGCCCTCAAGGGGAAGCCAGTGGTAGAGCTGAACACTTTGGGGCAGAGGAGCCAGGGGTCAGCCACAGGCGGGACCGTGGGCAGAAAGCCCTGTCAGTACTCCCTGCTCTGGGAGTACCATTGAGCACCCAGCACCCCCCTCTCCTTCCCGGGGCCTTGTAGGGTGTTGCAGGAGCTGCTCACCTCCTCCCCCCACAGACAGCAAGAGCAAAGTGTGGATGGGAGGTGAGGGGGAGGATCAGGAGATGGTGTGAAGGAGATAGCTCACCCCAGCATGGGTGAGGGGCAAGGAGGAAGACAGTGCCCCCTGCTGCTGGCCACACTGTACCAGTGAACTAGAGTACCTTGTTATCATGACCTCTTCAACTAGCAGATGGTGATGCCTGAGGCTAGCTGGGGGTCCCTCTGAGCACAAAGAGGCTGGGCACTTTTGAGCTCAGAGGTGGGGAGGGGTGTGTGTGTGTGTGTGTGTGTGTGTGTGTGTGTGTGTGTGTGTGTATTCCAAGCACTGTCCTGGTACCCACTGTGGGAATTTTCTCCCTTATAGTCAGCCAGGCTGATGCCATTACATATATGTCCTCCAGGCTCACTTGATCAACACTGCACTTGGCTGTACCTTGGAGGAACCCCCCCCCCTTCCCCATTGTACACATCTTCATCCCACCTGCCAGTCTTTCAGGGACACCCAATTGCAGAGAAACAGGCTCCCCCGATACACAGCACCACGTGGGTGTGTCCCAAGTGCCACAGGGACCCTGGAAATAGTGCATGGAGTCTCACAGGCACAGGTAGAGAGATGTGTGCTCTTGGGGTGCTGAGAAGCCTTCAACAACTGGCTCTCGGGTGGAGCTCCCACTGGGCTGGTCCCCCAGGGCTGGGAAGACACATCTGGGCCAGCAGTGTGAGCCAGCTTGAGGATCCTTAGTAGAAATCACATGATAAACCTTACATGCCACCGGGAGCCCCCAGGAGGGCTGCACCTGGGTAGTGACTCATTAGGGTAGCTCTTCCCCATGTGAGGTCCCCCTTTCCCTGGCTTCACTTACCCCTGACCTCCTGGCAACTGTGTGTGTGTGTGTGTGTGTGCGCACACGCACGTAGACACACTGGTATGGGGCTTGAACTTGGAGCCTGGGTGCTGTCCCTTAGCTTTTTGCTCAAAGCTTGAGCTCTTCCAGTTGAGCTTCTGGATTTTTTGGTGATAAATTAGGAATAAGAATCTCAAAGACTTTTCTGTCCTGGGCCGACCTCAAACCTGGATCCTCGTATCTGAGCCTCCTGAGTAGCTAGGATCACAGGCGTGAGCCACTGATGCCTGGCTTCTACTTCTTTCTTTCTTTTTTTTTTCAAATACTCTCCCTACAGTGCCCAGGTGTCAAGGTGATGAGGCGCAGAGGGCAACATGTCTCTTAGCTAGTTCAGGCCAGGCTTCCAGGGGACGGGACAAATGATGCTGCTTGCTGACATGATGCGAAAACTGTCCAGGTTGTGTCTGCTTTTTTTGATTCTATCCATTCCTTGTGGTTTTCTTCTCTCTGGTCACAAGGGCAAAGGTTTGGTCCACAAGAGAAGCTGCACCTCATAGGGTGGGGAGAGGAAGTGGTTAGAGCCTGTCCTGGGGGTGAGCACCCCTGGGTCTCTGCTCTGGGAGCCTCATATCAACTCCTCAGAGCCTCTGACCCTCCCTGTGAAAACGTGAGGACGCTTCACTAGGTGATGTTTCGTTCACTTCCTTGGCTCTAACACATTGGCATTCTGCATTTCTGAGATTTTTTTCTCAACTCTGCTCAGTGGGAAGCTTTCCTAGAACGAATCTCCCTTGCTTTAGTTGGAGTTCTGAAGTTTATAAGGAAGATAAAACATGTGTTTTGGGCTGGGCACCGCTGGTGGCTCAAGCCTGTAATCCTAGCCACTCAGGAGGCTGAGATCTGGATTATGGTTTGAAGCCAGCCCGAGCAGAAAAGTCTGTGAAACTCTTAACTCCAAAGAACTACCCCCCCCCCATAAAAAAAGGTCAGAAGTGGATCTGTGGCTCAAGTGGTAGAGCACCAGCCTGGAGCACAAAAGTTCAGGGACAGTGCCCAGGCCCTGAGTTCAAGTCCAGGACTGGAAAAAAAAAAGTGTGTCTTGGAGCATGGGTTCTTCATGTCTCAACAAGAAAGATGGGGGTGAAAATGTTGAAAAGGGTGACATTAATCAAGATATATTATATTTATAAACTGCTTTATTAAATGGCAATTCCTGGGCTGGGAATATGGCCTAGTGGTAAAGTGCTTGCCTCGTATACATGAAGCCCTGGGTTTGAGTCCTCAGTACTACATATATAGAAAAAAAAGCCGGAAGTGGTACTGTGGCTCAAGTGGTACAGTGCTAGCCTTGAGCAATAAATAAATAAATAAATAAATGGACAGTGCTCAGGTCCTGAGTCCACACCCCAGGACTGGCAACAAAAACAAATAAATAAATGGCAACTCCTTTGTACAATTACCTAAAAAATAATAATAGTAATTTTAAAAGGATGGGGGGGAGGGGAGGAGAAGAAGAAGAAGGAAAAAAAATACCGGGTGCTGGTGGCTCACACCTCTAATCCTAGCTACTCAGAAGGCTGAGACCTAAGAGTCATCGTCGGAAGCCAGCTGAATAGATAAACCCCAGAGACACTTATCTCCAATCAAGCAGCAAAAAGTCCCAAGTTGAGTCATGGCTCAAGTGGTAGAGCATCATCCTTGATGGAAAAAGCTAAGCCCAAACCCAAGGCCCTGAGTTCAAACCCCAGAGAGAGAGGAAGAGAGAGGGAGGAAGGGAAGGGAATGGAAGGAAAGGGAAAGGGAAAGGGAAGGAAAGGGAAAAGAAGAGAAAGGAAGGGAAGGGAAGGGAAAGGAAAGGAAAGGAAAGGAAAGGGAATTACGTGGAAGAAAAGAACAAGTAAACTATGGAGAGCAAGGAGAAAGAAAGGAAAAAGGGAAGAGCAAGGCAGAGCAAAGGCTCCTCCTGTATACAGAGAAAAGCCATCCTCCTAGGTAAAACTGGCAGGGGTACACAGAGAGGTGATTGTTACAGCCTGTCCTGTCTGTGTGACCTTGAGCTGGGCCTTCCTGAGCCTCAGCTGGACTGTGCAGAGCCAGGACTGACTGCCTGGGTCCAGGACACAGCCTCTGCTCAGGGTCAAGGTTTTGCTGCTCCTTCTGAAAACTAAAACCACAAAATTGGCTTGTGGTTGGGTGAATATCAGTCACCACTATTCAGCTTGGCTTCCTAGGATGACTAAGGGGGTTTGAAGCCCCTCCCATTCGCCCCCCAAATTTCAGAGGTCAGGATGGAAATGATTTTCTTGGGAGGTATTTGCTAGGGCCTGAGCTGTCAGAAGACAGGGCCTGAAGGGGACTTGGGTGGGGTTGCTCAGGTGGGGGTAGCCTTATTCTTGGGCTTCCTTACCCAACAGCTTGCAGTAGAAAGGGGAAGGGGCAGATGGCAGCAGCCCCTTTTGATGACTCTGTGCCTGCCTGGCTCTCACTAAGCCTCGATTTCCCCTTCTGGAGATGAAAGTGTAGTTGGGTCTGCTGACCTTTGTGTGCTTGCTCATGAAGGTAGACCACTGCAACTAGACCCTGGGAGCCCGGGGTCTCCCCATTCCCCACCTGTCTTCGCACCCCCAGAGCCTACACCCCTTGCTGCCCCCTCTCCCCGCCCCCCCCCCCCCCCCACTGCTCTCTGTCTGACTGTCTCCAGGTCTCAGTTTTTCTCTCTCTCTCCTTCTCTCCAGCTCTCTTGTTTTCCTCTCTCCCTCTCTTCTGTTTCGGCTCCTCTCTTCTCTGAGCCCCACCCCCAGGCCTGGGTGGGAGGAGGACACGTGAATTCCCACACACCACAGTCTTTCTAAACACATCCTCTCCCCCACAACAGACAGGGGTGAGACCCTCCCCAGATCTTCCTGTCCTGCTCTTGGGCTCAGGGACAGGTTCTGGTGACTAGGGTTGGGGTCTCTGAGCCTTTGAGCAGGGGAAGGCTGGAGGTCAGGTCGGTGACCTGCCACCACCAGCAGAGCAGTATGGGGTCCTTTTCTGGGAGCTGGGAACCAAGTTTTCTGAGAAGTGCCCACCTCCTCACAAACTGACCCCCTCCCCACCAGGCTTTTCCTTCAGGAGAGGGGCCAGACTTCTCACTGAAGGTGGCAGAATGGATCTGGGGAAGGACCTATGCGTGGATACTCCTACATGCATCCCTATGTGTCGTTCTAGTTCTAGTCACAGCGGAAGCATGGCGTGGCCCTTTCCCCAGCCACGCCTTCCTCCTGGGGGGGCCTAGGCAGCACCTCCACCCCAATGCTAGCCACACATGTGCCTTGAGTGAGCAGACTGGGGCTACAAGACCAGCGCTGGAGAGCTGGGCAGCAGACAGGGAGGGGGGAGGGACAGGAAGGCGGGGAGCCCCACCCCCACGCCAGCCGGTGCCCACTGGGCTCTCCCCCCCCCCCCCCGCTGCCATCTCCCTGGGGCTGGGGAGGGCTCTGCCCCCTGGTCTCTTCCCAGCTTCGAGGAAACACCTCCCTTTAGGGGAAAGCGAGGTGGTGAGGGGAAGCCGGGGAAGCACTGACTCTGGGGCAGGGGCATGAGCCTGATTTTCCAGTCGGGCCCGGTGGAGGAAGATGGCACTGGGGACGCCCGGCCAGGGGCTCTGACTCAAAGCCAGAACCGCAGGGCTCCTCCGCTGTATTGTCGTCGGGGAACAAGAAGCCACCAGGTTTATAAGAAACCACGATGCACCTCTGTCCTCTCCCACCTCCCTGCACCGGGATCCAGGTTAGACTCCAGGAAGAACTTACGAGGAAGGGACTCTGTCTCTGTTGGTGAATGGGATGCCCTTCCTGTTTTGTTTTTCCACAGAGAAAATCATGTTTCTGTGAAGAGTCCCCTGCCAGACATGACGTTGGGGCCCTCCTTCTTTTCATAGGTTCTGAAGCCACCCTCCCGACTCCCAGTCCAGAATAGAAGCTGTTAAAGCCCCACATGGTGTCATCGGGGCTACTGCTGAGACCGCAGTGGGGGGCAGGGGGACGACATACAGGGCCCCCAGGCCGGCATGGAGGGAGACTGGGCAGCCAGCAGCTCCAGCTGGCTCTGCTGCCCCTGCCTCCTACTTTGGGCCACTGGCTCCCAGGTCCCAAGGTGAGAAGAGAAAGGCGCGGAGCGCAGGAGGTGAGCAGCAGGGCAGAACTGATGGGGCGCAGGACCGCAGAGAGAGGGAGGCAGCACCTCCTGCTGCAGGGAGCAGGCTGACGCAGCCACCCTCTACCCCTCCCTGCCCAAACAGAAACACCTGGCACCAGTAGCGCACGCCTGCAATCCCAGCCACTCAGGAAGCTGAGAACCATGGTTTGAAGCCAGTCTTGGCAGGAAAATCCATGAGACTCGTATCTTCTATGAAACACCAGATTGCTAGCAGTGGAGCTGTGGCTGAAGTGGTAGAGCACTGGCCTTGAGCTCAAAAACCTCAGACAGTGCCCAGGCTCTGAGTTCGAGCCCTAAGACAGACACAAAACAAAACAAAATCACCTGTGGTGTGGATGTCTGCCAGAGGGCTGGGCTGGGCTGGCCCTGAACACCCCTGCCTCCCACCTGGGCAGCAGAACTCCTAGTCCTGCCTGTCTGGACCCCTCTTCTTGTAGTACTGTCAAGCCTCGCCTGGCCCCAGCTGTGCGAGGATAGAGTCAGTCCTTGCCCCTGTCATCCCTTGGCCCATAAAGGGGTCAGAGTTGCTGAGGACTGGGTTCCAATCCTGCAGGGTCAGCAGGCAGAAAAGGAGCGGGAAAGGCACGCCTGGGTTGTGGTGATCCTGAGAGCATAGAATATACATCAGGTGACCTGGAGGGGATGGGGGGCTGGTTTAGGGTCTCTCTTGTCTCCAAAGGAGGAAGAAGAAGGACTGTGAGCCAGAATGGATTGGATAAGTTATTGCATAAAGAGATAAGGATTAGGGGCTGGGAAGGTGGCTTAGTGGCAGAGTGCTTGCCCAGCATTCTTGAAGCCTTGGGTTCAATTCCTCAGTACCACATACACAGAAAAAGCCTGAAGTGGCGCTGTGACTCAAATGGTTAGAGTGCTAGCCTTGAGCAAAAGAAGCTCAGGGACAAAGCCCAGGCCCTGAGTTCAAGCCCCAAGATTGACAAAAAAAGAAATAGGGGACTAGAGGGGCCCTAAGCCCAGGTAGATCCCCCCACCCTGCCCCATGTCTCAGTTTCTCATCTGCAAAATAGGAATCACAATGATAGCCTCTTCCCACAGAGAGAGGCTCAAAGGAGGAAGATGTGTAGTACAGGCAGAGGAGTCATCACGGTGTCACTAGCTGTGTGACCATGACAAGATACTTAACTTCTCTGTGCCTCTGTTTCCTTGCCCTTAAAATGGGGACAGTGGTCCTTGCCCAGTTCCTGCCCATCATGAAGTCTAATGGCCCTAAACATATGAACACCTCCCATGTGCTCCCCAGCAGCATTGGGGGCCTAGGGGTGGTAAACTCCTCAGTGAGTTGCCAAGTCCCAATGTCATTGAGGAAAGCAAGCACAGGCTGGCAGTGGCAGTTAAGTCCAGGGTAGCAGGAGCCTGAGAGCCCTGAGATGCAGCCCATTCCTCACACCCTGAGCCTTGGATGGGAGACCGGGCCAGGGTGCACCTGCGTGCACATATGTGTGCGTGCAAGGCAGTGATTAGTCCCACCGTCTCAGCTCCCAGCTGCCCGTCCAGTTGCTAAGAACTAGACTGACCATAACCAGCTAGCCCTCATCCAACCTGCAATGCCAAGTGGATGCCAGCTGTTGGGGAAAAAAAATAGAAGCAGGCATGGAGAAGGGACAATGACAGGCAGCCACACCAGCTTTCTACCCCTGTGGCCAGAGACGTGGGTCCAAGGGCCATCTTGGGGGCCCCTGCACAGAGCGCCAGCCGCCCATGGCCCTGGTGGAGGGAGGTTGGTTGGACTCCTTGTGACACTTGCTGGGCAGTGGAGGGGGGTGAGCCGCAGACACAAGGCTCCCCAGGGAAATTTCAGACTTGTGTGTCAGAGTGGATCTGTGTCTTGGGTGGTAAGTGGGGTTAAACTCAAGGTCAGATCCAGCCAATCTATTTTCCTGCCAACCTGGCTTTGATGGCACTGCATGGCAGAGGCTGGGACCCAGGTGCCCACTCAGCTGAGGCACCGTTGGGAAACGGGCACCTGTCCTGTCCCTCTGCTCCGGTTCCTGGGTCCCACCTGCTTTTTGTGCCGGGAGATTTCTGCAGCACAGCAATGCATGGTGGGATGCCAGGCTGACCTTTCTGGTCCTTCCATAAGTCTCAGTGATCAAAGGAAGGAACGAGACAAAGCTGCCTGGCTGTAAGTGCAGGCTCTATACCAGCAGGCAGCTCAGATGTCTCTACAAGCCTGCCAAGTGCTTAAAGATCATTGACCTGTCCTGGGCCCCTAGGTCTCCCACCTTTCCCGTGCTGCCTTTCGGAGGCCAACATGTCCAGACTCACTGCGCGAGTTGAGAAGGCAGGAAAGGCCAGATGCTGGTGGTTCATTCTTGTAATCCTAGCTACTCAGGAGGCTGAGATCTGAGGATTGAGATTCATAAGCCACCCTGGGCAGGAAAGTCTGTGACATTCTTTTTGGCCAGTCCTGGGGCTTGAACTCTGTCTCTGTGTGCTGCCCCTGAGCTACTTTCACTCAAGCCTAGCGCTCTACCACTTCGGCCACAGGGTAACTTCAGCTTTTTCTGAACAGTTTATTGGCAATAAGAGTCTCATGGGGGGCTGGGGATATAGCCTAGTGGCAAGAGTGCCTGCCTCGGTATACCCGAGGCCCTAGGTTCGATTCCCCAGCACCACATATACAGAAAACGGCCAGAAGTGGCGCTGTGGCTCAAGTGGCAGAGTGCTAGCCTTGAGCAAAAAGAAGCCAGGGACAGTGCTTAGGCCCTGAGTCCAAGGCCCAGGACTGGCCAAAAAAAAAAAAAAAAGAGTCTCATGGACTTTCTCCTACCCAGGCTGGCTTTGAACCTCTATCCTCAGATCTCAGCCTCCTGATGAGCCACATGATCCGGACAGGTACCCAGTCCTTGACACTCTTATCTCAATTAATCAGCAAAAAGCCAGAGGTGGAGGTGTGGCTCAAGTGGTAAAGAGCCAGCCCTGAGAGCCCTGAGTGAAAAAGCTAAGGGACAGAGCCTCAACACAGTACCAACACACACACACACACACACACACACACACACACACACACACACACTCACACACACACGAAAGAAAAGCTCCCAGAACAACCTGGAAGGCCAAAATGGGTCCTAAGCAAGAATCAAAGCTGGCTTAAAGGGGGAGCAGTTCAGATAGACGAGAAAGGTAGAGCTGGGTGCTGGTGGCTCATGCTTATAATCCTACCTACTCAGGAGGTTGAAGTCTGTGGATTGTGGTTCAAAGGCAGTCTAGGCAGGAAAATCTGTGAGACTCACATCTTGGATTAATGACCAGAAAACAGGGAATGAATGGAGCTGTGGCTCAAAATGGTAGAGTGCTAGCCTTGAGCAAAAGGACTCAGTGCCTAGGCACCTGAGTTCAAGCCCCACAACTGACAGAAGAGAGAGAGAGAGAGGGAGAGAGAGAGAGAGAGAGAGGGAGGGAGAGAGAGAAAGAGAGAGAGGGAGGGAGGGAGGGAGGGAAGAAAGAAAGAGAAAGGAAGGAGGGAAGGTGGGAAGGAGGGAGGGAGGGAGGGTGAGCTGCAGGAGAAGCTGAGGCTAGAAGGTAAGAAGGACTTCCAGAGGGGGTGCTAGTGCTTGGTGTATCTGTAATATGACATGGTTGGGGTAGCGTGGACCAAGGAAGAATCGCACACAGTATCCTTGGATTCTTTGAGGAGGAAAATGGCCAGAGGGAGACTGCAGGTAGAATTCCAAAAAGACCCTTCAGGACAGGACTGGGGATGCCTGCTCTGCGTGGTTATAGCTGTTTTGTCCCCATGCAGAACTCCCCCACCCTAAACACTCCTGGGCCCCCCACCCGGCTAAGGCCCCAGGCCCTGAGGAAGCTGTGCAGCCTTCTCACCACGGACCCAGTGCCGGCTGTGGCTTCTTCCCTCTGACCTATTTTTTAATCATTTGATAGGATTTTCCCCCCTTGAAACCATAGGCCCCGGCCCCCTGGGCCCGTCAGCTCCGTGGCGTGTCAAAACCGCCCCTGTCACTTTGCGTTGGTTTCTCAGTCCAGCAGCCCCTCCCCGCAGGGCCTGAGAGTGACAGCTAATTACCCAGCTGCTGAGCAACCCCCCTCCCCCCCCCCATCCCCAACCGAGGAACCCTGGACGCCTGCTGCTAGAAGCCCAGGCCTCCTCACCCTCCTGCTGTGTGTGGCCGGAAGTCCTTCCTGCTGTCTAGCCTCTGTTCTTCCCTCTGTCCTGCCCCTAGTGGTGCTGAACTGCAGTCACTAGCTGGAAAGGACTTGGGGACCAACCTCCTGCCGTGAGTTTAGGGATGCAATTGTCACTCTAGCTGTCTCACACAATTCTGGGGGATGGTCTCTGCCAGCTGTCCTGTCTCACAGAGCCAGAAACTGAGGCAATGGAGAAAGGGTCTAGTCCAAGGTCAAGTGGGTACTGGTTTCTACTCTAGTCTGTTGCGGCTTTGGTGGGGCTCTGTTCCAGCCCAGTGCACGCCGGCTGAGCATCCTCCTTGGGCTCCATCCTGGGGTCTAGAGCTGTCCACCTTCCGTGTCTGATCCAGTGTGTCCCCACAGGTGCCCTCTTCCCTCCCTTCCTCATCCTCCCTGGTGAAGCCAGCCTGTGGTCCACATTGCAGTACCCCGAAGGCCTCACCAGACAACCACGCACGGGGTCCTAGGCCAGAGACAGGCCCCATGGTGCAGACTCCTGAGGGAGGCCCCATCCCAGATAGGCAGACAGCTGTGTAGCAGACACACTGAGAATGAGATAACCTTGATGCAGAGATAGACACAAACACCCAACGGAGAATCAAGCAGGCTCAGAGACGGAGAGATTAATAGACTCAATCATGGAGGGCCCACGTGCTCGGGACATGTCACAGAAGATTTTCCCAACTCTCTGGGCAGAGCTGGTCCTAACAAAGATATCTGGTAACAAGAGAGCCCGGCGCTGGTGGCTCACAACGTAATCCTAGCAACTCAGGAGTTGAGACCTGAGGATCGTGGTTCAAAAACAGCCTGGGCAAGAAAGTCAGTGAGACTCTTTATCTCCAATGAACCACCAAAAAAACCAGAAGTGGTTCTGTGGCTCAAAGTGATAGAGTGCTAGCCTTGAGTGAAAAAGCTCAGAGGACAACACAGTGCCCAGGACCTGAATTCAAGCCCCATGACCAACCAACCAACCAAAAATAAATAAATAAATAAATAAACAAATAAATAAATAAATAAAGGGCTGGGAATATGGCCCTAGTGGCAAGAGCGCTTGCCTCCTATACATGAAGTTCTGGTTCGATTCCTCAGCACAAAAATATAGAAAACGGCCAGAAGTGGTGCTGTGGCTCAAGTGGCAGAGTGCTAGCCTTGAGCAAAAAGAAGTCAGGGACAGTGCTCAGGCCCTGAGTCCAAGGCCCAAGGACTGGCAAAAATAAATAAATAAATAAAATAAAATAAAATAAAATAAAATAAAATACACCAAGGCAGGACTTAGGACCCAAAGAGTCAAAGTCAGACTGACATAGCTGAGAGAGACAGGGGGTAAACAGGATAATTGTAGCTCACCGGATGCAGGGAAGGCCTTAGAGAGAGCCAAGAGCCAAGCAGGGGTTGCCTCACTGTCCGGTAGCCAGAGGCCCCTCGCAGGGGTGGCATGGAGGGGAGGGGGGTGTTTGCAGGGGAGGCCTGGCTTGGCAGAGCCTGACTGAGCCAGGAAGTCCTGTGGAGAGGGCAGCATGGGGGCAGGGGAGCCCAGCCCAAACAGAGGTTTAAGTCCCCAGCCCTCACCCATCCAGTTGCCTCACTTGGGCTCCTTCCCTGCCCTCCTCTCCCAGCTCCCTTCACTCCAAGTTCTTGGCATCCCCAGTCCTTCCCCCCTCCTTCCCTCCCCCCTCAGGGTAACCAGACCTGCTTCCTGCTGAGATTAATGCCAGATTCCCCAGGAAGGGGGGGGGGGACCTGTCCCAGGGCCTCCCTGACAGGCTGCCCATCCATACCCTGCATGCCCCCATGAGTCCTGAGTTGTTCAAGTGAGAACATTAGAGATTGTGAGGTTTTAGGCGCAGTGGGGTACGGGGCAGGGGCAGGAGAGGGTGGAGGGGTGCAGATCTCAAATGAAGAGTGTTTGGAAATCTAAAGAGGGTAGATAATCAGAGAATGCAAAGACATGGAGGAGGAGGAGGCCTGTGAGGAAGGACCCAGGAAGAGTCTGGAGCCAGAGAGGGTGGAGGGGTGAAGGGTGACATAGCCTGGGGATGAGAGCCTTCGACCTTGGGGTGGACCTTCCATACTGTGCTCACACTGATCACCTGCTGCTGGAACTTTGGAGGGGGGAGCACAGATCTCCTGCAGCTGTTACTATGTGTGTGTGTGGGGGGGGAAATCTACAGGTGCTCCTCATTGCCTGGGCCCCCTCCCTGGCTGCTAAGCCCATGGTTCCGGGCCTGGCCTGTTCTATGAAGGACTGGGGCTTCAGGACCGGTAGATGGGCAGAGCCAGATGCCCAAGGAGCCCTGGGAGATTGATGTTGGGATGGGGTTGAGGGACGGACATAGGGACTTCTCCAGTGGGGCTGTGTGTGTGTGTGTGTGTATACATGTGATAGTGTGTGCACAGGCTAGTGTGTTTTGAAGTCCATGGGGGGGGGAGGGGAAGCAGATTGAAAGGCTCAAGAACTCCAGTGACTAACCTTAATTTGTGACTGAGAGTCCTGGAGTCTGGCTGATCCCAGCCTTTAAGCATCCAAGGCCCCCAGGAATGGTTTGTGGGCATCTGAAGGCAAGCTTTTCCCTTGCCAGGTAGCTCAGGTGCACCTGAAACTTGTGATCCTCCTGCCTCAGTCTCTCTCCTAGGATTGCAGACTTTTCTGCCCCATCCTGGCACTCTGGTATTTTATTTTGCACTTCAATGTGGCGATTTGGAGCTGGTACTAGGGATCTAGTGGACAAATTCCATGACCAATCCTGCTCTACTAAGATGGGACATTCCAGAATAGAACAGAGATACTGCAGGCACCAGTGGCTCACACCTGTAATCCTAGCTACTTGGGAGGCTGAGATCTGAGGATTATGGCTCAAAGTCAGCCTGGGCAGAAAACTCCCAAGAGATTCTCACCTATAATTAATCACTCAAAAACCAGAAGTGGTGCTATGGCTCAAAGTGGTAGAGCGCTAGCCTTGAGCAAAAGAGCTCAGGGACAATGCCAGGTCCTGAGTTCAGGCTCCACACCATGACAAAGAAAAAAAAAAGAACAAAGGGGACTGGCTTCTGGCCCAGGGCCCTGAGTGGAGATAGGAGATATATGTGAGGGACATTTATGGATGAGAAAGGGGAGCCAGGGAAGAGGGAAGGGAAGATATGGATGTCTGGGAGCAGAGGAAGGGGGACAGTTCAATACAGCCTGCACTTCTGTTCTGTTTCTGACTTAGGACTTTGTCCTCTCAGTCTTTACAGACTGGTAGTCCTGGCAGAAGGTCAGTTAATTCCATTTGCTGACAAGGAAACCAGAGAGGTTAAGATGTTTTAATAGGTCACCCAGCCAGTGAGGGTTATTGCTCTCAAGCCACCTGATGAAGCCCACCCTGTTACTGTCTGCCCAGCCTTTGGTGCCTGGAAGCCTCTTGGTTTCTCTGGCTCAAGGCCTCTCTTCTTTTCTTTCTTGCATCCCTCTTGTAGAACTTGAGATTTTTCTCAGGGAGTCACATTCTGGGTCTCTGACTTTATATTCCTTCTTCTTTATCTCTGAGTCTCTTTTAGAGACACTCCCTGAGCTTGGAGCATAGCTCTCATCCTTGCAAGTCTCATCCTTAATCACCACCCCCTCTATCCCCCTAAAAGCTTCTGACACCCCAAGGGCAGAGTCCTGTGTCCTGGCACCCTGTGTTCTGAGTATTCAACAAGTGCCAATGACCAAACCCCTGCTCCCCAGTGCACCTGCTTCTCAGACCTCACTGAGCTTTCTAGGCTCTTGGGGAAGAGAATCCAGCCCTACTGCGGCATTCTGGGAGTAATCATCTGGCTCTTGAATATTGACAATGCCTGCAGCCATTCTCTTAGGCATTGACATCCTCTCCCATTCCTTGAAGCACCTATTCTGTTGAGCCCAGACACTCTGACTTGCAGGGTGGGCCTGACTTAGAGGTTTGATCCAAGGGGGAAGGCCTAAGGATGAGATGTGGAACCCCTGAAGTTCAACATTACCCTGGGGTCCTTAAATACGGATTCTGGATTACCTGTCCCAGATCTAGAATCAACTGCCTGTCTCAGGAATCTACATCTATTGGCTTCCAAGTCGGGGATGTGGTCCAGGAGTATAATAACAATGCTGTGTGATTTCAGGGGAGACCCTGTCACTTTGGGTCATGATGGGAAATAACTAGAAGGAAGTCTTGAACCCTTGGGAGTATTGACGAGGAGGGTCAATGTTGACTTGGGAGTCAGCACTTAGGAGTCATTTTCTTTCCTGTTTTCCGAACTTTTTTCCAGCTGGATCACCTGACTTTACATTCATTAGGATTCTCCCTCAAGTTTTGCGGGAAGAATGAGGAGAGGCCAAGCTTGTAGCCTTAGCGCTGCTGCAAACGAGAATGGGTCTGTTATCATGCAGCCTGTCTCCTCAATTCTGATGCAGATTGGAGACCATCACTTTCTTCCCAGCCCCTCCCCCCCCCCCTTTCTTCACTCCCATCCGCTGGGACCAGCCCCACTCTGGGCAAATGGAAAGGCTGGGAGGGGTAGGCACAAGGAAGTGAGGGGATCCCAGGGGGCCTCTTCTCCTCACTCTGCTCTTCCCACCTCTCCAGCCCTGGGGCCTGGGAAGGGAGGGGAGGTGGCAGCAGGAAGAGGAGGTGTCACTGCCAGGGTTCTTCTTCTCACCCAAGCTGGCAGAGGGGCGGGACTGGCAGTGGTGACACCAGGGCCACTCAGCCCCCGCTTTTCACAAGCACTTTCTTTTTTGGGTAGAAGCAATTGAAGAGAGGAGGGTGAGGAATACGGGGTTGTTGAACCAGGCCGCAAGACCCTCTTACAGCCCATCCAACTACAGAAGAGCTCCCTTACCCACTACCCTCCTAACTCAGGGACGCTTGATTCTGAGATTCCTAATCCTTCTTTGTTTGTTTGTTTCACCAGCACTGAGGCTTGAACTCAAGGCTTGGGTGCTGTCCCTTAGCTTTTTCACTCAAGGCTGCCTCTCTACTACTTGAGCCACACTTCCGCTTCTGGTTTTCTGGTGGTTAATTGGAGATAAGAGTCTCACAGACTTTCCTGCTCAGGCTGGCTTCGAACTATGATCCTTAGGCCTCAGCCTCTTGAGTAGCTAGGATTACAGGTGTGAGTCATTAGCATCTGTCTTTCTTATTCTTAGAAACTGGGTAGGAGCCCTGATCACTTTGTTCAGAAGCAGGGAGATGGCCTAAGGATTGAATGGAGACAGGGGGAGGGAAGAGGGAGAAACTAGATTCCTTTTGTCCTTCCACAGCTGAGCGCTTTCCAAAAATGTCCCCCAAAAGAGGTACCAGTAGTGGGCAGCCTCAGGGCTCCCAGGGAAATCAGTCATTCAGATGAATCTTACAGGAAAGCTCATGTCTCTCAACAGGTAGCCAAGGGTCTCAAGGTCACTTCATCTCAAAGCAAGGCTGCCCCAGATCCAACAGCAGGCAGAAACCTCCATCTTCCTCAAGCACAAGAAATGGTGGGCCAAAGGACTGAAGAGGAGACCAGACCTGGGTTTATAGCTCAATCATAAATGGAGTTTCATCCTCAAGGGGATGTGCTAATTCTCTCTCCCCCAGCCTCCTTGGGTCATGTTGGCCTCCTGGGGTCCCCAGCTTCACCTTCACTTCCCAATCTGCCTCTTGGTTCAGCTCTAGTTGGGAGTAGAGAGTCCCCATGGACCCCTAAGGGTGAAACCCTATTGGGCTGGGACAGAATTGTAGAGATGGGGCCAGCCCCCAGGGGAGAACTGGGGAGGGCCTGCAGAGATGGGAGGGGGAGGAGGAGTTACCCTGTACCATGATGAAATCCAGTTGAAGTATTTTTTTCAAGATACTTTCTAAAATTTAAATCTTTACATATTAACATGCAAAAAATTTCATGACACCTTGTCGAGTGGGAAAAAAAAGCATCACAAAACAGCATGTGTGGTGTTTATATAAAGCCTCTTTACAGAAAGACAGAGGCCAGGAGATTGTATAGAAGAGGGATTTCTGGAAGGTTGTTCACCAAGATGTTAGTTCTAGCTATCTACCTACCTACCTATATTTTGCCAGTCCTGGGGCTTGAACTCAGGGCCTGGGTACTGTCCCTGAGCTTCTTTTGCTCAAGGCTAGCACTCTACCTCTTGAGCCACAGCACCACTTCCGGTCTATTCTGTGTATGTGGTGCTGAGGAATTGAACCCAGGGCTTCACACATGCTAGGCAAGCACTCTACCACGAGGCCACATTCCCAGCCCCTATAAGGTTGTTTTATCTTTGACACACAGGAAAACTGCCAATGGGGCCATTTTCAACTGGGGGAGAAAAAGGATATCTTAGCAGAAAAGGACAATCAGGGAAGAACAGCCTCTCTACCCATGAGCGTTGGTTTGGGGCAGAGCGTGTGCTGGACTTCCTTCCTGTCAGCCAACTCTGAGGCTCTCAGAAGCTGCTTTCCATGCAGCTAGAACATACTGGAAAGTGTTGCACACTGAGGCTGAGTCCTGTAAGGCCCACTCTCCACCCCAGGAAAATTAGCTTGTGTTTCTCTCTCCCCCTCTCTGTGATGAAGCCCAGTGTGGAACTTGAATGTACCTAAATCAGAGGCAGAGCAGGGTCAGCACTGGTGACCCAATGTATCCCCACTAGTGAGAGCTTTTGTGGGTTCAGCCCAAGCCTTGTAACCCTGGGGTGGGCTGCCTTTGCTGCTGCCACCATTCCCTTTAAGTCTAGACCCTGCTGCCCACCAGGTTCCAATGTGCTCCAGGGCTGGGGGACAACAGAGCCCACGTGCGCCTCTGTGGGGTCAGGAGAAGGAAGGCATAGACCTCGTGCCAAGGCAATTAGCACAGGCACACAGCAGACAATATCTGCCCACACTTCGAGAATGCCCAACTAGTCTGTATCCGGGCACAGAAGGCTTCCTGTAGGAGAGAGCCGGGGAGCTGAGCCTTCCAGGGTCGACTGTTCCAGAAAGCCCAGTCTTGAAGCTGAACTTGGGGTGGGGAAGCAGAGAGATCGGCTGGTGTCCACGGTGGGGGAGCCCACCTCGCCGGTCTCCACCAACAGCGTGGAGTTACCCCAGTGCTAGCCGCGAGGGGGCGGGGTGAGGCGGGGCGGGGCCGGGGTGCGGGGTGGAGGGGGAACTTCATAAAGCCACGGCGAGGGCGGCTGCGACGCTGAGGACAGCGGCCCGCCGGAGAGGGAGCGCCGGGGAGCTGCCGCGCGCGCGCGCGCCTGCCAAACGCGGGGCGCAGGAGCCGCGCGCCCCGAGTCCAGGCTCGGGGTGGCACCCCTCCCCCTCCCCCGCGCCCCGCCCCCCCGTCCCACCCCCACGACCCTCGCTAGCCGGTGGGGGAGCGGAGAGGAATTCATCCTCGACGGCCGCGGGGAAGGTGCCCAGCCCGCCCCGGATGGGCATCGTGGAACCGGGCAGCGGAGACATGCTGACGGGCACCGAACCGATGCCGACGAGTGACGAGAGCCGGGCGCCCGGCGCGGATCCGCAGCACCGCTACTTCTACCCGGAGCCCGGCGCGCAGGACGCGGCGGATCGTCGAGGAGGCGGCAGTCTGGGGGCGCCCTATGCCGGGGGCGCCCTGGTGCCCGCCCCGCCGGGCCGCTTCCTCGGAGCCTACGCCTACCCACCCCGACCCCCAGCGGCCGGCTTCCCCGGGGCGGGCGAGCCCTTTCCGCCGCCGGCGGGCGCCGAGGGCTACCCCCAGCCCGGAGACGGCTACACGCTCCCGGACCCGCGCGCCGGGCTCTACCCGGGGCCGCGCGAGGACTACGCGCTGCCCGCGGGGCTGGAGGTGTCCGGGAAGCTGCGAGTGGCGCTCAACAACCACCTGTTGTGGTCCAAGTTCAACCAGCACCAGACGGAGATGATCATCACCAAGCAGGGGCGGTGAGTGCGGCGCGCGCGGGGCGGAGCCGGCCGGGACCCCGCGGGCGGCCGCCGCTCCAGCCGGGACTGGCGGGCGGGCGGGCGGGCGGGCCGGCTGGCTTTTTCTTCTGGCTAGACATCATTCGCGTCTCCCCGTCCTTCGCAGCTGGGGCTTCGGCTTTAGGAGGAAGTGGGGTTGTTTGTAGGTGCGGACCAGGGAAACTCTGGAGGGTTGTTTATGCCCAGGGTTTTCCACCGACAGCCAGGGCCAGGGCCAGAGATGGTGCGGGCTCCACCGAGAAGTCACCTTGATGCAGGGGCAGAGGCGCCTCTGGCTTCACCCCGAGTTGGCATGTGCCCCCGCCCAGCTCTCTGCCCAAATGGGAGTCACAGTGAGCAGCTGGGAACTTGTGTTCAGGGTGGGATGATTCTGGGCCTCCTCTTAGTCCCTCTGTATGGGACATTGGAGTGTTGGGGACCGTGGGGGGGGGAGGGGCTTATATCCTGGGCACCCCTGTGCCCCTCCCATCCTGCCCAGAGGAGCCCAGCTTTCAGCTTTGGTGGTGTATGGGGTATGGGGGGGGGGTAGGCCTGGATTTGGTAACATAGAGAAGTAGTCGCCAAGTTTCCTTTCCGGTCTTACTTTGGGATCATCTGTCCTGTATGTGTGTGTTGGGCTGGGGAGGGGACAGTGAAGCTTGTTGGGGGGAGAGGGGGTACACATATCTTTTCAGGCACAATTGCCCACGGCCTGGGCACGGGCGAATACAGCTTACCTAGAGCCTGAGCTGGTGGCTAGGCCCACACTGCACACTTGGGGAGACTGGTCCCTGAAAAATCTGCTTCATCTCTGGCTTAGTCACCAGTCCAGCCTGGGGGGAAGTTGGAAGGAGAGGCCTTCATGCACCCCCCCCCCCCCACCAACCCAGTGCATGAATGGTAGCGTTTGGAGCTGAGGGTGCTGCTTCCGCAGAGCCTCCTGCCTGAGGAAAGAAAGAGAAACCTGCAGCTTGTGTGGTATTGTTTAGTGAGCAGCACTCTGCCGGGGCCCTCCGCGGTCTGACTGATGAGAGGGTGCTCCCACCCTTCCCCATAGGGTGGGCAAGGACCAGCCAAGCCCACTGGACTAGGCCATTTGTGGGTTCAGGTTGGGGAGGTGTTGAAGAGCGATCCTCAGGGTGGAACTTGGGTGCAGAGAGAAGGCCTGGCTGGACCCCCCGAATGGGTGTTGGGTCTGAGAACAGCTGGAGCATCTTGATCTCTAGACAACTTCTACGGGGTGATCTGAGATGGAGGTACCTGTCCACCTACCCACATGGGATTGTTGCTGAGCTCTTCCTCTTGGCTGGGATGAACCCGGAGAAGATGGCAGTTGTTTTATGAAACCTTCTGGTAATTCCTTTCGACGTATCCTCAGTCACAGGCCAGGGTTCTGGACCCAAATGTGTCTGAGTTGGAAGGGACCTAGAAGTTCCTGTTCAAACCTCTCACTGCACAGGCAGGGAAACTGGCGCGCCCAGAGGCAGTAAGAGACTTTGCTGAGGTTACACAGCACAGGCATTCCTCAGAGCTCAGAAGGAAGCAGTCTGGGTTTCTCTCTCTGGCTCCCCAGTTAAAACAGCCACCCACACTGCCCCAGGGCCTTGCATGTGCACTCAGTGCTTTCACTTCCATTATTTCGTTACGTTTTCAGTAGGCCAAGCCACCCCCCCCCCATTTTACAGATGAGAACACTGAGGTCAAAGATGCGCTGCATCACACAGAGACCAGCGGGCCCCCAAACTCTCTGCTTGTGGTATTGTCAGGAGGCCTTCCCAAGCTGGGGTCTGACTGTAGCGTCCCTGCATGACTGCTAGGCCTCAGCCC
Organism: Perognathus longimembris pacificus; assembly: GCF_023159225.1. NCBI lineage: Eukaryota > Metazoa > Chordata > Mammalia > Rodentia > Heteromyidae > Perognathus > Perognathus longimembris. The sequence continues at coordinate 36,026,832 of NC_063177.1, read as the reverse complement.
CTGTATCCTGGATTAGTGGAGCGCATGGGGTGAAGTTCAGGGATTGGCTGAGCTGGTTTGCCTGGGGTCTGTGCTTCCAGGGGAGGTGCTTCCAGGGGGTGACTGGCTAACATGTGTCTCCATCTTTTCTCTCAGGTCCTTCCTCTCTTTCTTGGGTCCCTGCAGTATCATTCTCAATGGACAAGGCTGTCTCTGTTTTAGATGTACATCCCTAATTTTTTTTTCTTTGCTTTTTTTGTGCCAATCCTGGGGCTTGAACTCAGGGGTTGAAGCACTCTACCTTAGCTCTATGCTCCAGGCTGGTATTCTAACTGTTTGAGCTGCACCTCCACTTCCAGCTTCTCACTGATTCATTGGAGATAATAGTTTCATGGACTTTTCTGCCTGGGCTATGTTTGAATCAGTAATCTTAGCTCTCAGCCTCCTCAGTAGCTAGGATTATAGGCACAAGACACCAGTGCCCAGCTGGATTTTTACTTTTTTTTTCTGGCCAGTCCTGGGGCTTGGACTCTGGGCCTGAGCACTGTCCCTGGCTTCCTTTTGCTCAAGGCTAGCACGCTGCCACTTGAGCCACAGCGCCACTTCTGGCCGTTTTCTTATATGTGGTGCTGGGGAATCGAACCCAGGGCCTCATGTATACGAGGCAAGCTCTCTTGCCACTAGGCCATATCCCCAGCCCGCATTTTTTTTATTATTATTAAAAAAAATAACACCAACCAACTCCCAGCTGGGCACTGGTGGCTCACACCTGTAATCTTAGCTACTCAAGAAGCTGAGATCTGAGAAACGAGGTTCAAAGCAGATGGGGCAGGAAAGTCCGTAAGACTCTTATCTCTAATAAACCGCTCAAAACTGGAAATGGTGCTGTGGCTCAAGTGGTAGAGCACTACCCTTGAGCTGAAAAGAGCTTAGGGACAGCACCCAAGCCCAGAGTTCAAGCCCCACAACCGATCAAAAATAAATAAATAAAATCCCACTAGCAGGATTTAAAAAGAAAAAAAAATTTTTTTTGCCAGTCCTGGTGCTTGAACTCAGGGCCTGAGCACTGTCCCTGGCTTCTTTTTGCTCAAGGCTAGCACTCTACCACTTGAGCCACAGAGCTACTTCCAGCTTTTTGTGTTTATGTGGTATTGAGGAATCAAACCCAGGGCTTTGTGTATGCTAGGAAAGCACTCTACCACTAAGCCACATTCCCAGCCCTAGGAGGATATTTTTTAGGGGAGGAACACAAAGGCAGAATGCCTCTGTGTCTCTGATCATATAAAATAATATTTATTGAAGTGACCTCCAGCAAATGGAAACAAGAAGTTGTTTTTCGGGGCTGGGGATATGGCCTAGTGGCAAGAGTGCCTGCCTCATATACATGAGGCCCTGGGTTTGATTCCCCAGCACCACATATACAGAAAATGGCCAGAAGTGGCCCTGTGGCTCACGTGGCAGAGTGCTAGCCTTGAGCAAAAGGAAGCCAGGGACAGTGCTCAGGCCCTGAGTCCAAGGCCCAGGACTGGCCAAAAAAAAAAAAGAAAGAAGTTGTTTTTCCTTTTTCTTTTCTCTTCTTCCTCTTCTTTTTGGTTGGTTGTGGAGCTTGAACTCAGGGCCTGGACAGTGTCCCTGAGCCTTTTTGTGCTCAAGGCTAGAGCTCTACCACTTGAGCCACAGCTCCACTTCTGGTTTTTGAGTGGAAATAAGAGTCTTACAGGGACTTTTCTGCCTTGGCTGGCTTCGAACCGTGATCCTCAGATCTCAGCCTCCTGAGTAGCTAGGATTACAGGCGTGAGCCACTGTTGCCCAGCTGAAGTTGTTTTTTCTCTGTTGCTCTTGCTTCTTTTCTTTTTGTCTTGTTTGTTCATCTGTCTGCCTTTGGGAGCGCAAGTGTGGGTGGGGGGGGGACGCACAGATATGGAGAGACAAAGGGTGAACAAATACAGTAGTGATACTGTCATGAAAAATGTTGAAAATGAACTGTACAATTTTTAGGTAGGGACAGGAGGGAAAAACTGGAAGAGAGCAAGGGAAGGGGTAACACTGTCCAAAAAGAAATGTACTCTTTATCTGACTTACGTAACTATTATCCCTTGGCATATCACCTTTATAATAGCACTTATAAAAATTCCACTACATTCTGGGCATCAGTGGCTCACACATGTCCTTGTAGCTACTCAGGAGGCTGAGATCTGAGGATCAAAGCTCAATCAATGCCAGCCCCGGCAGGAGAGGCTGTGCTATTCTTATCTCTACTTAACCACCAAAAAGTCAGAACTGGAGCTGTGGCTCAAATGATAGAGCACTAGCTGTGAGTACAAAAGCTCAGGGCAGCATCCAGGCCCTGAGTTCAAGCCACAGGACTGGCATACATGCACATATACACACACATAATCTCGCTACACATAAAAGTGTTTCTTCTATATCTTGCATCTGCAGCTCTATTAGGAAAATATTAAGAATTATTAAGTAAATCCTAGGTGTTGTTTTACTTACATCTTTATACACCTCTGAAAATGGATCTTAAAAGATCAAAACAGTACTACTAGCAAACCTACCAAAAAAGCTGAGCCGAGTGGTACAGGCCTATAATCCCAGCACCACTTGGGACGCTTAGGCAAGGGGATTGTGAGTTCAAAGCCAACCTGCGGTACATAGTGAGTCCAGGCAGCAGCCTGCACTAGCTAGTAAGTTAAAAAAAATATACTGAAAAGAAATTAATGAGTACTGATAAAGGATTTACTTTGATAGCTGTTTTTTTTTTTTTTAATTTTTTTTTTGGCCAGTCCTGGGCCTTGGACTCAGGGCCTGAGCACTGTCCCTGGCCTCTTCCCGCTCAAGGCTAGCACTCTGCCACTTGAGCCACAGCGCCGCTTCTGGCCGTTTTCTGTATATGTGGTGCTGGGGAATCGAACCTAGGGCCTCGTGTATCCGAGGCAGGCACTCTTGCCACTAGGCTATATCCCCAGCCCTGATAGCTGTTTTTTAATTAAAAAAAAGAAATTAATGAATATCAGCATTTTCCCCCTGATTTTTTTTCATAAATGAACTACCTGAAGCTGCATTTTACACTCATTTCTGTCTATTTTTGTTTATTGATGTTGGTAATGGGGCTTGAACTCAGGGCCTGGGCACTGTCCCTGAGCCTCTTTTGCTGACTTAAGTCTAGCAGTCTGTCACTTGAGCTACAGCACCACTTCCGGCCTTTTCTACTCATGTGGAATTGAACCCAGGGTTTCATGCCTGCTAGGCAAGTACTCTACTTCTAAGCCACATTCCCAGCCCATTTCTGTTTTTTTGAGTTGTTAATTGGAGGTAAAAGTCTCACGGGGACTCTTCTGCCCCGACTACCTTCAAACCTCGATCCTCAGATCTCAGCCTCCTAAGTGGCTAGGATTACAGGTGTGAGCCATTGGTACCTGGCTCTATCTATGGTAAGGAGACACTTGGGGTGACCTAGGTCTCTGTGGGATGGAGGCTGTGGCTCTTTATCATTTCCTTGGATGACTCCCCTTGGATGTGACCTTAGGAGCCCTGTGCTGGGGGAAGACAAAGGACACACAATACCCGCAATTTAGTCCCCTCAGCCTCTGTATCTTCTCAGCTTGGGCTTCCGGACCTGGGAAGTTCCATAGCCCAGTGAGTGGCTCAGAGAACAGCTTCTTTGGGGTTCTCCAGCTTTGGTGGGCCGGCTTGCCCCTCGTGGGTTCTAATGACCTGCCAGTCATCACCACATCACCCACTGCCTTCTTCCTTTTTTAACATTTCTTCCACCCCAGCCCAACCACGGCCCTGCAGCCTTTCGTCTTGGCTGAGTCATTCTGTTCTGGATCCTTCCTCTCCTGCCCACCTGGGGACCCTGCCCTCCCTATGACCAGTTAGCCACTGAGTGGAAATGGGTTGGGGGAGCAGAGGTATGGAGACTGATCAAGGCAGCTGGGGTGGGGTTCGGAGAGAACTGAGAAAAGGAAAACTTCGGTGCTTGTGTTTGTGGAGACTCTGGATCGCAGCACCCAGGCATGCTGGGGTTTCTAATGTGGGGTGTGTTGTGAGTGCGTCGCCGAATAGCTAACGGGATGGTAGAGGAGAGGCCGGGCCTCTGTGGGTGTGTGGGTGTGTATTAATTGCTGGTAATCCCCACTTTTCTGGGTGCGATTGGTTGATTATTATAATTAAGATAACTGGGGGAGGGGGAAGCTGTGTTGTTAAATAGCTCAATTTGCATAGTGTTTTCCTATGTGAAGTTACAGGATGGTAAAAACAACTTCAATTCCATAGAGTCTCCGTGGGCTCCCTGCCATCATTATTTCCTCTTCACATTTCCAACTCTGAGAACTTTTTTAGATATGTAAAAATATGCTTTCTGCGAGGGCTCATGGTTCATTTTTTTTCATGGTGCAGATGAAGACAGCTTGCCTTTTTGTGTGCAGCCAATGGCAAGTGGCCGTCTGTTATGAATCTGGGGAGGTAGTTGGTAGTTGTAGGAGATCCCTTGGTGCTTAAGTGACTGCTCTACTTCCAGCTTTTATGGTAGTTTAATGGAGGTAAGAGTCTCATGGACTTTCCTTTCTGAGTAGCCTCCTAAGTAGCTAGTATTACAGGCGTGAGCCATCAGTACAAGGCTACATATATACTTTTTTTTTTTTTTAAATGCCAGTTCTGGGGCTTGAACTCAGGGTCTGGGCACTGTCTCTGAGCTGCTTTTGTTCAGGGTTAGCGCTCTACCACTTGAGCCACAGTGCCACTTCCGGCTGTTTCTATTTATATGGTACTGAGGAATCGAACTCAGGGCCTTGTGCATGCTAGGCAAGCACTCTACCACTAAGCCACATTCCCAGCCCCTCGGTTATACTCTTTTTTTAAAAACATTTTTTATTAATTAAATTTTGTTGACAAGGTGTTGTGCAAAAGGGGTACAGTTACATAGTAAGGCAGTGATACATTTCTTGTGATATCTTACACCCTCATTTTTCTTTCCCTTCCCTAGATTAGGTAGGCATATATACAATACCCAGTGTACCAAAATCATATACAGTAACCACATAGCGTACGCCAAAGGAAATTCACCTAGAACTTTAAATGTAACATCAACGATAGAATCCTCCTGTGTCCTTCTCTTGGAGTTGTTTTTGCTTACTCGTCTTATATGATCATATGTACATAGCTGTTGAGCTGTTGTGATCCACTGATAGGTCTATTCTAGACCTTTTTATGTTTAGTAGTTTTTGGTTTTAGATACATAACGTAAGGTCGCTGACCCAAACCTGTGGAAATAACATTTGAAAAGAAGTTTTTTGTTTCGCAGACCTGTTCTCTACTGTCCCCCCCACCCTAACAGTCATATATCAAGGAGTCGGTTATACTCTTAAAAGGTGGTACCAAGCTGGGCGCGGTGGCTTTTGCTTGCAATCCTAGCTACTCAGGAGGTTGAGGTCTGAGGATTGCAGTTAAAGACCGGCCTAGGCAGGAAAGTCTATGAGAATATTATTTCCAATTAACCACCAAGAAGCCAGAATTGGAACTGTGGTTCAAGTGGTAGAGTTGTGACAGTCTTGAGTGGAAAAGCTAAAGAACAGTGCCTAGGCCCTAAGTTCAAAACAAAAAAACCTACCTATATTCTTGTATTTGTATTAATTTTTTGGCAATACCAGGATTTGAATTCAAGGCCTTGTGCTTGCTAGATAAGGTGTGATACTGCTGTGTTCTTAGCCTTGTTTTCCATTTCCGGTCTGGACAAGCCTGAATTGTGACCCACCCACTTTAAACTTTCTGCCATTGCTGGGAGTTCAAGCTCACACCATTGCATCAGCTCTTCTCAACTTCAGACTCCCATGTAGCTTGGGATGACAGGTATGCAACACTGCTCTCTGTTACGGATTGAGAAAGAGTCTACCCAGACTGGCCTAGAACTGAAACCTGTTCTTAGTCTCCCAAGAGCTGCAATTACAGACATTGAGGTACTGGTGCTTGGTTTGGTTTGCTTTGGTTTATTAATTTAAAAAAAATGGCGGGGGGGGGGCTGGGAATATGGCCTAGTGGCAAGAGTGCTTGCCTTGTATACATGAAGCCCTGGTTTGATTCCCCAGCACCACATATATAGAAAACGGTGAGAAGTGGTGCTGTGGCTCAAGTGGCAGAGTGCTAGCCTTGAGCAAAAAGAAGCCAGGGACAGTGCTCAGGCCCTGAGTCCAAGCCCAAAAAAACAAAAACAATTTTTTTTTTTTTTGCCAGTCCTGGGGCTTGAACTCAAGGCCTGGGCACTGTCCCTGAGCTTCTTTTGTTCAAGCCTAGCACTCTACCACTTGAGGCACAGCACCACTTATAGCTTTTCCTGTTTCTGTGGTATTGAAGACTCGAACCCAGGGCTTCATGCATGCTAGGCAAGCACTCTACCACTAAGCCACATTCCCAGCCCAATTTTATTTTTCCAATTTTATTTTGTGTGTGTGTGTGTGTGAGACAGCATTAGAGCTTGAACTCAAGGCCTGTACCTTAGCATTTTTGCTCATGGCAGGTACTGGAGCTACAGTTCCACTTCCCACTTTCTGTTGGTTATTTGGAGATTAAGTGTCTCTTGAATTTTCCAGCATGGCTTTGAACCTTGATCCTCAGATCTCAGCCCTCCTAAGTAGTTAGGATTATAGGCGTGAGCCGCAGGCACTGGCTACCTGGGATAGAACCTCACTCTGTCACACGGGTTGGCCTCAAACTGTCCACCTTCTTGCTTCAGCCTCTCAAGGTGCTAGCACTCCGGGCACTAACCACCACACCTGGCTCTCCTTGTGCTTTTCATTATGGTGAATTGGAGCATGTGCCAGGTGCTTGAGATCTGGTAGGGTCGGTCCCCATGGCTCTGAGAATCACCTGGTGGAGTGTTGGCCTTCGGGGGGGGGGCAACAAGGGGCTTGGGAGGCTTGGACTTGGAGGCTTTCTGGGAGGACTCAAATGTGTCCCTGGCCTATCTCCATTCCTGGTCCCTTCCCAGCATGTCATGTAAATTGGGGGCTAGTTTGGGATTTAAGCTGGTGATGGTTCTCACCTTTCAGAGTGAAACCAAGAGCTCATTCTTTTCTTTTTGCCGTCTTCTCCTTGCCTCCTTCATTCCCCGAGACTCGTACTAAAAACAAGATGGAAGCTGGGTCCCTGCTGGCTCACGCTGGCAACCCTTAGCTGCTCATGAGACTGAGATATGAGGATTGAGATTTGAAGCCAGCTCAGCCAGATAAATTGGAGAGACTCTTCTCTTCAATCAGCCAGCCAAAAAGCTGGAAACAGAGGTGTGGCTCAAGTGTAGAGTGCCAGCCTTAAGCAGAAAAACTAAGCATGAGCATGAGATCCTTAGAGTCCCAGTCCTAGCACAAAAATATAAAAAGCGAGACCGAGGGATGGAGACCACAGCATGGGCTCTGAAGGTTGAAAACCCAGCTTTACTCTCTCACCAGGGAGCTGTCACCAAATCTCTCTCCCATCTTTAGTGTTTTCAAGTATAAAACTGTGGGCTGGGAATATGGCTTAGCGGTAGAATGCTTGCCTAGCATGCATGAAACCCTGGGTTCGATTCCTCAGCACCACATAAGCAGAAACGGCCGGAAGTAGAGCTGTGGCTCAAGTGGTAGAGTGCTAGCCTTGAACAAAAAGGAAGCCAGGGACGGACGGTGCTCAGGCCCTGAGTCCAAGCCCTGGCAAAGGACTGGGGAAAAAAAAAGGGGGGGGGGTTCTGGAACTAAGGATGTGTGGCTTAATGTAGTGTTTGTTTAGCGTGTGTGAGGCCTGGCTGGATTTTACACACAGCACCAAAAAAAAAAAAAAAAAGTGAAACTGCGTACCAGTGGCTCATGCCTGTAATCCTAGCTATGCAGGAGACTGCAGTCAGGTTCACAATTCAAAGCCAGCCTGGATAGGAAAGTCCAATAGACTTTTTTTTTTTTTTTTTTTTTTGGCCAGTCCTGCGGCTTGGACTCAGGGCCTGAGCACTGTCCCTGGCTTCCTTTTGCTCAAAGCTATAGCACTCTGCCACTTGAGCCACAGCGCCACTTCTGGCCGTTTTCTGTATATGTGGTGCTGGGGAATTGAACCCAGGGCCTCATGTATACAAGGCAAGCACTCTTGCCACTAGGCTATATTCCCAGCCACTACATGAGACTTTTATGTCTCACCATCAAAAAGCCAAAGTGGAGCTATGGCTCAAGTGGTAGAGCATCATCCCTGAGCCAAAAAGCTAAAGGACAGCACCCAGGTGCTCTAGTACTGGCACAAAACAATAACAACAAAAACAAAAACCACACACACACACACACACAAAGGTTCCTTTCTATTTCTTCATTCCTCCAAGTTTGGATAGGAACCAGTCAGAATATCTGAAATAATTTGGCTCACCTTACACTAACCTTAATTGGGTTGGTGAGAAAAATAGATTGTCAATATTCATCTAGCACCTTTGAATGCTCAATACCTAATCCTCAACCTTTGATTCCTTCCATCAGTGGGCCCCTCGAGCAGGCCCCTGTGACCCAGGGCCAGGAATCTGAGCTGTGTCCCCTGCTTAGGGTCCTTCAGTTAGGCCAGAGAGCCTGAATATAGTTCTAGACCAGGAAGATAGGACTTCCATGGATGGAGGTGGGCCTGGAAAGAGATGAGCTAAGTTTTACATTTTTTGGGCTCCTAAATAGCTTGCAAAGGTAAGATGGACAGGAGTTATTTATTGGTATTTACAGGTGAAGAAGCAAGCAGGTTTTGTTGGGAAATTAAGTCATCCAAGATCAACAGGCTGGTGAATCTTTAATTCTCAGCCCAGGCATGTGAGGAGCTAGTCTCCTGGGAGACCTTTCTAGAGTTGTCAGGGGGTGCTTCTTAGGACCCACCCAAAACTTTGCCTTGAAACTCTCCCTGCCCTTTGCTTCCTGACTCAGGGATAGGGTGCCCTTGTATCCTCCAGGGCTCTCATGGGAATAGGGGTGCACGAGATGAAAGGCATGGTTTTTGTTGGGGGAGGTGGGACTCAGGGCCTCCAGCTTGCTCGGCTGGCCCTTTACCGCTCGAGCCACACCTCCAGCTCTGCTTTGTGTTCATTATTTTTGGAAATAGAGTCTATCAAACTTTTCCACCTGTGCTGCCCCCAACCTCAGCCCTCCAGGTCTCGCCCTCTTGAGTAGGTAGGATTGGAGGCATGAGTCGCCAGCACCCAAAACTTAGGGATGAGAAGCATTTCTTTCTTTTCCTTTTTTTTTTTTTTTTTGCCAGTCCTGGGGCTTGAACTCAAGGCTTGAACACTATCCCTGGCCTCTTTTTTTTTGCTCAAGGCTAGCACTTTACTACTTGAGCCACAGCACCACTTCTGGCTTTTTCCATATATGTGGTGCTGAGGAATCGAACCCAGGGCTTCATGTATGCGAGGCAAGCACTTTACCACCAGGCCATATTCCTAGCCCCCTAGGCTGGCTTTGAACATCGATCTTTAGATCTCAGCCTCCTGAGCAGCTAGGATTTTGAGTGTGAACCACCAGCGCACAGCTTGAGAGGCATTTCTGATCAGAGTTTGGCTCAGCTATTTCGGCAACTCTGTTCTTCCTGCCCCAGTTCTAAGAGAGATGCTCAGACACTGGACCTGGTGATGGCCCTGGTAGTGGGAGGCGGTGGCCCTAGTGACGTTGCTGGTAGGGGTGGCTGTGATGTGTGAAGGCAGTGGTTGTAGTGATGGTGGAGGTGGTTAGAAGAGGGTGGTGATAATGGAGGGACGGTGCTAGTGACGCTGATAGTGGTTGTAGTGATGGCGGATGGTGGAAGTGGTGGTTGTAGTAGTGGTTGTGATGAAGGTGGTGTTTGTAGTGATGGTGGCGGTGGTGATATGGTGCAGATGGTGGGGGTGGCAATTAAAGGGAAGGTGGTTGTGATGGTGAGGAGGTAATTAGTTTTGGTGATGGTGGAGGTGGTAGTTACAGAGGGAAGGTAGCTGTGATGTGGAGCAATAGTAGTGACCAGCCACTAGTGGTTCACATCTGTGATCCTAGTTACTCAGGAGGTTGAGATCGGAGGATTGCTGTTCAAAGCCAGGCAGGGGCAGGAAAGTCCATGACATTCTTAGCTCCAATTAACCACCAAAAGGCCAGAAGTTGAGCTGTGGCTTAAGGTGATAGAGCACTAGCGTTGAGCAGAAAAGCTCAGGGAGAGCATCCAAGCTGTGCTAATAGTGGAGGTGGCGGCTGTAGTGATGGAGATGGTGGGAGGCGTGGCTGTAATGACGGCCACAGTGGGAGAGGTGGTGGTCGTAGTGCTTGTGGAGCTGGTGGAGGGAGGAGGTGTTTAGAAGGAGGTGGTTATATTGGTGGAGGGGTCGTTGCAGTGATGGTGATCATGGAGGTGAGGGTTGTGTCACTGCTGCTGCTGCTGCTGCTTATTAAGATGGGAAGGCAGGAGTTGTAGCGATAGGTAGGCGGAGATAGTGGTGAGAGTGATGGTGGTTGTGATAGTGGAGGCGGTGGTTGTAATGGTGGTGATAACAGGGGTAGTGATTGTGGAAGTGGTGGAGATGGCCCCTGAAGGAGAGAACTTCCCTTTCTGAATCTTACTCTGGCACCAAAGAGAAGATGACAGCACTCAGCTCCTTCGCTTCTGTTTCTCCTGAGAGCCAAGACTGTGAGCATGCGGATACTGTTTGATACAGCCTTCTTTTAGAAGGATAGACGCTCCCTGGCCACCTAGGACATTAGCTGATCCTCCAATGGAAGACCCAGGCCAGGGACAGATCTTACTGTGGATGTCAAGTCCAGGAATATGAGGCAGGGAGGGCCTACAGGAGGCTGCTGTGGGGCTAGGAGAGTGTTTTTCTGAGTGTGGGCGCGTCACTGTAGAGAGAAGACTGGGGTCTGAGGCACAAGGCCCTATTAGGAACTGCCTGTGGAGAACTGGCTTGCGCCTTTGCTCCTCTTGAGGAACACCCTGGGATTGGAGGCAGTGGTGTTAACTGTCTAGCAGCTGACCCTCTAAAAGGAAAGCATTTTTTTTAAAAAACCGATGGACCAGGCATGGGTGGCTTATGCCAATAATCCTAGCTACTCAGGAGGCTGAGATCCGAGAACTTCAATTCAAAGCAGCACGGGCAGGAAAATCCATGACACTCTTATTTCCAATTAGCCACCAGAAAACTGGAAGTGGAGCTGCGGCTCAAAGTGGTAGAGCACTAGAGACTTGAGCAAAAGGAGCCCAGGAACAGCACCCAGGCCCTGAGTTCAAACCTCATGATGGACAAAAAAAAAAAAAAAAAAAAAAAGCCTATGGGCTGTGACTGTATCTCAGTGGTAGAGCATTTACCTAGCATGTGTGTAGCCTCAAGTTCTACCCCTAGGCACTGACATACATACACAATAAAATAAAAGACCAGCTTCTAGTGGTGGCTGATTCCTATTGTGTCAATGCTTCTATCATGATGGATGTCAAGCTGTCAATATGATGTTGAACATAGATACTGGGCAATTGATGTTGAACGGTATCAAGATGAACATAAATTGCATCACAAACCCTTCCCTGTACGTCCACTACGCAGATACACTAGCCGTAAATAACCTCTGTAGCACAGACAAGAGGAACAACAACAACAACATCAGGAAATGATTCCTGAGTATTGATTATCTTGCCATTGAATAGGATGTGTTTAATTGTAAGTTTATACCAGTGATTATTTACAATTATGATTGTGCTTACCAACTGGCCGGTGCGCTTCCTGAACCCTGGCCAGCTGGCTCTTGTGAGCAGGTGGCAGAGGCTCCAGCACACGTCATATGCGGGTGTGAGCAACCCTGGCGCAAGGGCTGATGGGTACCGAGGCCTCTCTCTCTCTTCTCCATAGGCGAATGTTTCCATTCCTGTCCTTTACTGTGGCTGGGTTGGAGCCCACCAGCCATTACAGGATGTTTGTGGACGTGGTCCTGGTGGACCAGCATCACTGGCGGTATCAGAGTGGAAAGTGGGTGCAGTGTGGAAAGGCGGAGGGCAGCATGCCAGGTATGTGCCCCCCAGCCCCCCCGCCCCGTGGAGGGAAGGTGGTAGATGAGCTCTTTCTTCAAGGCAGCACGCCCCCTGGTGGACCCCAGCACCCCCCCCCGCACCCCCTCCCTCCTCGCCCTCCCCCCTCCCCCCGGGTCCTGACCCCTGACACTCAGGATTCAATTCTGCATCCCTTCTTCCTCCCTCTGTCTTCCCTTTCATTTCTCCCATCTATTTCATTTTGTCCACACCTACCACTCACCCAGCCATCTGTATCTTCCCCTGCTTCAATGTCAAAGCCCCCCCATCAGAGGTCTGTTTACTAAAGAAGTCATCTACCCACAGGGAATCGCCTGTATGTACACCCAGATTCACCCAATACTGGAGCCCACTGGATGCGCCAGGAAGTTTCCTTTGGGAAACTTAAGCTCACCAACAACAAGGGAGCCTCCAACAATGTGACTCAGGTAGGACCACCTGGTCCTAGGGTGGCCCACCCAGAGGCTGAGACCCCAGAAGCCACAGGTGGTCCTGTGATCCCTGGGACAGTGTTCTACTCCTTTTTCTTCCTCTCTGAATTCTGGCTCTTTCCCACCCCACCTTGAAAAGAAGGTGGGATGGGAAGAAGTCGATAAGGGTCACCATCAGCCAACCCAGGCCAAGCTAACCTTGGGAGCTTCTTCACTGAATCCCAAATGGCCATGATTGGTCACCACAAGGGGCCAAGTCACCCTGTGTCTCAGGGACTGGATGCAGAGTTTCTTCAGGTTGAGAAATCCTGCTAAAGGCACACTTATCGCCAGATACCTGTGACTCATGTCTGTAATCCTAGCTACTCAGGAGGCTGAGATTTTGAGGATCACAGTTCAAAACCAGCCCAAACAGGAACGTCTATGAGACTCTTATCTCCAATTAACCATCAGAAGACAGGAAGTGGCATTGTGGCTCAAAATGGCAGAGCATCAGCTTTGAGTGGAAAAGCTCAGGGGCAGTGCCCAGGCCCTGAGTTCAAGCCCTGCTACTGACCAAAAAAAAAAAAAAAAAGAGCACACTTATCCCTAAAAAGCCCTCTTATGCTAATACTTGTGCCTTCATAGACTTCTGGGAGCAGGAAAGGAGGCAAGAGGCTAGAATTGGGCCCCCCCAAAGAGGATGGGAACTGGGGTTGGAAGGCCTGAGAGAACGTATATGTCTGGGGAAGGGACATGATGACATCAGGGCCCCCTCCAGGGGGTCCCCATGGGACCAGTGGTTGATGGGGCTAAGGACCAAGCATGGAGCCACCCTAGGGAGGACGGATCCTTAGCCCTCCCACCTCTGTCCTGAGGCATTCTGCTGTCTCTTCAGATGATTGTGCTGCAGTCCCTCCATAAGTACCAGCCCCGGCTACACATTGTGGAGGTGAACGACGGAGAGCCAGAGGCCCCCTGCAATTCCTCCAACACACACATCTTCACTTTCCAAGAAACCCAGTTCATTGCTGTCACCGCTTACCAGAACGCGGAGGTGAGAGCCGCGGTCTTCCTGGGGAAAATGGTTCAGAAAACTTCTAGACCCCCAGGCCTGTGGCTCAGGCGACTCTGTTTCCTTCTGTCTAGATCACACAGCTGAAAATCGACAATAACCCCTTTGCCAAAGGATTCCGGGAGAACTTTGAGTCGTGAGTATCCTAGGGTCTCCCTCCATTTTGGTCCCTCTGTTAGGACCAAAGGAAAGATGAGTGAGGAAGGGTAGGATAATGGGAGTCTATGGGAGCTGGTTCAGCTTGGGACCTCTGTTTTTCTTGCTTCTGGTTTTATTTTCAGGATGTACGCATCTGTTGATACCAGCGTCCCCTCCCCACCTGGAACCAACTGTCAACTGCTCGGAGGAGACCCCTACTCACCTCTCCTATCCAACCAGTATCCCGTCCCCAGCCGCTTCTACCCTGACCTTCCCAGCCAGGCCAAGGATGTGGTCCCTCAACCGTACTGGCTGGGGACCCCCCGGGACCACAGCTACGAGGCCGAATTCCGAGCCGTCAGCATGAAGCCTGCATTCCTGCCCTCTGCCCCTGGGCCCACCATGCCCTACTACCGGGGCCAGGAGGTCCTTGCCCCTGGGGCTGGCTGGCCTGTGGCCCCCCAGTACCCTCCCAAGATGGGTCCAGCTGGCTGGTTCCGTCCCATGCGGACTCTGCCCTTGGAACCTGGCCCGGGAGCCTCTGAGGGACGGGGGCCCGAGGAGCAGGGTTCCCCCTCGTTGTGGACTGAGATCACCCCCCTCCGGCCAGAGCCTGGTGATTCAGGACTGGGTGAAGGAGACTCTAAGAGGAGGCGTGTATCACCCTATCCTTCCAGCGGGGACAGCTCTTCCCCGGCTGGGGCTCCTTCTCCTTTTGATAAGGAAGCCGAAGGCCAATTTTATAACTATTTCCCCAACTGAGCAGAGGCTGTGCTGAGAAGACCATGTTCTTAGATTGAAGGACGTTGACTGACTTAGAAAACAGGCTCCCAAGGGGAGCCAGGACCCAAGGATTCTGGGTGTACTCCCTGCTTCCTGGCCCACAATGAAACGTGACAGGAATGTCCCCTGCCCCTTCGTCCGCCCAAACTACAGTCACATACCTGGTGCTGCTTCTGGTCCTGTGGAGATGGCCCTGTGGAGAAGAGAAAACCCACGAGAGAAGGCCTGGACACAAAAGAGCTTCGTGACTTCTAGTCAGGTGAGGTGCTAGGACTGGAGATCAATCTTCCATGTTGGCGGTCGCCAGACGGTTTCATCCACACGTGGTCAGCCTTGACTGGAAGATACGGACATGGGTTTGAGAACAGTCAGCCAGCCAGAGTGAAGAGGACTCAGGTGACTTTGGGCAGCTGCCTGGGCCCACCTGCTGGGAGACGAGAGGGGACCCAGGGGAAGGGGCAGGGAGGGGGTGGGGGGCACTTATGGCCATCCAAGGTCTCATCTGTGGTGTCTGTGCGCATGCACGCTTTTTTCTTTTCTTTTCTTTTCTTTCTTTTTTTTTTTTTTTGGACAGAGGCTATTTATTGTACAGAGAGTGGTGTCTGGATTTATTTCCTTTGTCTTCATCACTTTCTGAAAATAAACATGGAACTGTTGAGTGTGTCCTGCTTCCATGCCAGTGTGTGTGTGTGTGTGTGTGTGTGTGTGTGTGTGTGTGTGTGTGTGTGTGCCTGTGTGTTGGGGGGTTGACTCACCTGGGGGTGGCAAGTTCAGCAAAGTCATTCACTCAGCTCTTCCTTTGGGAGTACCTGCTAGGAGCCAGGAGAGGTCAGTGGAGCTAGGGCCAGGTCCTGTGTCCTGCCCTCAGCACTCAGATGGATGGTCTAGGGGCTGGGAATATGGCCTAGTGGCAACAGAGCTTGCCTCAGATAGACGGTCTATGCTGCCTCTTAGGACAAAGGTATCTCTCTGTTTTGTTTTGTTTTGTTTTGTTTTTGTCAATCATGAGGCTTGAACTGTGGGCCTGGGCGCTGTCCCTGAGCTCTTCAGCTGAAGGCTAGGGCTCTACCACTTGAGCCACAGTACCACTTCCGATTTTCTGGTGATTAATTGTAGATAAGAGACTCGTGGAGTTTCCTACTCAGGCTGGCTTTGAACTACAATCCTCAGATCTCATCCTCCTGAGTTAGGTAGGATTACAGGCATGACTCATGGGCACCTGGCTCTCTGTTTTTGAATGCACACAGCTTGGGAGGTGGCGTGTGAGGATAATTTCAGGGGATCAGGCTGGATAGAATGAGGGGCTCTGTGGAGAGCAATGGCACTTGATTTCTCTTTGCATCCCTACAGCTCTCCATTTTTATCTCTTGGACTGTTCAAGGATGAAAGGAAAAAATATAAATTGAACCATGTAGCATGGCCATTTTTGTAGATCAACAACAGCCAAATATTGCCAAGTGTGGTGACATATGCCTCTAATCCCAGGAATAGGTCAAGGCCACTCTGGGAAAAATTTTGAGTCTTTACCTGAAAAATAACAAGCAGAAAAAGGACTGGAGGGGGCTGGGAATGTGACCTAGTGGTAAAGTGCTCGCCTCCTATGCATGAAGCCCTGGGATCGATTCCTCAGTACCACATATATAGAAAAAGCCGGAGGTGGCGCTGTGGCTCAAGTGGCAGAGTGCTAGCCTTGAGCAAAAAGAAGCCAGGGACAGTGCTCAGGCCCTGAGTCCAAGCCACAGGACTGGCAAAAAAAAAAAAAAAAAAAAAAGGACTAGAGCTGAGTGTCAGTGGCTCATGCCTATAACCCTCACAACTCAGGAGGCTGGAGATGGAGGATCATGGTTCAAAGCCAGCCTGGGCAGGAAAGTCTGAGACTCATCTCCAATAAAACTACAAAAAGAAGAAGAAGAGGAAGAAGAGGAGGAGGAGGAGGAGGAGGAGGAGGGGGCTGGGAATATGGCCTAGTGGCAAGAGTGTTTGCCTCATATACATGAAGCCCTGGGTTCAATTCCCCAGCACCACATTTATAGAAAACGGCCAGAAGTGGCGCTGTGGTTCAAGTGACAGAGTGCTAGCCTTGAGCAAAAAGAAGCCAGGGACAGTGCTCAGGCCCTGTCCAAGGCCCAGGACTGGCAAAAATAAATAAATATATAAACAATTGCAATAAAAAAAAAAGAAGAGGAGGAGGAAAGAGGAAGCAGTAGCAGTCAGAAGTGATAGCCTTGAGAAAAACAAAAACAAAAACAAAAACAAAAGGTACTGGAAGTGTGGCTAAATTGGTAGAATACTCACTAAGCAAATGGGAGGCCCTCATATCAAATCCCAGTACTGCCAAAAGAATTATTAGCAACTTCATATGATTTAACCAAATACATGTAAAAGGTTAAGAATAGTGCTTGTCAAACAGTGCTCAGTGTGTAACTTTTCATCATTAATTGTTTTGTAGCTCTGTTTCTAGCAGTCTCTACAAACAAACACTGGGATATATTTGTACAATGATCCTTTTTTTTTTTTTTGCCACTCCTGGGGCTTGAACTCAGGGCCTGAGCACTGTCCCTGGCTTCTTTTTGCTCAAGGCTAGCACTCTGCCACTTGAGCCACAGCGCCACTTTTGGCTTTTTCTATATATGTGGTGCTGAGGAATCGAACCCAGGGCTTCATGTATGAGGTAAGCACTCTACAACTAGGCCATATTCCCAGCCCTGAGCCTTGGCTTATGTCTGTAATTGTAGCTAGGTTGACATCTGCGGATCACGGTTCAAATCCAGCCCCAGCAGGAAAGTCTGTGAGAAAGTCATCTCCAATTAACCACCAAAAAACCAGAAGTGGCGCTGTGGCTCAAGTAAGTGGTAGAGTGCTAGCCTTGAGCAAAGGAATCTCAGGGACAGTGCCAGACCCTGAGTTCAAGCCCCATGGAAAACAAAAACAAACACCACCATCACTAAAATCAGATGTATTTCCTTTTTCTTCATGCCCAAGGCTGGATTCAAACTTGAGATGATTTTGCTTCAGCATCCCAAATGCTGGGATTATAGGTATGCACTACTATTCCCTGCAAGGAATGCTTTCATAAAAATTGGGAGCATACTAAAAATGCTTTCACTTAAAAAAGAAATAAAAACTGCATTTTAATTTATGAAACCTAATAACAAAAGAGAAAAGGCAAATATATAAACAAAATCCTAGAACTTTCCATTGAAAAAAAGGAACTACTGAATTGGAGATCAATTTTTCTTCACAGTATGAAATATTTTCTGGGAAGACACACCCAAAATTACAATTTAAAAAGCCCTAAATAGGGCTGGGGATATAGCCTAGTGGCAAGAGTGCCTGCCTCGGATACACGAGGCCCTAGGTTCGATTCCTCAGCACCACATATACAGAAAAAAAAACGGCCAGAAGCGGCGCTGTGGCTCAAGTGGCGGAGTGCTAGCCTTGAGCGGGAAGAAGCCAGGGACAGTGCTCAGGCCCTGAGTCCAAGACCCAGGACTGGCCAAAAAAAAAAAAAGCCCTAAATATATCCTCTGAAATAATCCTGCAAGGTTTATAAGGAGCACTGAGGTTGAAGTTACACTGCTTGCTTTGCCCCAAAGCAGAGTGTTTCTGTTTCAGTGGGAACACCGGCTTGTTCTTCCAATTCTGTTTGGAAAAATTCACTTCTGGTTCAGGTCCCATCCACTCCTTTACTGGTACTTTCCTCTTCTCTCCTCATTTGTCTTTTCTTTTGTTTTATTTTCGACTTTAGGGAAATTTATTCCACTTTTCCCCCATTAATATGAAATTGGCTCTGTGTTTGTCATATATAACCTTTATTAAATTCAAGTACTTCCTTTTTGTTGTTGTTCATGGGGCTTGAATTCAGGGCCTAGGTGCTGTCCCTGAGCAATTTTTGCTCAAGGCTAGTGCTCTACCACTTTGAGCCATGGTTCCACTTCTTATTTCCTAGTGGTTAATTGGAGATAAGAGTCTCATGGACTTTCCTGCCAGGGCTGGCTTTAAATGATGATTCTCAGATCTCAGCCTCCTGAGTAAATAGGATTACAAGCGTGAACCACCAGTGCCCGGCTTTCACCCCTAATCTTTACTATTTATTGCCATCATCTATCTTTAGGCCTGTTTTCTAGAAGTTTGAGTTATATCACAAGGCTATTTTAGTACTTTCTGCTTTGTTTTGTTTTTTTTAATGTAGGCATTCATGCCTACACATTTCTTCTTACCACTACTATTACAGTATTTCAGAGGTTCTGGTAGAGCTTTATTTTCATTAGATTCAAGGAATTTATTAACTTCTCCCTTTTTACCTGTGACCTACATATAATTTAACAATGTGATGTCAGTCTCCACATGTTTGAATATTTTCTGTAGCATCTTTTGTTGTGGAACCCTGGTTTAATTTCATAATGGTCTGATAGAATACAAGAAGTTATTTCAATTTTCTGGGACTTGCTCAGACTTAGGCTATGATATATTTTTAAGAACATTCCATGGACTGCTAAGAGGAGTGTGTATTGTGCTGCCATTGGGTGAAATAATCTATAGGTATCTATTTCAACCATGTGGTTTATGATGTCCTTTAATTCTAACATTTGTTCATTTTCGTTCATTTGTTTGGATGGCCTACGAGAGAAAAGTAGGGTATTAAAGTCTCCCACTTTTTAAAAGAACCTCACCATGTTATTTGGTGCATATGTTATTTTATTTTTATTTATTCATTTATTTTTTTAGCCAGTTGTGGGGCTTGAACTCAGGGCCTGAGCACTGCCCCTGGCTTCTATTTTTGCTCAAGGCTAGCACTCAGCAACTTGAGCCACAGCGCCACTTCTGGCTTTTTCTATATATGTGGTGCTGAGGAATCGAACCCAGGGTTTCATGTATACCAGACGAGGACTTTACCACTAGGCCATATTCCCAGCCCTGGTGCATATGTTAACAACTGTAATTTCCTTTTCATGAATTATTTCCTTTATTTGTGCAAATGACCTTTTGGTCTCTTCTGAATGATTGTAGTTTTAAGCCTATTTTATCAGATTCAAGTATGGTATACCTGCTTTTGGAATCCACTGGCTTGCAATCTATCCTTTTAGCCTAGGCCTGCATTGTCCTTGTCAGCAAGAAGTGTTTCTTATAGGCAACAAATGGTTTGCAAATGCAACTATTCTATATTTTGTGTGTGTGTGTGTGTGTGTGTGTGTGTGTGTGTGTGTGTGTGTCTGTCTGTCTGTCTGTCTGTCCTGGTACTGGGGTTGAACTCGGGGTGAAGATACCATGCTGACCTTTTGTGCTAGCTCTCTACCACTTGAGCCACAGCTTCACTTCTGGTGTGTGTGTGTGTGTGTGTGTGTGTGTGTGTGTGTGTGTGTGTGTGTGTGTGTTTAATTGGAGATAAGAGTCTCATGGACTTTTTCTGTCTGGACAAGCTCGGAACTACAATCCTCAGATTTGAGCCTCCTAAGTAGCTTAGATTTCAGGCGTTTGCCACCACAGCCCAGCCCAATAATGGTTTGTTAGTTCTTGTTTTTATGCCAGTCCTAGGGCTTGAACTCAGGGCCTGAGCACTGTTCCTGAGCTTCTTTTGCTCAAGGCTAGCACTCTACCACTTAAGCCACAGCATCACGTCCAGCCTTTTCTGTTGATGTGGTACTGAGGAATAGAACCCAGAGCTTCATGCACGCTAGGCAAGCACTCTACCACTAAGCCACATTTCCAGCCCACAATATGATTTTTTTAATCCTGAAATTTCATCTTGGTACTCTAAAACCCTTTATGTCTTTTTTTTCCTCTGATAAAAAGGCTTGAACTCATTGCCCCATGCTCTCATTCAGCTTGCTTTTTTGTTGCTGGTGCTTACCACTTGAGCCATGCCTCCAGTGCACCTTTTTACTGGTTAATAGTAATCTCATGGACTTATCTGCCCAGGCTGGCTTTAAACCATGATCCTCCAGGTCCTAGCCTCCTGAGTAGCTAGGATTACAGGCGTGAGCCACCAGCCCCTTGGTCCTTATGTCCCTAATGAAGGAACCCTCTCCATAGGCCTGTATGTAGACTGGGGGTGGAGGATAAATCCTTATGGAACTACCGGGAGATGGAGTGGGGATATGAAAGGAATAAAGTAAAATTCCTCCTGCCCACAAAAGGACACACTCTAGTTTCCCAAAGAATCCACTTCACCATGATGGAGTCATATTGACCTCGCAATATGGAGTTGTCTTATTCCTTTATCTGACCAAATGCAACCTTCATACTCTACCCTGATCAAAACAGATCTTTGTCCTTCATTTGGAGAAGGCTTGAATTCTCCCAAGACAGATACTCTTCCTTTGGCTTCTGTACAGATATAGAAGAAATTTTATTCTTCTTGTTTTCACTTTTAACTCACACTCAAGATATTGTGGCCCAATGTCTGTCCCTACATTAATGAGCTGTAAGGTCAGGGAAAGACCTGCTCACAGAAGAGATGCCTCTCTTTCAAATGGATTCACCTTCATCTCATCAATTTGCATCTATCACTGAAAACAATCTGTGACATTAGAAAAAGGTTCTGGGCTGAGTGGCCTCATCTCTGCACTCTCATCAGAATCGACTTCTGCAGTGAGCAGTGTTAGTGAAGATCACAATCCTTCCTCCCTCCCTCCCTTCCTTCCTTCCTTCCTTCTTTCCTTCCTTCCTTCCTTCCTTCCTTCCTTCCTTCCTTCCTTCCTTCCCCTTTCCTT
Source organism: Perognathus longimembris pacificus (assembly GCF_023159225.1). NCBI lineage: Eukaryota > Metazoa > Chordata > Mammalia > Rodentia > Heteromyidae > Perognathus > Perognathus longimembris. The sequence continues at coordinate 36,005,713 of NC_063177.1, read as the reverse complement.
CTTTCCATCTTTCTTCTCTTTTTGAAGTGCTGGGGATCAAGAACAAGACCTTACACATGCAAGGCAAACACTTGAGCTATACTCCAGTGCCATTACTTCCTCTTTTAAATTCCTATAACACTATGGTATATTCTTGGTTAAGGTGTGTGTGTGTGCGTGTGCTCACATGTGTGCATGTGTGTAAAGGGAGGAAATTGCTTTTACTAATCACTTCAGTCCACTATGAGCTCTCTCTTGCAGGAATTCCTCTAGTGTGTGTGATTTTAGGTGTGGCTATCACTTCAGCACTGAATGGAAAGGTATACATGTCCATCCTTCTGCCAGCAGCTCTCCATTTTTAGCCACAATGATTAGTTCAAGCAGAATAACAGTACCCCCTCAAACTGAATGAGGGTTACAAGAGGGTAGAGAAGTCACGTGACCCGATGGTCCAGGAGCAGGGAGAGGAAACAGAACATATTTTGGAGAAGAAATGTTGAGTCACAACCTCCTGGGAGATAGCATCAGGAGAGGCAGACTGAAGATTCCAGAACAGGGCCAAAGTGAATGCCTGAATGGGAAACCCAAAGCTGTCGGAGACCACCAAGTTAGTGCCCTCCGCTGTCCATGGTGCTGCTGGCTGCAAAGGATTTTGCTGTAAAAGAGATGAACAGCCCAGATTTGACACAAGGCCCAGTGGTCAAGAACTCGAGAACGTTTCCTACCAGCGCAATGTGAACTCACCATCTTGACCTCATCTAAACCACTGTACAGTCTGAGAGTCTTCTTGAGATGGAGCACCGTGAGAATCTCACATTAGAGAGAGTTCAAGGAGGGTGACTCACTGTGTATGAGGGCAACCATCAAGGCAGGCATAGTAAGTGATGCCTATTATCCCAGCGCTCAGTGACATGAGGAAGGATTGTGAGTCTGAGGCTGAGCAAAACCCTGACCCCAAACCCAAAGAGCACAGTACAGTGGTTCAAACCTATCATCCTGACTATTGGGAAGGCTGAAGTCAGGGGGATCATAGTTCAAGGCTAGTCCAGCACTCTTCCCCCCCCCAAAAAAAATTAGTGGGACCCTAGTAAAAATCAGAGCACAGCAGTATACAGCTGCCACTTCAGATATATGGGATGACTGTCTAAGCTAGCCTAGGCAAAAAGTGAGACCCTATTTGGAAAATAGCAAGAACAAAGGCGGGAGGTTTGGTTCAAGCGACAGAGCATAGTGCTGAGAAAGTGTAAGGCCCCGAGTTCAAATCCCAGTATGACCAAATCAAAACAAACAAAAAGCATGAACTATATTCCTCTCATTTGCCAAATAGTTTAATAATTAGACAAAGTATCAGTCACCGTGTATTTGAGAATAATTCATAGGTCAAAGAAAAAAGCATAGCTGGGCACCAGTGACTCACGCCTTAATCCTACCTTACCCTGGATGCTGAGATCTGAGGATCGTGGTTCAAAGCCAGCCTAGGCAGTGGAAGTCTGTGAGACTCTTATCTCCAATTGACCAACAAAAAGCCAGAAGGAGAGCTGTGGTTCGACTGGTAGGGCTTCAGTCTTGAGTGGAAAAGCTAAGAGCCAGCTTATGCCAAGGCTCTGAGTTCAAGCTCAAGACAGGGGAAGGGAAGGGAAAGGAAGGGAAGGGAAGGGAAGGGAAGGAGGGAGGGTGGGAGGGTGGGAGGGAGGGAGGAAGGAAGGAAGGAAGGAAGGAAGGAAGGAAGGAAGGAAGGAAGGAAGGAAGGAAGGAAGGAAGGAAGGAAGGAAGGAAGGGGAGTTCTAGCTTCTGAAAAAGCAGTGAAAGGAGAGATGGACTTGGAGCCCGGACACTCTTTACCGCTCCAGGCTGCAAAGCCCGGCGTAGCCCGAATCCGCCCGTCCCCTCTGGGCGCCTATGGTGGGGAGGGGACCCCGCTTGCTTGCGCAGATCGGGGACATGGGGACGCCAGGACTCCCGGCTCCCGCTCCCTGCCAAGCCCCAGCGAGATGTCCCCGCCAGAGGGAAACTGAGTCCGCGCAGCGACAGCTCCGAGCCTTATCCGGAGCGCCTGGGGGACCTGGGGCCGGAGGCGCTGCTCCCGCCCGCTCCCGGCCCTCTGCCTCGCCGCTCCCCACCCCACAGGCGGCTCCTGAGGAGGGCGGGCCAGGCCCTGCCCTGCCGCTCCCGCGGGCCACGTCCCCAACCCACCTCCCCTCCCTGCCAGCCCGGAGCGAGGGAGAGGCCAGCCACCTAGTTCCGCCTCCACCTGGGCCGCGCGGGGACCTCCGTCCTTCGGGGCTTGCTGGTCCCCGGTAGCCGGGCTCTCTGGCATGGGAGTCGGAGGGCGCACAGGGCTCCTTCCAGCCCGCAGCTGGCACCAGTCAGCCGCAGACACAAGCGCACACCTGTAATCCCCGCCCCAGGGAGGCTGGGACAGGAGGAGGGAGTTCCATGAGGCCTGTGCCCTTAGCAAGACCTACCTCAAGCAACAATAACCCCAAGCAATAGAACTAAAAGCCCAATGGTGAGGGGGATCAAAGAGGAGGGGTTCTGCCTCTCCACCTTGGCCAATGGCAGAGTCCCCATCTTTCCAAACCCCCCCCCCTCTCCCTCCCTCCTTCCCTCTTCCCTTTTCTCTCTTTCTTTCTTTCATCAGTCGTGATGGGGGTGATGGGGAGACAGGGAGCTTGTCAAGCCGTGTGGAGCATGGTGGGCCAGAGTCACCGCTGGCTCTGCAGCCCCTCACCTGGAAGCCCTTGTGTGAAGAAGCCATCCTCAGCAACGCAGGACAGCTAAAGGGCAGGCACACTGACATCAACTGGCGCAGTGTCCCCACACTTTGTCCAATATGAAACATCGCTCCACAAAGGTGACACCCATAACCCTAGCTACTCAGGAGGCTGAGGTCTGAGGATCGCAGTTCGAAGCCAGCCTGGGCAGGAAAGTCTGTGAGACTCTTATCTCCAATAAACCACCAGAGAGCTGGAAGTGGTGCTGTGGCTCAAAGTGGCTGAGCAGTAGCCTTGAGTGAAAAAGCTCAATGACAGCCCCCAGGCCCTGGGTTCAAGCCCCATGACCAAAAAAAAAAAAGGGGGGGGCAGGGATGAAGGCTAATGTGCCCTATCCCCACCTTCCCCTTTCTCTGCCCTTCTCCAGGGGTCCAAGGTGAGAATCCATCAGCTAAAACTTCACTAAAACTGTCAGTGGCCTAATAGATCCCTTCCTCCCCTCCCAAGAGGGACCAAGAATGCCTCTTCCTGAAGGAGTTTGAAGACTGTGCACTAATGAGCATATGTGCTCCACTCTTTAGAAGCACACAAGGAATCGTCTCCTGCTCACCCCTAACATTTGTGGGGATCCAGACGAGTCTTATACACGTGAACGAACCCATGCATTATACTATGCGTTAAAATATTTCAAAGTTGTAAAACTAACAACTTAAAATACGTTGTACCAGGGGCAGGGAAGGTGGCTTAGTGGTAGAGAGTTTGCCTAGCATGCATGAAGCCCTGGGTTCGATTCCTCAGCACCACATATATAGAAAAAGCCAGAAGTGGTGCTGTGGCTCAAGTGGTAAAGTGCTAGCCTTGAGTAAACAGAAGCCAAGGACAGTGCTCAGTCCAAGCCCCAGGACTTGCAAAAACAAAAACAAAAAACAAACAAAAAAACCATTGTATCCTCCAACATTGACAAATTGGAAATGTATGTGTTCTAAAATGAAATTTGGTTTTGAATTCTCAGACTTCCCAGAATTCCTTGCCAGTGTAGACCTGGCCCAGAAGCCAATAGCAAACTCTCCTACCATGCATTGTGTTTGTAGTAATGGGAGGTGGGGGGTCTGAACCAGCTCTTCTGAGAGGAGCAGGGAGGGGCCAGCCTCCAGTAGAGCTAGGGACGCCTGTGCCCCCCCTCCCCCGCCCAAAAAAAACCCAGGGGATTTTCTAACTCCTGAATGCTCTCTGAGTCACGGGGGGGGGGGGGGGGGGCGGGCAGTAAAGGGGTGACTGCGTGGCCAAGTTTCACTGCTAAGCTGGGCTCCTGCCCTAGCTTCATTCTTGGGAGTCTGATACTTAGCAGAAGCTGGAGCTCAGGACTTGCCTGAACTGGGCCTTTCTAGAGTCCCGGACGCCCTCTTGAGGATATTTGGAGGATTGCACCATGTTGTCCAGGACACTGCTTTCCTCTTACTGTCCTGACCATTCCACATTTTCCCACTCACACCCTCCCTTTCCCACAGTCGTGCCTAGCTACCACCCATCCTCCCGCGAGACCCTTCATTGCGAGAGGCCCTCTCACATTCGGAACCAACAAAGCCCAGCGTGGTCACGGTTCCGGCACCGTGGGAGCATTGTACCAATGGCTTGGACCTGTGCGTGTGAAATCCTCCCTGGAAACATCTTTCAGTACCTCAGAGACTTTGAACTCAGCAATGCCCTGTGTAAGAAGATGTGGGAATCACTCTAAAGCCCTACCCCAGGGTCAGGCAGTCCCAACGCCATGCCACCGTGACCACCCTGCTCCACAACCCCTTCCTCAGCTGATGCCGGTCCGCCAGCACCTCAGGAGCTCTCAATTCCCCTCCGATGATATTGGCTTGTGAGGATAGATGAGAACACAATAGTGTGGCGAGAATTGGGGATACTGGCCCTTGAACCACTCCATTTCTTTTTTTGTTTTGTTTTTTTGCCAGTCCTAGGGCTTGAACTCAGGGCCTGAGCACTGTCCCTGGCTTCTTTTTGCTCAAGGCTAGCACTCTACCACTTGAGCCACAGCTCCACTTCTGGCTTTTTCTATATATGTGGTACTGAGGAATCGAACTCAGGGCTTCATGTATACTAGGCGAGCACTTTGCCACTAGGCCATAGTCCCAGCCCCCACTCCATTTCTTGAGTGAGACCCAGCTGAGGCCAGGCTGGGGGCTCTCTCTGAAGTCTGATGGGTCCCAGTCGGAGAGCACTGGAGGATGGCTCCCTTTCTGCCTAGAGGGTCTCAAAAAAGGAGAGGTCTCAGCAGGGTGCTGGTGGCTCCAGCCCGTAGTCCTAGCTACTTAGGAGAATACGAGGATCTTGGTTCTAAGCCAGCCGCTGTAGGAAAGTCTGTGAGACAAAAATGCCAGAAGTGGTAGAGTGCCAGCCGTGAGTGAAAAGGCCAAGGGACAGTGCCTAGGCCCTGAATTCAAGAGCTAGTACTGACATTTGGGAAAAAAAAGGAAGAAAAGAAGAAGAAAGCTGTAAGAAGGGAAGGAGAGAAGGAAGGAAGGAAGGAAGGAGGAAGGAAGGAAGGAAAAGAAAAAGTCTGTCAGAAGAGAATGTCCATCACCTGCTGGACCCCGAAAAAGCAAACACAATCTTACCTCCCTGCCCTGCCCTACAACTGGCAAGCTGGCATCTGGGCCTGTGCAGGGAGAGGGCATGGCTCTGGCGGGCACATGAACGGTCTTAGAAAAGGTCCTTAATGTTTGCAAGCTTTGGCTGCCTTCGGGATGGGTTGAGGTTATTTCTGGCACATGGTGTCATGACAAAGGTGTTAGTTCTAACACTCTCCATAAATAAACTGGAAATGGGATGCAGGAAGATCACAAGTTTGAGGCTAGCCTGGGCCATATAGAAAAACCCTATTTTGAAATCAAACAACTGGCAGTGTAGTGCCTGGACTGAGGGTGGGGGGAAAGGACAATTGGAAGGGTTGCTGTAGCTCAGGCTTCCCCCTTTTTTGACACTGTCAAAGGAAGCAAGACTTCCTGTTAGGACACCCTTCAAAGCACAAGCAGGGATGCAGGGGGTCCAGTGAGATGGGGTAAAGTGAGAGGCCGAGAGAACTGGTGGAATCCAGACACATTCTCCCCTGACACTGAAAATGTCCAAGAGATCCAAGGGTCGAGAGGTAAAGGCATCTGGACCTGGCTTTGAAATGACCAGGGATTTGACTCAGCCTCCTGCCCTCTTCCCCCCCCCCCTTTCTAGAACACTCACTATGCAGGGAACACAGGCTTGACTGAGATGCTTGCTGTGGAGACAGCATTCCATGCCAGGCTCGGGATGGACCATGCAGTTTTCTTCTTTTGTGTGTGTGCTGATCTTGGGGCTTGAACTCAGGGCCTATGTATGTGCTGTCCTTGAGCCTTTTAGTTCATGGCTAGTGCTTTTTTTTTTTTTTTTTTTTTTTTTTGGCCAGTCCTGAGCCTTGAACTCAGGGCCTGAGCACCGTCCCTGGCTTCTTTTTTGCTCAAGGCTAGCACTCTACCACTTGAGCCACAGCACCACTTCTGGCCGTTTTCTATATATGTGGTGCTGGGGAATTGAACCCAGGGCTTCATGTATAGGAGGCAAGCTCTCTTGCCACTAGGCCATATTCCCAGCCCATGGCTAGTGCTTTATCACTTAAGCCACAGCTCTACTGCTGGCTTTTTGGTGGTTCATTAAGAGACCAGACTTTCCTGCTTCGGCTGGCTTTTGACCGCGATCATTAGATCCCAACCTCCTGAGTAGCTAGATTACAGGCATGAGCCACTGGCTCCTGGCCAGCAGGCAGTTTTTTACCTCCAGAGACCATTTCTCTCATGGCAGAGGCCAAGAGCTCTTTCAGATATCAAGGCTCATTCTTTCTCAGAAGCTCAGAGTGAGATTTCTCTCTGAGCCTTGTACTTTTCACTGGCTGCCAGCATCCTTGGCATTCTTGGCTTGCAGATGTCTCTCTCCAATCTGCCCATGTGCCTGCCCATCCAGCCCACTCCCAAATGTCCTGTTTCCCATGGTCCTCTCCTCCCTGGGTAGGTCTGTGTGCCCAGCGTTCTTTTCTTATAAGGAAACAGTCACTGAATGATGGGCTACCCGAATCCCTTATGACTCTTAAATTTCACTGAATTTGGAAAGACCCTGTTCCCAAATAAGGCACATTATTCCGGCTAAGTGGCTAAGAGTGTGTGTTTCAATGTTTCAATGGAGGGTAAGGGATATGATTCAAGGCTATGGGCCACCCGAGGAGCTTAAAAACATTTTTTTTTTTCTCCAATGAGGTCAGAGGCCGATGTCTGGATCAGTTTTTATTGGAGCTTGGAATGTCATAGCAATTCACCTGACTCAGAGGCCAACTGAGCAAATGAGCAGCAGTGATGGTGGACGTCCAGTGGGTGTCCAGGCTACATTGAAGAATCCTGCTCGCCTGCAAGCAGGACACAGGCACACGTGCGCACACGCACACACACATACACACTCCTACATGACTTTTACACTCACGCCTGCGCACTCCCTCCCCGTGGGCCTGAGGCCAGGCTTCTCAGGCTGCTCTCCACCTTTGGGAGAGGCCTTGTCCGCTCTGGGGCATCTGCTGAGCTGAGATGGAAGGGTCCACAGGAGGATCAGGAACAGCAGGAGTCTGCAGGAGCTTTGTAGTTCGGGAGGAGGGGGATGCAGGAAGAGGAGGGCCAGGGACCAGCCAAAGGGAGCTGGAGGAAGGCCTGCTGGATAGGGGCCGAGGGGCAGAGACTGGAGTTGGGGCAAGTGGGAGAAAAGGCCATCTCATTTCCTTCACTTACTCGAACCTCACACAGTGAGGCCAGGACCCTGGCGACAAAAAGCTTGGGGATTATCAAGGGGGGGGGTCCACTGTGTCCTAGGAAGGCACTGAAATGGGGAACAGATCTGAGGAGCCTAGCGTTTCCCCCCAAGCATCCCTAGGGGGATCGAAAGGGGAATGACAGAGCAAGAAGGATCTCACATGCCAGTTGTTGGAGCAACAAGACTGGAGCAACAGACTCTGCTTTGACCCCAACCCCAACTGTGGAGTGGGGGTGAGCTAAGCTGCAGTCCCTCTGGCCAGCAGAGGGGAGAGAGCTGGGGCCAGGGCTGCCTGAGGGGGGAGCCTAGCCTCACCCATGGGTCCGTGGTAGAGGTAGGGGCAGGAGGAAAGCCGATCCTGAGCCTCCTGCCCCAGGGCCAGGGCTACCAAAGCACAGCCCCGTCCAGGTTCCCATAGCCGGGCTCAGCACGCAGCCTCCAGTACGTGTGGTTAGTCACCCACCACTCCTTGCCACTGCTGTCCGTCTGCCGCCTGGGGGAAGAGGGTGGGTGTGGGCAGGGGGCAGCAGCACGCAAGCTGGGCCCTGGGTCCCGCCTCCCCCGGTGAGCCCACTCCAAGTGGAAAGCAAGGCGGGGCACCTGAAGAAGCGAGCCTGGTGGACGATGTTGTTCTCCTCCATCACCCTCCTTCTGTCTCGCTGCAACTGCTCGATCCTCCGCTTCTGGGCCTCTGCAGCCTGGATATTCCCTTCCTCCAGGTACCTGAAGATCCAGATCCCAGTCAGGGGGGTTGCTACCCTCGGGTAGCGCAAACAAAGCCTCTTTTGCCCTGCCTGGCGATTTCCTTGTGGCAGCTCCAGGCTCTGCAGAAGGCCCGCAAGGAGGGACTTTCTTGCAGAGGCATTGGGGCTGGGGCATTGGGCCTGGGGGGGGGGGGGCGGGGTACCTGGGTTGGGGCACTGACCTCTGGTCAGGCCGCAGCCTTGTATCTGTGGATGGCAAGGTCCGTTTCAGCTCTGCCGTCAGCTCATTCAGCTCCAAGGCAAACTGAGTGAAGCCGAAGTTGCGCTCGTGGTCTGGGGGCATGGAGTCTAAGGGGGTGAGGTAAAGGGCTGGGGCAGGGGTCCGGTGCCACAGTTCCCCTCATCCTGCCCAGCTTGCCCTGATGACCCTACTTACTGGGTTTCCAGATGCACTGGCCCCCTGGTGGGGGACCCCGATACAGCCCCTCATTCCACTTCCCAAAGAGGCGGTGGAGGACACGGCCGCTGCGGCTCAGCACGGCACCCTGGACCTCGTGGACATTGGAACTCCAGTATTTGGCCTAGGGTGGAAAAGCCAAGGCCTGAAGGAGTTTCCTTTGACCCTCACCCAGAGTGGCTGGAGAAGCAGGGGCTGCTGGGAGTGGGCAGGTGTGGTAGGATGGGCCACACCCACCTTGCAGAAAGTGATCTTGCAGTGGCAGGAGCTGTCCTGCGTGTTCCGGATGAGCACCTCCCCATAGTGCTCGATCCAGCGCTGGCCACTCAGGATGTTGTGAATGCAGGACGTCACCTTATTCCATTCAAAGTGATCCCCAAACCTGAGCGAGACAGGGCTTTGGAGGGTAGTGACGGGGCCCGGAAACATGTGATAGGGGGTGGAAGGATGCCCATCTCACTGGTACAGGTCACGTGGTGCTGGGGACGGCAAGGGTGTCGGCCACTCCCCCACAGGACATGGAATGAACATGTCTCTTGCCAAACACTCAAGCTCCTAAGAGATGGAGGTAAAAGCCAGGCACTGGTGGCTCACGCCTGGAACCCTAGCTACTCAGAAGGCTGAGATCTGAGAATCTTGTTTGGAAGCCGGCCCAGGCAGGAAAGTCCATGAGACTCCTATCGCCAATCAACCACCAACAAAAAGCTAGACATGGAAGGGTGGCTCAAGTAGTAGAGTACCAACTTTGAGAAAAAAGGTTAAATGAGAGTATGAGGCCCTAAGTTCAAGCCCCACTACTGGCAGGAAAAAAAAAAAAAAAAGAAGAAGGAAATGAAGATGAACGGATGAAAGGTCCCTGCCAGTCTGAATAAGCCTCCTTTTTTCCTCTGGTTTCAGTTACCCACCTGCAGAATGAGCTTTTTTTTTTTTTTAAGTTTTTAGGTGTGAGACAGGGACTCGAACTCAGTACCTGATGCTTTGGCTCATTGCCTAGCACTCTGTCAACTAAGCCATGCCTCCAACCCCTGCAGGATGAGCTTAGATGAGTTTTTTTGTTTTTTTTCCAAGTGGGGTTGTGACCCATTAATCTTGACATCAATTTAGGGGTGTGTGTGTATGTGTGTGTAGTTCACCTCTTACCGTGAATCATGGTCAAAGCTGTGCAAGATACCCAATCAGTCAGAATTCATCGAGCCCCTCCATCTTTACTGCTCTAAGGCTTCTCACCTTTTTTCTTAGCAGGTATAAAATGTACACGCATGGCCACAGGTTCCAGCATCTTGGGAGCACAGGCCCCCATGAGCAGCCTGGGGGCAGGCTTGGCTGCTGGGTGTTTCCGGTACTCACCTGGGAAGGCTGACATTGACTGTCCCCACAGGCACAATCTCTAGGGATTTGCCCCAGAACTTGTTCTTCCACTTCATGTCTAGAGTTGGGGTGAGGTGGGAGGAGGGAAGGAAACAGCAGAGAGAAGCTCAGAGGGTGTCCCAGCCACTTCCTGGCTGTCCTTTACCCCCTCCCCCCCATCTCCCCAGCCCAGCCCCTCACCTTGCCAAAAGATGAAGTTGTCAGACTCTGCGTGGCATGCCGAGATGGGAGGGTGGTGGGAGACCTTGGTGAGCAAAGCAGTGCTTTTGAGGCTGTCCCTAGGAAGCCTGGGGTCTACGCTGAGCACTGTGGGGGGGGCCTCTCAAAGCTCCCTGCTCCCACCCCAGCTCCCTGGGAACCAGGTCTCTGGTTCCTAGCATCCTTGGCCACCCTCCAAATCCACATCCTCTCTTCTCTCCACAAGGCTCTCTGTTCTTCCTCTTGCCTTCTCCCCCCGTAGCCCTGCCAATGATGCCCTTGAACAGCCCTGCTCAGACCTAGATAGTCCCCCCCACCAACAGTGCCAATGGCCTCTACCTTGTGCCCAGCCTGAAACCCAGCCCTTCCCCTGAGGACCCTCTTCTCTCCCCAATCTCCTCTGCTGAAAGCTGATCACACCATCTGGCTCCACCCCACACGCTTGCAAACACTCGGCCTTGTCCTCACTTGGAACGGCGCCCACTGTGACCTTCAACTCCAATATCCCATAGCTCTCCCTCCTCCCTCCTCTCCCTGTTCCCTGTCCCCCCACAACACTGGCCAAGATGTCCTCCCAAACGGTTCTGCTTTCTCCGGGTCTGCCAACTCCACCTTTGCTTCCCTTCTAGTCTCTCCCCTACGACCCTTAGCAACCTGCTCCCCCTGCTCTCCGGAAATGCGGGCACAGACTCCTCTGTGCACCGCTGGCTCCAAGCTTTCCCCATACACACAGGGAGACCTTTTCATTTCCACACAGCAGTACCTCTGGCAGCCCGGCTCCTCTCAGCCCTACAAGGGCCTGGACCCAAGCTAGTCTCTTTACAACCTCTGCTCCCATGTCAAAGGGCAGGCAAGGCCCCTGGATGTCACACCCTGCCCCTTCCTCCACAGCTTCTCAGCCCTCTCAATCTTCTCCCTTTTCTGTGCCATCTCAATGAGCAAGCCTTCCCTTTCTACACATCTCTGCAGGGGTGGGAAACTCGTTTCCTACTGTGCACTCAGTTGTACTATTTCAAATTGTTACCATCTTCCCACAAATCCTGCCAGGCGCTGGTGGCTCACACCTTAATCCTAGCTACTCAAGAGGCTGAAATCTGAGGATTGAAGTTTAAAGCCAGCCCCGGGCAGACAAATCCATGGGACTCTTATTTCCAATTAATTAGCTTGTTCTTATCTCCAATAAATTACCAAAAAAAAAAAAAAAGCCAGAAGTGAAGCTGTGGCTCAAATGCTAAGAGTGCTAGCCTTGAGCAAAAGAAGCTTAGGGACAGTGCTCAGGCCCTGAGTTCAAGCCCCAGGACTGGCAAAAACAACAACGAAACCATACCTGACACTCCCAGGACCACAGACCATTTGCCCTCCTGCTCACACATGCCCCAGAGGGTGTCCTTGATGACATTTCCCACCCTCTAAAATGACCACTCCCAGATCTGCTAGCTCCACAAAGCTGCAGGCCCCTGACCTCAGAGTCAATGTGGCATCTGTAGAAGTCTAGCCTACATGGCGGCATGCCTCCCTCTCTCAGTTTCCATCCTGACAACCACCACCTCCACAGACCCACTGAATCCCTCCTAACTCCTTCCTCCCACTGACCAGCTCCCCATCCCTGCACTGCCATGATTCCCCTCTAGACCTGTTTCAGGTGTGTCTCCCATGAGAAGTTGCCTTGGAGCAGAGTTCTCCACCCAGCACATACCATGGTGCCTGGCAAAGGGCCACTGCCCCATGTTCCTCTCCATCCTGCTGACCCTTGAGTCCTGTCAAGGGCAGCACACAAAGAGCTCTTGAACTCAGCGTGCCACAGCCAAGTGCAGGACTCCCTCAGCTCTTACAGAGACGGCTTTAACAGCCTCTGGCAACTGTCACACACCACTGCCTGCATTCTTTACACAGCCACTATGTTCTTTACACAGCCCAGATCTGAGCATGCTGCTTTACTGCTCCAAATCCCACCCACCTCCCCACTGCCTTCAGGATTAAAAACAAACAGAACCCCAGAATGCTGCACTTTTTCTCCGACAAGTCTCCTCAGGGTCGAGCCTTCCCTGCCTTCCAGTTCTATCTTTAACCTTCTTGACCTCTCCACTTCCTCCTTCACACTGTCTGGGATACCCCAGCTCCCCAAGTTTCTCCACTCCTTGGCTTTCTCCCAGTCATCCTTCAAGACCTGGATGGAGGTCACCTCCTAGAGCATGCCTTCCTGAGTACCATTTCCAGGACCCTCCCCCAGGCCTGTTTCCATCAGCCTCCTATAGGGAGCACAGACCTCTCTCTCTATCATGTGCCACTGGGCCTGGCACAGGCTCTGCATCATGCTCTTCCCCATGCCTTGGTGGTGCTACTCATCCATCCTGAGGTCCCTGAAGCCCAGATCCTCTCCTGCTCCAGCCCTAGAGGCTGGCCCTCCCACCCCAGGGGACTATACCTGCTCGCTGATGAAGCGGAATCCCCGGTCCGGCCGCTCACACTCATAGGTCTCCCCCAGGACAGGGTTGAAGGGCTTGCAGCCTGCCCGGTGGTACGTGGAGGAGTAGGCCGAGACAGCAAAGGCTGCTATGTACACCTGCAGGAAAGGCAGGGACAACACCACAAGGGTTAAGAGAGTGGAGAGGGGAGTCTTGGGAAGGGGACACCAGCCCACCATAAGCAAAGTCTGGGGTCTTGATGAGGAACTCCAAACACAAGGATCTACCCAGATAGGACTTTGGGAGGCAAGGATTTGCGAGACGGGACTCTGGGAGATGGGGGTTCACGGGGAAGAGCCTTGGGCAGGTACCATGCGCTCGCAAGGGTCGGCCACGCGGCTGGCCTGGTCCAGGAGGCTGCTGTACTCCAGCTCCTCACAGAGCCGCTGCAACGTGTTGAGTGGCTCGTTGAGCTGCACGGGCATCGACACCTTGGACAGGTCTTTGCCAATGTTGTTACGCAGGATGTTCCACAGACTCACATCCACCCCGGGCCCACTGGCAGCTGGCAGGCAGCGGCGGCGGGGGGGCCCAGGAGCTCTCCCTGGAACATACCCCCCTGGGGCCAACCCCTCCATGTCAGTCTCCCACGGACACTGGCACTCCAGACCCAGCAGGCCCCTGTCTGTGCTGGTAGATATGCTCATGCCCAGGGCCCTTCTCTGCCCACAGTGGGCAGGGTAACCAATGATCTAGCTACCCAGAGAGGGCAGTTCCCTTGCTATGGACAATGTCCAAGAAGTCCCCAGAGCCCCCTCTCCTTGCCTGTGATCCCTTTAGAAGCAGAAGAGAGCACACGATTAGATTTTTAACCATGTACTAGTGGTTGGTTCATGCCTGTAATCCTAGCTGCTCAGGAGGTTGGGATCTAAGGACTGGAGCTCAAAGTCAGCCTGGGCAGACAAATCCGAGAGCATCTTACCTTCAGTTAACCAGCGAAAAGCTGGAAGTAGAGGTGCAGCTCACGTGGTAGAGTGCCAGGTTTGAGTGGAGTAAGTTATGGCAAAAGTGCTAGGCCTGAGTTTGAACCCCAGTACTGGCACATCTACACACAAAAGATGTAGATTATTCTGTCTCTTTTATGGAAGAGGGGAAAAGGCCTAAATAACATGAGAGGCTCCAAACCAATCTGCTAAAAAAGAAAACAACACAAAAACTGGCAAAGTGGGGCTTTCTGTCTATTTTTCAGGCCCTGTGGGACCTTCTCTTTTTGTGTCAGGCCCTAGGCAAGTATCCTTGCCTTTGGGACAAAAACCAGAACCAGGCCTAAACCTATTGGGGTCAGCATCCAAAACCATTAACCCTCTAGTCACCACGGGGATGGCCTCTACATGGGCCTTGGGCCCTGGGTAAACATAGCGTCTCCATCTCTTGAGAGCCCTTCCAGACCATCCCCTGTCCACACCCCCAGTGGGTACCTTTCTGGTAGCACTCAGCTCCCCTGAGGTCCAGCACCTCCTCAGACAGGCTGGTAGTGATTTCACTGGTACACGACTCTTCTTCCTCAGAGCCCTGTGCCAGAACATAGGACAAGCTGGGCGGCCTGGGCCTCCCCAAGCAGCTGGGCAGTGTCCATGACCCAGCAAGAATGTGCCCAGCTATCCCTTTGGGAGGAAGAGAGAGAAAGAAGGGGGGCCTCTGAGCCCCCAAACCCTCCCCTGGGAGGTCTAATGTGGTAGAATGTGCCCAGCCTCCTCCTAGGAGGGGAGGACCTGGAGCTCAACTACAATGAGAGAACTTGGAAAAACTTGCAGGACACCAAGGGAAGATGCAGAGTTTAGGGAGACAGGGAGGTAAAAAGGGGTCATGGGAAGATGATTGGAGGTAGACCTGAAGTCATTTCAGAGAACCCAGTGGGGATGACACATTGAATTAGAAGATGAGATCCAGCAGAGATTGATGTGCAAAACCACATGGTCTCTCTGGGCCCACCTGCATCTCCCCAAAGTCCTTCCCCTCTCCTGGCCAGCTTCCTCCTCCCTCACCTCATTCTCTGAAGAGCTGGCGGAAAGCAGAACCTCGCAGGCATCAAAGAACTCTGTGTGGGAGTCGGCAAGGGACAGGACGCTGCTCTGGGACAGCTGGGGGGTCAGCTCTCGGCCCTTCATGTACAGAGCTTCTTGCTGTGGGAGCCAGATGGGCATCAGGCCCCAGAGGCCACATTGGAGGCCAGGTAGGCCTCCTCCTGGCAGACCATTTCCTCCCAGAGGGAAGTTTCCCAGGGACTCAGAGCCTGACACCTGCTGAGCAGGCAGAGGCAAGGGAGAGGGGGTGGGGCACAAACTGCAGCCTGAGAGGAGAGCTCATGGGGTCCATAATCACTGCTCACACTTCCTGGCACTGACTCTGAGTCCTTTTGCCCTGTTGAGTCATTCAGTCCTGACACCCACCGGTACTTTACAAGGGTGGTGCCCCATCAGGGCACTGAGGCTCAGCTCAGTAGGCTGGTCTACCGTGGAGCCCGATTCAGACCCATGGAGTCCAGCCCGAGAGTCCAGTTCACAACAGTGGGAGCCTGGTCCTAACCAGTTAAGATTCTTTGGCCCTCCGTTTTATCATGTGGAGACGAATAATCATCACCTTCATGGACTCTAAATCAAAGTAATAGCTTTCTGTGGATGTTAAGGATCAGACAAAAATAGCTGTGTGGGGAAAAAATAAAAAGCTGTGTAGGCTGAGCGTGGTGGCGCACGCATGTAATCTCTGGTACTCGGGGGGAAAAGGCAGGAGGATCAAGATTTCAAAGCCATTCTAGGCAAAGTTAAAGTTAGTGAAACCCTATCTCATGAGCAAATACAAACAAAAAGGCTGGAGGTGTGGCTCAAGTGGACCAGCATGCTAAAAAGGAGGTGCTGGGAATGTGGCTTAGTGGTAGAGTGCTTGCCTAGCATGCATGAAGCCCTGGGTTCGATTCCTCAGTACCACATACGCAGAAAAGGCTGGAAGTGGCGCTGTGGCTCAAGTGGCAGAGTGCTAACCTTGAACAAAAGGAAGTTCAGGGACAGTGACCAGGCCCTGAGTTCAAGCCCCAGGACTGGCAAAAAAAAAAAAAAAAAAAAAAAAAAGGAAAAATTTCCCTGGGGCTTGAACTCAGGGCCACATGTTGTCACTTGGCTTTTTGCTCAAGGCTGACACTCTACCACTTGAGCTGTACCTTTACTTCTGGCTCTTTACTGGTTAACTGGAGATAGGAGTCTCACAGACTTGTCTGCCTGGGCCTGTTTCAAACCACAATCCCAACCTCCTGAGTAGTTAGGATTATAGGCATGAACCACGAGTGTCCAACCTATCTCGGCTATTTCAGTAATAAAAATGAGCTTTTCTACCACCCAGGCCTTCATTCCAGCCAGGAAAAATGGCACCAGAAACATAGCCCCTTCAGCCACCGTGCTCCTTACCTCCTCAGGATTGAGGGAGCTGAAGGAGTCCGCGGTGGTGTCTGAGGAGATGGACAGAGAGTGCAGGCGCCTCTGCCCGGCTGGAGCCTCGGAGCCCTGAGGCCGAAGATGAGAGGGCAGGGGCCAGAAACTGAAGTCCTCCCCAGCCTGCCACTTCCTCCTCCGCAGGGTCTGCCTGGGCCGTCCTCTCAGCCCAGGATCTGGTACTGATGAAGGTCTCTGCCTGGAGCCCTCCCCCAACCAGCACGCCCCACCATCCCCAAGGCTCACCCCCATCCGCGACAGCTCCGAGCCCAGGTGCAGGTCCCTCAGTCGGTCCCGTTCAGTGGTGAGGGCAGCCAGGACGCTGCTGAGGGAGCTGTGTACTGTCAGGCAAGGGCAGGCCCATCAGACTCTTGTCCTCCCACTCCTCTCTGTCCCCCCACCCCAGTGTCCACTCACCCTTCTGAGCCAGGGCCCAGAAACTGCGCTGCAGGTGGGCATAGTCTGGGGGTGGCAGCCCACGGGGACCTGAGGAGTCTCGAGACTCCAGGTAGCGGGACAGGTTGGGAACAGAGCCATGGAGACGACCAACCTGTATGAAAGGGAGTGGGGTGAAAAGACAACATCCTCCTGGGCACCCCACCCCCTGCAACTTGGGGCCCGCACTCCACCTCACCCGTCCAATGGTGTCATCCTTGGCAAAGCTCTGCGTGCACCACATGCGACTGGTCCGTTTTCCCTTCTTGGGTCTCTCTGCTGTCACGGAGGCCTGGCAGGTTGAGATCGGGACAATTGCATTTGACTAGCAGCCACAAGCCACACTTGGGAAAGGCATGGAGGATAACACAGGTGACCCCAGGGGCATAGGGTGTGGCACCCCAAGAGCGGTGTGACCACAGGAAGTTGCTCACAGCCAGCCTCAGGGCTGGCTGGACCAGGAGAGACAGGTAAGCAGTAAGTGGCTCTTCAGAAAATCACAGTGAGCCAAGTGGCTCACGCCTGTAATCTTAGCTATTCAGGAGGCTGAAGATTGAGGTTCAAAGCTAGCTCTCAGGAAAGTCTGTGAGACTCTTATCACCAATGAACCACCTAAAATCTGGAAGCAGAGTTGTGACTCAAAGTGGAAAAGTGCTAGCCTTGAGAAGACTCAAAGACAGCATCCAGGCACTGAGTTCAAGATCCACCACTGACAAAGGAAGAAAGGAAGAGAGAGAGAGAGAGAGAGAGAGGAAAGGAAGGAAGGGAGGAAGGAAGGAAGGAAAGAAGGAAGGAAGGAAAGAAAGAAAAAGAAAGAAAGGAAAGAAAGAAAGAAAGAGAGAAAGAATGGAAGAAAGAGAGAAAGAAAGAAAGAAAAAAGAAAAGGAAAAGAAAGGCTGGGAATATGGCCTAGTGGTAGAGTGTTTGCCTTGCATGCATGAAGCCCTGGGTTTGATTCCTCAGTACCACATATACAGAAAAAG
The DNA here is from genome assembly GCF_023159225.1 of Perognathus longimembris pacificus. Taxonomy (NCBI): domain Eukaryota; kingdom Metazoa; phylum Chordata; class Mammalia; order Rodentia; family Heteromyidae; genus Perognathus; species Perognathus longimembris. Next base: position 35,988,161 of record NC_063177.1, on the reverse strand, counting down.
CTGGAAGTGGCGCTGTGGCTCAAGTGGTAGAGTGCTAGCCTTGAGCAAAGAAGCCAGGGACAGTGCTCAGGCCCTGAGTCCAAGCCCCAGGACTGGCAAAAAAAAAAAAAAAAAAAAAGGAAGGAAGGAAGGAAAGGAAAGAAAATCACAGTGATGTGGAGAGAAATGAGTATCTCTCCTAGAAGGAGAGGAGGAGAGGCCCTGGGTAGCCCCTGCCTCCACCCCAGCCCTTACCTGGTGTGTAGGGATGACAGGGGCGGAGGGGATTCGGTGCAAGGACTCCAGGCTCTGGAGGAGTCTGTGTAGTTCCTGCAGCTTCCCCTGACACTCCGAGAGAGCTGGGGGAGAAAGGAGGATGTTAATCTCCCAGTACCAGCCAGGGGTCCCGATCTACTCTGTGGCTTCCTTCCTCCTCCAAAGATGTCACCAGCAGCCAAGGAAACCCTCACACCACCCACCACTTTTCTAGATGAGTCTAAAGCACTTACAAGCCTCTGCTGCCTTCCTAGGAGGCCTGCAGCTCCATCTCTGCCCTGTCTGCAGACCACCCTCACCTCTGCTCCTATGCACACGCCAAGTACTCTCCCTCTCTCCTGATCTTGGTGGACATTTCCCTCTCAGGGCCGACATCTCTGTCTCCTACTGCTGGAACCGACTTCTAAAGCACACTCTCTCCGTGGACTTTTGCCCACCATGGCATTGAGTGTCTTTGTCAGGAGTCTGGCCCTGATCTATGTGTCTAGTACAAGTTGTATTTTTCCTCTGTAAGATTGGGGCCCCTTAGGGGAGGGTCCACCAAGGAGATGTGATCACCCTGGAGGTAGAAGTATCTCTACTATCAGATTGGGGCTCCCTATCCTTCTGATGTCACCTAGACCCAACAGCTTGGGCTTTCCCCACGCGGGTGCTGGCCTAGAACCCTTACCGTGAGAGCAGCGGTCTAGGCTATCACTGTCCCTCAGCCAGGAAGACACCTTTTCCCGAGGTCCAACACCAGGCAGGGCCGAGGCACTGCTTGTTGTTAGACGTTGGGTGCCAGGAACCTGTGGGCATAAACCAAGGGTCAGGAAGGATGGTGTCCACCTCCCCTGGTCTCACAGTTTCCCCCAGCCACCATCCCGAATTGGCCCCCATCTCATCCTGGGGCCCGTCCTACCTTCCGATGAGCAGTGCTGGGCATGTCTAAGCGCTGTGCCAGCCGGTGGGCACGGAGCTGGGCCACCCAGCTTTGGAAAAGGTCCTGGGATTTGATCTGCAGAAGCGTTGGAGAAAAGGAGTGATATCTGAAGGAAGGGTCTACTTTCCAGGAGTAAGAATTTGGGGCTCTGGACCCCAAGCAAGAGGGGTTCTCTCTACTAATTTGTGCAACCCCCTCCCTCCTGTAGGCTGGCAGAGTGCATCATCCCAAGTGCGGGAGCCTTGGCTCTGTGTCTCTTCACATAACCATCGGCAGGGTGGATCTGCCTTTGGCTGTTTTATGATGGCAACTTTCTTTTTGGCAACTTAGGAAAAGATTCTGAGCCCCACAGACCCTGAGTCTCTGGGCCTGGGCCACAGCACCTCTGCCAAGATAGTGACCAGAACATTTGCTGGCTCCCAGATGTCACCTTGAGGTGGTAGATGTTGTCTTCAGTATCCAGGTCAATGCGCTGAGCCTTTTTGTTGATGGACATGACTGACAGCCGGACATCAATGGAGCCATGGAGTTTCCCCTTGGTGATCTGGGGTGGAGGATTAGTAGAAGACAGGGGTTGGTTTTAGGCCCCTCCAGGTTCAAGAGCCAGGCAGCAATTCACCCTCAAGTCCAAGTCACACTAGAAGGGCATTGTCAATCGTTTCCTGTTTACACAATGCTCTATTGTATCCAGTTGCTCGCTGAGCTCTAGGAAGTCAAAGAGCAAGGATCTGCATGGCAGAAGAAGGAAACAACACCTGGAGGAAACCTGGGAGTATAGCCTCGCTCCTTATTCCCAGCTGAGAATAGGGACAAGGACTAGGGTGAGAAAGCTCCCATTCCTTGGGCACACAGTTGGTACCCAGCAGCATCTAGAGATCTTATAGTGCATTCTTCCCCCAGAGCCCATGATAACAACTTTATAGGTATGCAGGCATGCTCCTTGTTGTATGAGAAGGATCCTGACATCCAGGGAAGTATAGTTGTCCCTTAGCATCCTTGAGCTGAAGAGCTCAGGGACAGTGCCCAGGCCCAGAGTTCAAGTCCCATAACACACACACACACACACACACACACACACACACACACACCCACACCCCAAAAAAGGACCCTTGTATAAAAAGGTAGTATTTGCATAAAACCCATGTATACTCGCCTGAGTATACCCTTTAAGTTACCTCTAGATTACATATAGTACCTAATATTGTGTAAATACTATGTAAACAGCTATAATATTGGATTGTTCAGGGAATAACGACAAGAAGAAACTGTACATGATCAGTAAAGACTCAATTTAATATATATGTAATATTTTATAATATATATGACTTTTTTTGTTTTTTGGGTTGTTTTTTTTTGCCAGTCCTGGGGCTTGGACTCAGGGCCTGAGCACCGTCCCTGGTTTCTTTTTTTACTCAAGACTAGCATTCTGCCACTTGAGCCACAGCGCCACTTCTGGCCATTTTCTGTATATGTGGTGCTGGGGAATTGAACCCAGGGCCTCATGTATACGAGGCAAGCACTCTTGCCACTAGGCCATATCCCCAGCCCCTTTTCCCTTTTTTTGATCTACAGTTGGTTGTCTGCAAGTCAAAAAGCCAGAAGATCCAGAGAGCCATATACATTTCCCAGAACACACTCAGCAAATAGCGTACCCCCAGATTCACACCCTGCTCTGGCTGATTCCATATCCCCCCCCACACCACACCTACACCTGCTCAGAGCGTTCTAGAAAAGACTCCTCTCACACCCCTTGAGCCAGGGCCTGACTTACGTCTTGCCTGGTGGTGGCGTAGTGCAGGATCCCATCCTCAAGCACAAAGTACCTCTGTGACGTTGCCCCAGAAGGGACCGGAAGGTGCAGCCGAGAGGACAGGGTGGGGAGAGAGCAAACACACAAACTTTTCTTTTCCATCCACAAACACCAGTGCAGCCCAGCAGCCTCCCACACGTGGCTCCTCCCCTTCCCCTGTCGCCCTACCTTATGCCAGCCCTTCAGAGGCCACTTCCTCTTTTTGAGCAGGTGGCCTTCCTGCTTCTCAGGCATGATGCCTTCTGTTCCCAGCCTGCCCCGAGGCTCCTCCACCACCTCCCACAGTTCAGAGGTCTGCAGTTCAGGGCAGAGAGAGAGAAAGAGTAGTTGCTAATGAGCCCACCCTATCTACTCCCTTCCACCTGGGCCCCAAACAAGCACACACACACACACACACACACACACACACACACCCCGCAATGGTGCTCCCTGCTCAGACCTGTTGGGCACTGCTGGGCTTCAAGGACTGAGTACTCTCAGCCAGGGAAGGGCTGTCCCTTTCTTGGAAGTCCATGGAGGAGGTGGGTAGAGCAGACTGGAAGGTAGAGGATGTTACCTTGCTTGGGGAAGGGCCTAGAAGCAAGAGAGACACCACTTGAACACAGACCTAGCTATCACCAATCCCCACCCACAAACCAAGTTAAGGGCAGGCGGACTGTGCTAGTGGTGGAAGCCTCAGAAACTGGGCCACTCCACCTTCAGAGCCTACCCTGGGGCTCCAGGAAACCTTTGGTGTTTCCTTCTGAGGATTCCCTGTGGGGGGACAGAGGTGAGGCTGGTCTCCAAGAGGAAACAGACCTCAGAGACTGGGCAGGCAGGAACTCATCAACTCAGCTGCCTCTTCCTCCAGGACCCCTGGGCCCCATCACTATGGCTTGGTGACTCCACTGTCACAACCGCCTTGCAAAAGAACCTTCAGATTCTCACCAACTGGACCCCAGAGCCTCTAGCTCTTGGGTTCCCATTTCCACCCCCCCCCCCATGGGGACAACTCCTATCTCCCCACCCCACCCCCATGCTTCTCCCCTCTAAGATCCCCACCTTGGGCCCTCAATGACCCTCAAAGCCACACCATCTGCTTTCTATGATCCCAGTCCTTGTGGCTCCTGAGAAGTACCTCCCCCACACACAGAGGGCGCAGAACATGAGCTGATAGACAATGTGGGCAGGAGAAGAAGTGGCCGAGAACACGGTAAGGTCCGCCCAGGTCCCCCAGCAATGCCCACAGGCGCCCTTGGCACGGGCCCTGGCCACCCTGGCTCCACCGGGATATCAATAATGCATGAGGTTGTGTGTGTCTGTGGGAGCCGGGGGAGGGGACTGGAGGGGCGAGGTTGGCCCGGGGCTGGGGAAGCGGCTCAGATCTCCTGATCAGCGCTAGCGAGCACCTGAGGAGCGGAGGCAGCGACCGGGGAAGGGGACTGGACAGAGCAGCTGGCAGGCTAAGGGTAGCCAGGAGGTCACAGCACAGGGGTCCACGCTGAAAGAGGCTGACTCGAGGGAGAGCTCCGACAATCAGCCATTGAAAGTTCCTAAACTCCTCCGGTGTTTGGGTGTCTCTGGGCCCTTGTTCTAGCCCCTGGGGCTGCCTGCAGGGAGGTGGACGAAGGGATGTTGGGGGGTGGGGGGAGGCTGTGAGTAGGGAAGAGGAGGTCGAGGGGAGCCAGGTGGGCACCCCCCCACACCCGGCCACCTCCCAGCCCTGTCTCCAGACAAGCAGACTCCCCAGCTCTAGGTAGAAGGAGGCCCTCCCCGGGAGTGGCAGGTGTCCAATCGGGCCCCCTTACCTCAAGGTCCATGGACGCCAGTGCTCCTTGGCCGGCTCTGCCTCTGAGTCACTGTCTCCGAGTCACCCGGCTACCTTCTCAGAGCTGGGCAGTGGCAGCTGCTGCTGCTGCAGGAACCAGGAAGGAAGGAGACGTGGGAGCCTCCCCTCCAGCCGGATCTCCCCACCTGCCCCTCCCCCCGTCGCCTCCTCCCGCCAAGCTCCGGGCGGCCGCTCAGCTCTGCCCCCCTGCTCCCGGGAGGACTCAGGGCTCAACCACCGAAGTGGCTTGGGAATGGGGGACACAGTCACCCCAGCAAGGTTCCAGACAGACAGATCAGAGGACTGCTGCCTGTGAGCCTCCAGCCAGTGGTGCCATAGGATTTATTCTAACTAGTATGAACTTGACCCCAGGGAGTGCCCAAGGCCATTTCTTTATTGACCCTGGCATCTCTTTTTACATCTGAAATAGACTACAAAATTTGGAGCTGGCAAAGGTGATGGGAAGGGTCAGCTATCGGCCCCCCTCCCAAGTCCCCCTCTTACACCACAGACAGTGCCAGGAGCCGAGTCCTGGGGCAATCAAGGCAGGAGGTAGAGACAGCCTGCAGAGGCTGCTTATGGGGATGGAGATGGGGGGCTGCACGGGTCTGGAAATGCCCCATAGAAAAACACAACTCCAGGGCACTGAGTCTCCAGGAGGGGAACCAGTTTGGGGCAGTCACCAGCTGGTGTTACAAAGGAAAACGAACTTGGGTCCCCTCCCCTGTCTTTCTGGGCACATTCAAACTTCTGCTGGAGCACTGTGTTCAGTTGCTCAAGTATGAAAATTGGCCTTTGAGAAAGATCTAAAATTCATTCAAATGGATAACTTTAAGCACTTAATAAAAAGGTTTGGAGGGGCTGGGAATGTGGCTTGCCTAGCATGCATGAAGCCCTGGGTTTGATTCCTCAGTACCACATCAATAGAAAAGGCCAGAAGTGGTGCTGTGGTTCAAGTCCTAGCCTTGAGCAAGAAGCTCAGGGACAGTGCCCAGGCCCTACGTTCAAACCCCAGGACTGGCAAAAAAAAAACACCAAACAGTTTTGAAGCCAGGCACTGGTGGTTCATGCTTGTAATCCTAGCTACTGAAGATCTGAGTATTATGGTTCAAAGCCAGTCAGGGCAGGAAAGTCCACAGAAAAAGCCAGAAGGGGCACTGTGGCTCAAGTGGCAGAGCCCTAGCCTTGAGCACAGAGGCTCAGGGACAGCACCCCGGCCCTGAGTTCAGCCCCAGGACCAGCCCTCCCAACCTCCGCCTCCCCAAACAGATGTTTTGAATTTTTCCGGTGGGACCTTGGCCCAGGAGCAGGTCACTGTGTGTTGTCACTGGTCTGCTCACCGCCTTCATGCTGTACTGATCATGGTCAAGGGCCTTTTGCATCACTCAGTTGCTGGTTCCTCTGGCTGCTTCAGCCTCGGGGGCGGTGGGGGGGGGGGGAGGGAAAGGGCGCCAGGCATACCTGGCAGAGTTCAGGAGGCAAGGAAAGCCACTAAGCAGCATGGGGCAGATCCACTCTGGCACCTGGGAGCCTCAAAGGGCCTTTTAATTCACTTCACAGTGATCGAGTATCCTTGGACATCTACACAGAGCTGGGCCCTGTGGGAAGTTGGGCCTGGCTCAGGCCACAGAGAAGACACTGCAGGTCTTACTGCCAGACAGTGCCTGTCCAGGACTAAGGACACTGGGGCATGGCTCCAAGTCCCACAGGAATGCGGAACCACCACTCTCCTAAGTCACCACAGGATTTACCTAGGTTGTGTTCTGATCAAGGCAAACAGCAGGCTACTAGTTCAATAAGGAGCTGCTACTTCTCTAAGATTTAGGGGGAGACTATAAGAGGGGGGGCAGATGGGGGCTAGGAATATGGCCTAGTGGTACAGTGCTTGCCTCATATACATGAAGCCCTGGGTTCGATTCCTCAGCACCACATAAACAGAAAAGGCAGGAAGTGGCACTCTGGCTTGAGAGGCAGAGTGCTAGCTTTGAGCAAAAAGAAGCCAGGGACAGTTTTCAGGCCCTGAGTTCAAGCCCCAGGACTGGCAAAAAAAAAAAAGGGGGGGGGGACAGAAATGGAAGGACAGAGTGAACAAATGTAGAAATCATATTCACTGGACACTACATTGAAAATGAACCATACAACTTGTGGACAAGACGGGAAGAAAAACTGGGAGAGCCCGAGGGAAGGAGTAACATTATCCAAGAAATGTACAGGTTTTTTGTTTGTTTTTTGCCAGTCCTGGAACTTGAACTCAAGGCCTGGGCTCTGTCCCTGAGGTTCTTTTGCTCAAGGCCAGCACTTGAGCACTTGAGTCAGAGTACCACTTCTGGCTTTTTCTGTTCATGTGGTACTGAAGAATCAAACCCAGGGCTTCATGCATTCTAGCCAAGCACTCTACCACAAAGCAACATTCCTAGCCCAAGAAATTACTCTTTAGCAGACTTAGGTAACTGTAACCCCACTATATGTCACCTTTACAATAACAATTTCTTAAAAGTGGAAAAAAAATTGGGGGGAGGTCTAATACATCCACCAGAGCCCCTCATTACAGACTCCTAGCTCCCCTAGCCCTTTTGTGCAGAACCACTTGGGACATATTAGCTACTGGGTACACGTTAGCTGATATCAAAGGGACAAGCATAAACTGGGTGCAGAGGTTCACACCTGTGAACCTAGCTACTCAGGAGGGAGAGCTCTGAGGATTGCGGTTCAATGCCAACCCCAGGCAGGAAAGTCCATGAGACTTATTTTTGGCCAGTCCTGGGCCTTGGGCTCAGGACCTGAGCACTGTCCCTGGCTTCTTTTTGCTTAAGGCTAGCACTTTGCCACTTGAGCCATAGTGCTACTTCTTTTTTTTTTTTTTTTTTTTTTGGCCAGTCCTGGGGCTTGGACTCAGGGCCTGAGCACTGTCCCTGGCTTCTTTTTTTGCTCAAGGCTAGCACTCTGCCACTTGAGCCACAGCGCCACTTCTGGCCATTTTCTGTATATGTGGTGCTGGGGAATCGAACCCAGGGCCTCATGTATATGAGGCAGGCACTCTTGCCACTAGGCCATATCCCCAGCCCATAGTGCTACTTCTGGCTGTTTTCTATATATGTGGTGCTGGGGAATCAAACCCAGGGCTTCATGTATACAAGGCAAGCACTCTTGCCACTAGGCCATATTCCCAGCCCTCCATGAGACTCTTATCTCCAACTAACCACCAGAAACTGGAGCTGGTGTTGTGGCTCAAAGTGGTAGAGCACTAGCCACTAAAAAGTTCAGGAACAAGGCCCAGTCCTGACTGACCAAAAAAAAAAAAAAAAAAAAGGAGCAAGCATGTAACAGATGCCATTTGTGTGACAGGTACAAGGGAAGAGGATTTTGTAGGAAGCAGGAAGAGTGAGAGACCACAGACACAACCCTGGAAACAAAATGCATTTCAATTTGTCACAAAGCTGTGCAACACAGCTTACTCCAAAAGTAGAGCCCCTCAGGGGCCCATTTCTGGATAACCTAATGAGAACGCTCTAGTGTGGAAGGTCAGGGCTTCAAGCCAGCCATGTCTGGTTCACGTCTCCATCCTGTCACTCACCTTTCACAGGGCACTGAATGTCTCTGCCACATGGTGAAGAATAAAGGAACAGTGTTTAGCATGGAACTTGGCACACGGAAGGCTGCCAATGTGTCATTACTAGCACAACCCTCAGATCATTCACTGAGGTTATGGGGGTGGGAAACAGAGGGCAAAGGGGGCCAAGGCAGGATGCCTGTCCCCATCTTTCCAGTCTCTTTTCCTTCTACCTGGAGGAAAGGAAGCTTCCCCTATGGGGTCCCAAATGAGGAAAACAAAGCTCAGGGATGCCTAAGAATTCTGCATCTCCAAGTGGTCCTGTATCTGCGGAGGTGATCCTGAGTGGAATCCAAGTCACACATGGCACTTCCCCACCCCAAGCTCTCCCGCGTCTCCAATGGAGGATAGCACAGCCAATAGGGGAAGAATTTATTTATGTGCAGGGCTAGGTAAACCGGGCCAGCTAGGAGTCCAGAGCAGGATCAGGAGAATCTGCCTTCCCGTTGGCTGGTGTGACAGGTTTTTCCTCTTGCTGTCTGATGTACTGATCCATCAGGGCAGTCAGCTTGGCAGGCTGGTGCTGAAGCAGGGAATGGGTCTGGGCTAGGAGAAGGGTGAGCCCTCCTACCAGTTCCCCCTGCAGCAGAGGTAGGCTGGGCAGCTTGGCGTAGTTGACGAAGCCCTGACTGCTGAGGATGGTGTCATCGATGCAGCCACCTGGAAGAACACAGGGTCAGCTGGGCCACTGCAAGTGCCTTTCTTCTTTGGAAACAAAGTCTTACTCCCAGGAATCTGCTCTCCACCGTCCTTCTCCCCTCATCGCCTGCCCCAGAATCAGGGTCCCATGTGTGCCCCCATCCACTGCCACTGTTGGCGATGGACAGAATCTCCTCTCCCTTTCCCTTTGAAAACTTACAGAGTTACTGTTTGATAGGAAGGGTTTCAGGTTTATAAAACTGACTTATCTAGGTGGAAGGATGTGGTCATTATTCAACATTACGAATGTATCTACTACCACTCAAGAGCTGAAAGTGGCCAGGTGCAGGTGGCTCACCCCTGTAATCCTAGCTGTTCAGGAGACTACCATCTAAAACCAGCCCAGGCAGGAAAGCCCGTGGGACTCTTATTTCCAATTAAACACCAAAAAGCAAGAAGTGGAGCTGTGGCTTAAATGGTAGAATGGCATCCTTGGACAAAAGAGCTAAGGAGGAGTGCGTGCAACACAGATGTGCGCACACACGCACAGAGTGAAAAATAGTTCTGCTGGTAAAGTTTACATTATATGTATTTTACAATAGAAACAATAGAAAGATGAGAATGAAGTGTGTGGGAACAAAGTATAAACATAGATTTCTATGAAATCTAGAATTTCCTGGGGACACAGGCAGTACTTGCCTATGCGTCTTATCATCACCAGTGTCTGGGAACAGTAGGCATCGGCCCTAAGCACCATTTACCTGGATACTTGTTTTAAATATCTTCATTTGTGGGGTTTCAGCACCTGAAACTATCTGGTGGTGAGATTCCTCATGTCTGAATTTCCCCTCCCCTGCCCCAAAGCTCCTGCTCCACTTTCTTGTCTTCCCCCCGGAAAGGACCAGCAGCAGTAAGACAGACAACACAACAACAGGTGTAGAACAGCAGTGTCAGCCCAGCGTGAGAGCAGGCCCTGCTCCCGCTCAGCGCTGCCCCTCAACTCTACACCCCTGCGAGCCACAGTACTGCTCACTCACCTAGCAATGGCAGGAAAGGCATGGTTTTCAAGATCCGCACCATCTCCTTGGCCTTGGGCTCCTGACTGACCAGCAGCATATTATGCCCCACAAAGAGGGGCAGCAGGTTTTGGTACTTGGAACCCTCCAGAAAAGGCTTCAGAACCTGAGGGTGGGAGGTGGGGCAAAAAAGAACTGTTGATGGGGGACAGGTTGAAGGAAGAACCACTCACTTGGTTCATGGGGCCACAGCAAGCTGAGTGCAACCGAAGGGGTTCTCTAGGTATCAGATGAGAGGGTGGGAAATACCCTACCCAGGGTGGGCCTGGGGGCAGACAGGCCCTACCCCTACCTGATTGGGGAAGATCTTCATCAAGATGTTATGTTTTCGCAGCTGGTGCCGCATGAGAATCTTGTCCTCCGCACTCATGGCCACATTCTGGCACACAGCAATCATTCGATTGTCTCGGAAAACTGCTGCTATCTCCTTATGAAGGAGGCGGACGAGGCCTGACTCCTGAAGGCAGGAAGGGATGGTGAAAGGGGTGTCTGCTGTCTTTTCTCTTAGCATTGCTCACTTCCTCTTGGAGAGGTGCTAGGGCTCTCTGTGCTGCCCGAATTTGAAATGTTGGGGAGCAAACGAGGCTGCAGGCCCCCAGACTCGGGGACTTGTTATATCTTCCACTGTAACCTTTCCATTCTCACTAGCAAGTGGCAATATTCACAGCAGGGTTTTCAAATCTGGGAACTTTTGCTTCTCCCCAAACAGGTCAGCAGACTGCCCTGGTCAACACTTTGATGGTAATATTGTGGAATTATTTCAGTTACCCATCTGATGCCGTACTCATGTTGCATTATTTTTCCAGTTTAAGTACAAGATAGGGCCAGGCACCGGTGGCTCAAGCCTGTAATCGTAGGAAGCTGTAATCAGGAGGCTAAGATGTGAGGATCATGGTTCAAAGCAAACCCAGGCAGAAAAGTCCATGAGACTCTTATCTCCAATAAACTATTTAGAAAAAGCCAGAAGAAGTACTGGGATTACAGGCATGTATTACCACACCCAGCAGAAGAGATTATTTTAATTTACCATCCCACCACTAAATGACATGCACCCAGTCTCCTTACCTCTTTTGGAGGGCGGGGGGGAGGCGGCAGGCATCTGGGGTTGATGGCAGGTTTGGGGGGAATATATTCAGTCACAGCCATCAGCTTCTGCCGCTGAAAGTGCATGACCCGCCAGTGGCGGGTTACAGCCTTGGAGCCATAGCGCACAGGCTGGAGGGTGGGCAGCAGGCCTAGCAAAGGAGACAGCCACAGAGTGAGATGCAGCCTCTTGAAGGCCCTATATTGCCTAAGATGGAGCCAAAAATGGGACCAAGAATTGCCTGACAGAGCCAGGTGTTGGGGGCTCACACCTGTCATCCTAGCTACTCAGGAGGCTGAGATCTGAGGATCGCAGTTCAAAGCCAGCCTGGGCAGGAAAGGCTCAGGGAGCTCAGGGACAGTGTCCAGGCCCTGAGTTCAAGGCTCACAGCTGACAAAAAAAAAAAATTGCCTGACAGAAATCCTGGATTTCATTTCTTCTCATTCTAATGGATGACTTTAGGTCAGTTGCTTGATTCCCAGAGGCTCTTGTTTCTCTGTTCTGTTTTTTTCTTAATGTGCAGAGATGAGTGTTTTTTTTTTTTTAATGAGCACAAGGGCTCCAGGTTGTGGCTCAAGTGGTAGAGCACCAACTGCCAGCAAGAAAGCTGAAAGGTGAAAGCCCTTGGGAAAAAGGTATTTTGAACACATTACTCAAAGTGGGAGAGTGGGCTGCAAACCCTTTCTTTCTCTTCCTCTCTCTTTCTTTTTTGTACCGAGGTTTGTTTTGTTTTTGTTGCCAGTCCTGGGGTGTGGACTCAGGACCTGAGCACTGTCCTTGGCTTCTTTTTGCTCAAGGCTAGCACTCTGCCACTTGAGCCACAGCGCCACTTCCAGCTTTTTTTCTATGTATGTGGTGCTGAGGAACCGAACCCAGGGCTTCATGTATACGAGGCAAGCACTTTACCACTAGGCCATATTCCCAGCCCTGTACCGAGGTTTGAACTCAAGGGCTCCTGTTTGTTCAGCTGGTGCTCTGCCACACTTCTAGTCTGGCTTTTTTGCTGGTCATTTTGGAAATAGAAATTCGTGTACTTTCTTGCCCAGATCTCAAGATCTCAGCCTCCTTAATAGCTAGGATTGCAAGTGTCAACCATTGGTGCCCCTCACAAATGTTTTATTTTCTTTTTGCAAGTTCTGGGGCTTGAACTCAGGGCCTAAGCACTGTCCCTGAGCTTCTCTTGCTCAAGGCTAGCACTCTACCACTTGAGCCACAGCACCACTTCTGGCTTTTTCTGTATATGTGGTACTGAGGAATCAAACCTAGGGCTTCATACATGCTAGGCAAGCACTCTACCACTAAGCCACATTCCCAGCCACAAACCTTTTCTTATGTGACCAAATTGTAAATATTTTAAGTCTGAGGGTTCAATTCTGCCAAAAGCAGCCACAGACAATATAAACACAGATGAGCCTATGTTCCACTGAAACTTTATTTATAAAACAGTGACCATGAACTGGGGAAATGTTGCTTAGTTGACGAGAACCTGCCTAACAAGGAAGCCTTGGGTTCCATCCCTAGAACTGGAAAGAAAAAAAAATAAAGGAAAAGCGTGTGTGCACGCGCGTGTGCACACACACACACAGAACAAAACCAGTGGTCTCTGGTCTAAGCCATTGGTTCTGAAGCACAGCCACCCCCAATCCAACCAACAATAGCAGCATCATATGGAAACCTGTAAGAAATACAATTTGTTCCTGCATGCTTGTGGTTCACGCCTGCAATCTTAGCTATTTAGGAAGCTAAGCTCTGAAGGATAGCAGATTGATGCCAGCCCCAGGCTCGAAAAATTTGCTAGATGCCACCTTTGTTTGTTTTTTTTTTTAAGTGTGTGGGGTGGGGGGAGAGCTAGGAATGTAGCTTAGTGGTAGAGTGCTTTCCTAGCATGCATGAGGCCCCAGGTTCAATACCTCAGTACTACATAAGCAAAAACAAAAATGCTGAGTGAGAGCTGCACTGGTTGGAGCTCTGGTACCAGCACAAAACAAAACAAAACAGCACTAGATGTCTAGCATGAAACCCTGAGTTCAAAGAGAACACAAAAATTAATCAATCAACAAATTACAAATTATCATGCTCATGCCCTAAACCTCCTGAATCAGAAACTGTTAGGGGGGGGGGGGGAACAAAAATATTGCTTAATAAGCTCCTTCCACCGACAACAAAGCTAATGCATGCACAAGTTTGCTTCTGACTTGAAGGAAGAGATGAAAAACTCCACCCTACACCACCCTCACAGCTCTCCCAATTAAGTTTCTCCACACTCTTTTGTTGACAGGTAATGCTTAAGATTACCCTTCAGAAAACAAGGAGACCCTCAAAAGGCTTAGCTAAAGGGGCCCAAAACGACCCCTTTGTCCTCGAAACAAGAACTAAGACCGGAGAGTCCCAAGGCTAAGAAGGTGGCTCTAATGGCTAGGGTGCATGAGGAAATGCTGGGCAAGACGGGGGCCACGGAGTTGTTAAAGGCAGCTTTGGGATTTGCACTTATTAGCTGTGCCCTTCCTTGCCCAGTTACCCAAACTCGGTGGGTCTCAAACTCAGTGCCCTATCTGTAAAGAGACGACGAGACTGCCTCCCGCGTGGTGTGCTTTACGAAGTAAACAAGAGGGAACGTATAAAACATTCCTCGGGATCCCCAGCCTATAGCAAATGCTCGAATTCATTCATTCAACGGCGGCTGTATGCCTCCCAAGGTCGGGCACCATGCCACTGGCTATACTGGACGGCCAGTGATCTCGGTGGTGTTAGGGATGCCCGGGAGCCGAGGTCAGAGGTACCAGGAGGAGGTCAGGAGTAGGGGAGGGGAGAGGCGCAATGAGGTCTCGGGCCGCCCCTTACCCGCCAGGGGCAGGAGCTCCCCGCTCAGCTTCACAGACACGGCCGCAGCCATTGCCACCGGAAGGACGGAGACGGAAGCCGAGCGGAGACGGAAGTCGCTAAGGATTGTGGGAGCCGCGAACCCTGTAGCGGGAGGCGGAGCCCAGGATGGGGCCGTAGGACGCATGCGCCGACCCGGAGACTGGCCCCGGCGTCCAGTCTCCTAGCAACCACGGCGGGACTCTCTAGGAGTCGCTTAACTCTCCAGCCTTCGACTTCTCGGTGTACGACTAGCAAGAGCCCTTCTACCTCGATTTACTTCTGACTGCGCTCCCCCCACACCTCCCTCGAAAGCAAGTGGTTCGGAACCAACCCCTTCCCCTTGTCTCTCAGGTCTGGGCTTGTCTCTCCAGCCATCCTGGGCCCGCCATCCCGCGGGACCTAGCGACTCCCTCAGGCGGGCAGCTTTTGCCTTTAGATCATGATTGGAGGTGAGAAGGGAGGCCGGTCCGTGGGTAAGACAGTTGGAAACGGGCGGTAGAAGGCCTCCAAGGAGGGAGGGAAGCGACAGTTGGGCTCCCCATTTCACAGCTAACCGTGCCCCCAGTCCGGAGGACGAGGGTGTCTGCATCACGGAAGCCCTGATCACCAAGCGGAACTTGAACTTCCCTGAGGATGAAGACCTGTCGGAGAAGATGTGAGTGCCGGAGACGTTGAGGGTGCAGGAAAATGGAAACGCACGGATGACTAGCTCTCCGACGTCTCCTGATTTGTCACCGTTTCTGTGTGCCTCTCGCCCTACTTACTCCACACTACAAACACTGGGGATGTCCAATGGATTTCCCCCCCTCCTTAAAGATCACTCTTTTAAAGCTGGATGTACTGGTGCAAACCTTTAATCCCAGGACTCAGGAAACTGAGGTAGGAAGATTATGAATTTCAGGCCAGATTGAGTTGTGTAGAGGCCAGCCTGGGCTTTCTAGCAAGATCTGGTCTTAAATTAACAAGAAAGAATAGTCTCTTCCTCCCCAGCCTCACTTGCCTGCCTTAGATAATGCTCTCACCACTTCTCAGCAAACTCTTATTTGTCTCTCTGTCTCCATCCTAGCCTCCCCATACAGTTACCAAAATGGTCTTATAAACAGCAAATCTGATCAAGCTTTCCCTGATTCCCCTATTACTTCCAGAATGAAATTTGAATGCCTTATGAAGTGCCCTCTGTCTTTTCAGCCTTATTTCCAGCTACTCCTAACCAGTGTTCAATTTCTCACAACACATTCTCCCCCCCCTCCCTTAGCACCTTATTACTCAGATGTAGGGGCAGCAGCATTGGCATATCTGGGGGATTATTAGAAATGACACAAACATGTGGCTCATGTTTGTAATCCTAGCTACTCAGGAGGCTGAGATCTGAAGATTAAGGTTCTTTGAAGTGAGTCCAGGATCCCTTGTGAGATTCCTGTCTATAACCAGTCTTGAGTGGAAAAGATAAAGAGTGCAAGCACTGAGTTCAAGCCCCATACCAGCACAAAAAGAAAAACACAAGCTGTAATCACCAAAATTACTCAACCATCTGCCTGTCCTTAAAATACCTTTCCTCTTCCTCCTCTTCTCTCCCTCCCATCTTTTCTACTGAGACCCAAAAATGGGCTCTATCACACCACTCTACCCACTCCCCTCCAGGTTTCACACCCTTGCTGAACTGCAGACTGTCCGCTTGGATCGGGAGGGGATTACCACCATCAGAAACTTAGAGGGGCTCAAGAATATTCACAGTCTCTATCTGCAAGCGGTAACGTCTTGTTCCCGTCTTTCCTCTCCCCTCATTCCCTGTTGACTGAGTCCGTCTAATGTGAAGGAGCCAAATAGGTCGTTTTGTGCATTCATGGTGCCTAGTTTGTCGTTCCTTTAAATTATTGCCACTTGACTCGGAAGTCTGAATTGAAATAGTGAGCTTCCAAAATAGATTGTGCACATGCTCTTGAATCACTGTTCTTGTGAGATTGTGCACATGCTCTTGAATCACTGTTCTTGTCTGTTGTGTTGCTGTCTCCGTTTTTCAGACAGGGTCTCACTATATATTCCAGGTTGACTTTGAACTCAGTTCCTTCTGTCTTCACCTGAGAAGTGATGGGATGAGACAAGTGTGCACCGCAGGTACCAGGATGAGCCACTGTTCTTTAGTCAGACACTCTAAGCCTTTCAAGTTACTTAGCTCAAGCCCATTTCCTATTTTGGATATGATTCCTCTACACCTTTCAGATCTTTGAAGGCTATGTGGTTGGTGGTGACTGGATGATCTTCAGGTTGAATATACCCAGCTCCCTTAAACTTTCCCCATAGAAACTTTACATATTAAGTTTATATATGTTCATTGTGTATGCGTGCAGTGGTACAATCCTATCATCCCAAGCCACAAGTAGCTGGGTGTGGTAGTGTGTGCCTGTCATCCCCAGCAATTCCAGGAAGCAGAAATAGGAGGATCACAGTCCAAGCCAGCCTGGAATAAAGTGAGTCCCTATCTTGAAAATAATCAACACACACTGAAGGCAAAGCTTGAGTGGTAAAGTGCCAGCTCTGAGCAAGAAGTTCAGGCCAAAAGCACAAGGCTCCAGTTCCGGTCTCAGAATCATACTGACAAGAAAGAAAGAAAAAGAGAAAAGAAAGAGGAATGGAAGAAAGAGAGGGAGGGAGGAAGGAAGGTCGGTCGGAAGGAAGGAAAAATTAAAAGAACCAATACAAAAAGGGGCTGCAGAGTTGCTCAAGTCATAGAATGCCTCCTAGCAATCACAAAGCCCTGAGTTCAAACTCTAGTACTACCCAAAATATTATATTTATATAAAACACACACACATTCATTGTTCCCCTGGAGCATACAAGCCCTTTGCTTTCCCTTTTCTGATTCCCAGGTCTTTGGTTGTACCATTTTAGCCAGGCCCCATTTGCACCTTTAGCCATTTGCCTGGGGGAGGAAATCATCTTCCCTAAGGTAGTGACAACCAGCCACTCCCACCAGGACTAGGTGATCACTGTCAATGTGGGACAGCTCCAGCTGCAAGGGCAGACATGGAGGGGGCTGGATGTGGGGCACACACCTGTAATCCCAGTTAGGAGGGAAACAGTGGTAGGATTGTGCCCTGAGGCCAGCCCATGCCAAAGCATGAGACCCTATCTGAAAAACGAACTAAAAGCAAAAGACTGGTATTTATGTCTCAAGTGATCGTGCATGGAGCCCTAAATTCAATTGCCAGTATCAAACAAATGAAAAAGCAGGCATGGTCTGGAGGTTTTCCCCTTAAAGGGCTTCCCAGCCAGCAGACTTCAGCTCAGTCTCCTCCCCTTGGCTTCCTTCTGCAGAATAAGATCCAGCGCATTGAGAACCTGGCTTGCATCCCCTCCCTGCGGTATGTGGTGCCAAGGCTTGGGTGGGGAAGAGAGGAGTTGTGTGGGGAACCTGGCAAACCCCAAGAACGGGCTCGGAATTCCTCAAGCCAAGGACCCAGCAATCCTGCCCCAAAGAACATGATTCCCACTTGTCATCCGGCCAGGTCCCTTCCTCCAGCTATCCCAGGATTCACCTCTATCTCCATCCCCCTTTCCTCCCCCCTACAGCTTCCTGTCTCTGGCAGGCAACCAAATCAGTCAGGTGGAAAATCTCCTTGACCTCCCATACCTCCAGTTTCTGGACCTTTCTGAGAATCTGATAGAAACACTGAAGCTGGGTAGGAATGCCCCGACGTGTGTGGAGTCCTCCCTGCCCCCTGTCTCCCTCTCCTAATGCTGGCACTCCCCACACTGCTCTCCATCCCATACATATAGACCTCTGAGAGCTAGAATAAGAACCTCACTTCTCTCTGCTGTGCAGATGAGCTCCCCCAGAGCCTTCTCATCTTCAACTGACTGGAAACCCCTGCACCGAAAAGGAGGACTACAGGTGAGGAGGGACTGAGGGGAGGAACGTGCAGCCGCTGGCCACCCATCTCCCTCCGCCTGAAAACCTGGCAGCCCATGACCTCCTCTCCCCCACACCCCACAGTCGATTCCTGACACCCCACTGGGGCCAGTCCTTTGCTCCCAAGGCCCATCTCCTTGTCTGTGACCTGCACTCCTGGGCGTGAGTACCGTGGAACAGCAGAGGCGGCCGCCCTGGATAGCTTTCTTCTTTCTGTCCTGCAGGGAGAGGGTGCTAGAAGCCCTGCCGCTACTCCTGGACCTGGACAAGCAGCCTGTGTTAGAGCGCTGGATCTCAGATGATGAGGAAAAAGCCTCGGGCGATGAACAGGAGTTCCCTGAGCTGAGTGGCCCATTCCGTGCAGAGCGAGGTGACTGCTATGCAGGGCTTGCAGCGCCCCCCCCCTCCCGGGGTGGGGGGGTCAGGCCTGCTCCTAGGGCCTGGGGGAAGCTAAGATGGCAGGGATGTGAGATTCCCCAAACCCAGCCAGCCTCTGGCCAGAAGTGGTGGGCAGTACCTGCCAGGTACCATCCTGGACATGTAGGAGGCTCATCCCAGTCAGAGGATGATGGAGCCGGCCGGGCTCCATCCTCAACACCCACAGCCGCCCCCTCCTTCCTAGGCTTCTTCACGGAGCTGGAAAAGGACATGGGCAAGAACCAGGAGCGCAGACGGCAGGCCGCCCTGAGTGAGCACCTTCTGAGGATGGAGATCCAGCCTACCCTCACAGACCTGTCCCTGCTGCCGGGGGCACCCATGACAGGGGACAGCATCCCTCCAGTCACTACAGAGCCAGGGAGGAAGTCCCTCCAAGAGGCTGTCACCCCACCCGTCTCCTCTCTCACCAGGAAACCATGCACTCTCTTTCGTAGAGGCCAGAAAAGCTCCATCCGAGCAGAGAAGGGGGACCTGGGGGCCCAGGCAACCACAACTCCCAAAGCCCCTCAGGTTGGGAAGCCCACCACAATTAAAACTGTGTTCATAAGAAGCAACAAGTAAAGCACAGCCCCCCACCCCCGCCCTTCCTCTCTATCACAGGAGTGAAGCCCCTCCTGTGCAGACCCCACCCCAGTAAAGAAAGTATCTCTAAGCTTGTGACACCTTTCTGGCTACTTGGGAGCACCTCAGGGGAAGGAGAGCAACAGGAAAAAAAAAAAGCAACAGGAAACAGAAAAAAAAAAAAAAAAGCTTTGCTAAAAAGCCCCCGATTGTACAAAACAAGTTCCTAATCTTTCAGGAATGACCCAAATGGCTGGCATCCCTCCAGTTCCCTGGTTGGCTTCCTGGCTCCCAAGTGGACAGGAAGCAGGCATCACCTCATAGAGCATTCTCCTCCCTAGGGCACATGTCCCTGCCAACCCAAGGGGAGTGGTCCTCCCAGGTCCGCACCAAGGACCTGTGGCCTTAATGGTCCCCACCGCTGCCACCTGCCAGCCACCCTGTCAGACATGATCTTTGATGTTTGTGCATACTATAAAGAGTTAGGGCCATGCCCTTCCTGTGCTCCCATCCCCTCCACCACCATCAGGGCCAGGGCTAGGAGGCTAGCCGGAAGCTGGTAGCTCACACCTGTAATCCTAGCAACTCAGGAAGCTGATCCGAGGATCAAGGTTTGAAACCAGTGCCAGCAGAAAAGTCCACGCGACACTCATCTCAATTAACCATGACAAATACGGAGGTGGAGGTATGGCTCAAGTGTAGAATGCTAGCCTTGAGTGAAAAAGACACACGAAAGTGTGAGGCCGAATTCAAGGCCCAGTGCCAGAAGACACACAGAATTAGCTACATAGCTAGGCCCTGTCTTTAAAAAAGAAAAGGGGGTTAGGAATATGGCCTAGTAGCAACAGTGTTTCCCTCGTATACATGAAGCTCCGGGTTTGATTCCCCAGCACCACATATGTACAAAAGGCCAGAAGTGGTGCTGTGGCTCAAGTTGGCAGAGTGCTTGCTACCCTTGAGCAAAAAGAAGGCAGGCACAGTGTTCAGCCCTGAGTTCTAGCCCCAGTACTAGCAAAAAAATAAATAATAATAAAAAAGAAAAGGAAGGACAGAAAGACAATGCACAAGGGGTAGCGCGCGCGCGCGCGTGTGTGTGGTGTGTGTGTTTGTAACAAAGCCTTACAAGTGCAAACAGTAAATCCTCTTTTGCAACCCAGGACCCATTGTTGAGAGTGAGATTTTGGTATGATTCCCACAATAGTCAGCGATGTGGGGGGGTGGGGGGTTTGTTAAGACAGGTTAGCTCTGAGAATAAAGTTGATGTAAAAGCTATACATGAAGCCCTAGGTTCGATTCCTTAGGACCACCTATATAGAAAAAGCCAGAAGTAGCACTGTGGCTCAAGTTGGCAGAGTGCTAACCTTGAGCAAAAAGAAGCCAGGGACAGTGCTCAGGCCGGAGTTCAAGCAAAAAAATAAAAATTAAAAATGCACAAGGGCGCCAGTTGTCAAGCACTTACCTAGCAAGCAAAATGTACCTGCGTTCAGTGCCTAGTACCACAAAAATAATTCTCTGCCTGGCCCCCAAGGCCATTCTGGGCTGCTCTTTGCCCTCTGTTGTTCTACCCTACCTTGGGCCTGGGATCCAGCTCACTGAACAGTTACTAGAACACATTTATTGCATCAAAGGCCCTCCCACCCACTTAGAACATGGCTGAGGGATTCCTTCAGTCCAGGGCAGCTAGCACCAGCAGGCCTGTGACCGCCTGGTTACGCATAGAGCTGGCTCTCCCTCTCCACAAAGGCCTGGAAGAGGCTGCCCAGCTCCTGGGGTGCTGGGGTCTGCTCAGTGGTCAGTAGTCCCTGTGCAACCTCCAGGCCTTCCTGCTCCAGGTCCCGCTGCTTCTGCCGGAGCTGCTGTCCCCTCTCCTGCCAGGAAAGGCGGACTCAGGAACGTGTGCTCTGTCCACGCAGAACAAAACCATGACACCACCCACCCACACTGTCCTGGGCCCGCTAGCTCCATAGGATGGGGGTCCCCTCTCCTCAGCAGTCTCCTGCACTCCCAGGCCTGGCCGCTCGGGTTTCTAGAGTGCCCACGGAGGGACAGAGGACTGGGGTGTCACCCTCAGCGAGGCTATTCCCTGGGGGTTACCTGCCCACTCTCCATCAACCCGAGAGCTGCCTGGTGTCCACGGTAGAGCACGTGTCGGCGATCCACCTGAGTCTGAATCGAGGCAGGATCCGAACAGGGTCTTGATCTCCAAAAGTGGGAGACAGGACCTGGGGGACCTGAGCTGCCCCCGGCCCAAACATGAAAGGTTTGAACACCGACCTAATGAGACAGAGTTGGAAGGACTGAGGCAGCTCACATCCGGTCAGGGGTAGAAGAACACATAGCTAGCAAGCACGACTCACCTGGCGCTTCCTTGTCTGCTCCCCCCTCTCCCATCCTCCTCACCTGGATGGGTCTGGTGTGGCTGTCAGGAAGTGGACACAGGGCTGCGTGGGATCCTGGGGCAGGATGGACACCATGCTGGCTGTGGTGCGGAAGCCTCCAGAGTCCATGCAGATTCCACTCTCCTTGTTCCTGAGGATGTCCATCATCACCTCTGCTGTGATGGCCCCTGCCACAGAACAGCAGGTGAGGCCCTGGTAGGGGGAGCTAGGGGCGGGCTCGGTGGTACTGTGACCCCCCTGTCCCATCCCTATGCACCATTCGCTGACCTTGCCGCTGTTGCAACAGCTCACACCCTGCCCGGAAGCGGGCCTTGGCAGCCTCCATGCGCACAGGCTGCTGGGTCAGGGAGAAGACCTGTGCGAAGTCAAAGGTGCCCTGTCCAGACCACCAGCCCTGGGCCTGGGCATGGCTCCGAAGCTCTGGGTGTTCAGCTGAGATGTCCGTGCCAATGCTCAGCTGGTTGGAGATGTTTCGGGCCCCCTGCTGTGAACAAGATGGGAGACCCGTCACTCATTTATGAGGAAGCCACCCATTCCTGGCCAGGCACTGCCGGGTAGTGAGAAAACAATGGGGGATACGAACAGCCGATTCCTAAGGGGCTTGTGATGGTGGGGAAGATGGACAAAACACTCCCAGAGGGGCTGGGGATATGGCCTAGTGGCAAGAGTGCTTGCCTCTTATACATGAGGCCCTGGGTTCAATTCCCCAGCACCACATATACAGAAAATGGCCAGAAGGGGCGCTGTGGCTCAAGTGGCAGAGTGCTAGCCTTGAGCAAGAAGAAGCCAGGGACAGTGCTCAGGCCCTGAGTCCAAGGCCCAGGACTGGCCAAAAAAAAAAAAAAAAAAACACTCCCAGAGATGGACACAAAAGCAAAGAGGCACCTGCTTGCATAGAAGGGGTGGACTACCAACCCAAGGAAAGTCCAGGAAGTCTTCCCAGAGGAAGAGGCAGCACAAGAAGCCAGGGACAGTGCTCAAGACCTGAGTTCAAGCCCCAGGACTGGCAAAAAGAAAAAAAAAAGAAAACTTAATCAGGTCAAAGGAGAGTTCCCAAGGGGGATCACATCCCACGTCCCAAGACATAGCACCTTGAGAGGCCCTCTCTGCCCCACCGCTCTCCCCGCTCCCAAGGCTGGGAGGCAGGCCCTGGGACTGGGCCCCTCACCCTGGATCCTCTGAGCAGCCCAGAGCCTCCCAGCTGTCTCCATCACCCATGCTTCCTTCCGGTCAGCCAGCAAGAAGGTGTTGTGGTAGCAGAATGGCTCAGGGTCTTCCCGGCAGCTGCCTCCCTGCCCATAGCGCTCCAGTAAGTCTGAGATCACTTGCACGGCCTCCTGGGCAGAGCTGCTCCGTTCTAAAGCCAACCTGCCAGGAAGTCAGAGGACAGAAGTAACCCAGAGAAGTGTGACTACAAGCCCAAGTCACACAGCAAATCCTCTGGCATTGACTGCATTCAGCAGAGCCATGGCAGTGACTTGCAAGCTGTGCCCTGAGGGTCCATGGGAAAGCCCGAATGAAGCACAGCCTCGGAGAGGTGTTCTTAGACCTTATCAGTGTTATAAACCATAACATTTTAGTACAAAGCATAACATTTCAGTACAAAACAATCCCCCAGCTGTTGTGGGGGGGTGGAATAGCAAGAGCTGCCACCACTGGGCTAGTATTCCTACCATACATACACTCAAGATAGGGCTGGGTGCTATAGTGGCTCACATCTGTAATCCTAGCTACTCAGGAGGCTGAGCTCTGAGGATTATGGTTCAAAGGCAGCCTGAGCAGTAAATAACCTGTGAGACTTATAACCCCAATAAGCCACCAAAAAGCTGGAAGTGGAGATGTGGGTCAAATGGTAGAGTGCTAGCCTTTAGCAAAAAAAGAAATAAATAAATAAAGAGCATGAGGCTCTGAGTTCTAGCCCCAAATACTGGCAACACACACACACACACACACACACACACACACACACACACACACACACACACACACACCCTAGAGGTGGGGCCAGGAGAGAGAAGCAGGGCAGCCTGCCTGGAGAGAGCACAAGGGCAATATCAACAGCAAGAAGGCCCTCTGGACCCAACTGGGGGAGGGGAGGATGCAGGAGATAAAGGCAGCAGGTCCAAACCTGAGTAGGTCCATGCCCAGCAAGGCCTCTCCCTCGGCCACAGGCTCCTTGGTCCATACGGCTTCATTGCCAATGCAGACACCATGCTCATTTGCACCCATCTCAGCCCCCCACAGCCAAGAAGGTCGGCTCAGAATCACAGCGTAAGTCTTGCATACCTGTTCCACCTCAATGTAGGTGCACTGCAGGTGGAGGAGAAAAGGAAAACGACTACTCATAAAGGGCAGTGCCTGCCCAGTGATGGTAATTTGTCAATCCCCTTACATGTGGGTTTTAATGCCCATATTTTTGTTGTTGTTGGTTATGGGGCTTGAACTTGCAGCCCGAACTCTGTCCCTGAGCTCTTTTTTTGCTCAAGGCTAGTGCTCTACAACTTGGAACCACTGCTCCACTTCCGGCTTTCTGGTGGTTCATTGGAGACATGGACTGGGGCTGGCTTTGAACAGCAATCCACAGATCTCAGCCTCCTGAGTAGCAAGGATTACGGGTGTGAGCCACCAGCGCCAGGCTCTAATTCCCATTTTACAGATGAGGAAGCTTGTGTCCGGTGGGGCTACATAATAGGCTCCTGGTCCACGTTGATTTGCAGCTCACACTCTTCCCACACGTGGCAGCCCCCCAGGACGGAACAGCGCACAGAGGAGGAAGATGGAAGATGCCTAGGTCGGCCACAACTTCCAGCACGCTGCGTATCCTAACCCACCTGGAGGCGGCTCCGGGGGCGTGGGCACCTGCTGGTACAAACACCACTTCCTGCACCTCTGCCCGAGGTCGGTCCGAGTTCTTTGCAAATATCACAGCCGGGATGGCTGAGGCCGGGGGCACCGACACCAGGCAGTCACAGGAGCAAGGGGCCTCAGTGCTGGACGCGGCCATCTGCGGAGAGGCGGGCACGATCGGCGCCCCTCCCGGGCCACCTCTCCACCCAGCCGGCCTGGGCTCGGGCCTGGGGCGCTCCCTCCCTCGCTCCCTCGCTCCACGCGCGTGCCGCGGGCTCCTGCACGCCACGCAGGCGCATCGCATGCACACTCGGTGCACGAGGTACTCCAGGCCGAGCACAAGCCTGCAAGCCAGCAGACGGCGCGGGCCCGGCCACGGCTGGGGGAGGGAGGAGGGGGGAGGGGTGTCCCAGCGCCGCGGGGAGCCCCGGCCTCTCCCGACACCGAGTGTCCAGTCCCGGGTCTCCCGAGACTCCCCACGCTCCTGCGCATGCGCACAGAGCCGCCCCTCTACCGTGTGCTCCGGCAGTCCCCAATACCGTGCGCCTCTCACCACCCTCTGCCGGCCTCCAGGACCCTCAGCTCGGCCCCCCGACGCCGCCGGCTCCGCTTCGGGACGGCTCCCTCCCATTGGACGGAGGCTCCCTCCCATTGGACGGAGGCTCCCAGGTGACCCGCGTCGAAGGCCTTTGGCCCCGAGGGCGGGGCCGGCACCGAGCACCTGTCGTTACGCTCCGTGCCACCAGGGTGCGCTCTAGCAGGACTTGGCAAATCCTGCGTGGCTATCAGGCTGAGGAAAGGCTGGGATTGGGGCCACACGCTCACCAGATGGGGCGACTGGGGGGGGGGGGGAGGGAGGAAGGGAGGGAGGAAGGGAGGGAGGGAGGGAGGGAGGGAGCCGGGAGTGCAAAGAAGCCTGGATGGAAGGGAAGATTCGTAAAATGCGGTGATTGCTGTGGTACCAGGAGACCTTAGTTGTTGAGTCCTAAGAACCTTAGTTGTTGAGTCCTAGCTTGACTTTCAAAGATGCAAATAGACAAGCAATCTCAAGTCAGGGGTAGCTTCAGTTGATGCGTGTGCGTGTGTATGTAGTGGGGCTCGAACTCAGGACCTTGTGCTCTCACCTGGTCTTTTCTCTCCAGGCTGATGAGCAACTTGAACAACACCTCCACTTCCAGCTTTTTACTAGTTATTTTGGAGATTCATTAATTGGAGAGTCTTATCGATCTTTATGCCCAGGATGGCTTCAAACTTCCATCTTCAGATCTCAGTCTCCTGATTAGCTACGATTATAAGCATAAACCACTTCCCCCAGGGCAGTTGATTTAAAAGCAAAAACAAGCCATACTGATGGCTCATACCTGGCCTCTAGTCTTGGCTAAGAGGCTGAGATCTGAGGATCATGGTTTGAACCCAGCCTGGGCAGGAAAGTTGGTGAGATTTTTTTTTTGTTGTTGTTGTTGCCAGTCCTGGGGCTTGAACTCAGGGCCTGGGCACTGTCCCTGAGCTTCTTTTGCTCAAGGCTGGCACTCTACCACTTCTGGCTTTTTCTGTTAATGTAGCACTGAGGAATCAAACCTAGTGCTTCATGCATGCTAGGCAAGGACTCTACCATCAAGCCACAGTCCCAGCTATCCCC